>NW_017617232.1:1352500-1800000 GCF_001879475.1 Ipomoea nil | reverse complement strand
TGATTCTTACAAGAGAGTATCTGTTATATACTTTTTCAAATTTTTTCAGTCCAAAAAATCTAAACTCAGCCCACATCATTAAGGTTTGAACCTATGACCATTTATTTGGAATGGTAATCAGGGATGGACTAATTTTGATTATATAATAGTAGTATGTGTTGCTCTCTCTGTCCCATTTTATCTGTCATACTTACCAAATCAACAAAAATTATTTATTCTTTGCTTATTTCTATTAGCATCTTTTTATAATTTTTAAATTTAATTTTTTAATAGTACTTTTAATGTAGTTTCTAAATATATAAATTTTACATACTAATTCTAAACTTAATATTATAAAAAATTAAATTGTAAATAATTTCAGTCAAGTCTAGCTCGTTATCTGAACCCGACACATAAAATAGGGTTAAAGGGGATTTTTTAAAAAGGTATAGAGATAAAAATAGAGGAAATAATGAAAAGTTAATGACTTATTAATAACTCCATCACAATGTTTTATAACATTTGAAAATAAGTTCAAATAAGAATTTATTTTAAGTTTGCAAAATTTTTTACCAATGATTTGGAAGCTAAGGCAACAATGTGCACTGAAAGACACAAAAACGTGAAGTAATTATTGAAAATAATAAATTAAATACATGATTTTCAACACAAATTATAAACAAGTAATACAAGATTCCAACTCAAATTAGTAATTAGTGATTCAAGAAAAAATCATAAACGACTAATTGCTTACTGTATTGCTCAAATAGTAATTACTCAACTCGTGTTTGTGATTCAACGAGCAATAAAACTAATTAGAAGATGACCAATACATGCATGATATTCAACACAAATCATAAACGAGAGTTGCATGAAGAGAATGAAAATGTAAAACAGAATTGGATGTGTTCGTGAAGGTTGCACTAGTCTAAATTTGTGCAATAGAAGACACAACAATGAGCACTTAAAGGGAGAAATTGTGTGCTCTAGAAGAGGCAAAAATGTGCACTCGAAGTAGAAAAAATGTGCACTCGAAGTAGAAAAAAATGTGCATTGGAAGAAGGGAAAAAACGCATAGAAAAGATAAAATAATTAACTTACTTACACAAAACTAGTTACCACACGCACATTGCGCGAATAGTCTAATGCCTAATGTGTATTTTTAAAATTAATGTTTTAGAATTTATCAAAGTATCATTCAGTTCAGTATCCTGACGTATATCAATGCAAGATTATCAATTTTTTTATAAAAGTAAATATTTTAAGAATGCATAACTATGACCTGTGGCAGAAATGTTGGATTAACTGGTGTAATAACAGTTTTAGAGGGAAGCACCCTCACTGGATAGTACGCAAGCATAATTTTTGCATCACAAAATACTATTAATTGGCGTGATCCATGCTTCCTTTTGTTGCCACTTCCGCCAAAAATGAATTCTTGATTTGATATAGTCCCCTACTTCAAAAACATATAACCAAATCCTCCTTTCCCAAAAAGATAATGATAATAAACATAGATTATCATTTGTGTTGAATATATATTGTAAATTAGGTGTACCATTTCATCCATGCCCAACGCGTGATTCTAATTAATTAACCAAAGCTTTAAATTTTATATTGTATTTTTTAATACACTCTAACATATTTCATAGTATATATGTTTAATAATTATGTCAATTTTGATTGGATGGAGTTCGAACCTAAAACCTTCCTTATGAAAATTAATGTGTAAGTTAATAATAATAAATAGTTAAAGGAATATTTCGTTATAGAGTTTACACTGACGGAATGTAGAGGTATTTAGGAAAAGCAATTGATATAATAGAGAGTAAAGTAGAAAAAAAAATAATAAAAACAAAATAATATGAACCATTCATTTCAACAAACATTTTTCATTTTTTTTAGGACCTAACTTTATTGGCTCTTATTAGATTTGTATTTGTATTTGTAGATGTAGATATTTTTTTAATATGTTTGGTTTAAATGAAATAAATATAATATTTTCTTTTAAGTTTAATATATATAAATTTTTTACATGTGATAACCGAACCAAATTTATATTTGTATATAACATAACTAAAAATATATCTGAACCAATAGCATATATTTTATGTCCACCTAAAATTTAGTTTAGATAATATTAATACTTTTTGGAGCTAATGTTTTTCAATATATTCACTCGAATGAAATATATATATATATATATATATATATATATATATATATATATATATAATTTTTACTTTGAAATCTAATATGTGTGAAATTTCAATATCAAATATATAAACTAAACTTATATTACAATATAACATAACTAAAAAGATCTGAACTAATGATTTATTGAGTTAAATCAAAATCAAAATAAGTTGATGATAAGTAAAAGATGATGATAATAAATGTAAATATAGTAATGTAAGTAGATAATGGTAAGAATATGATATAAAAAAGAATAATAAGTCTCAATCAAAGTTATATATATCCCTAATTTATGTCCATGTTTTTAGTGCTAATCATTTTGTATATTGTGCTTTTAGAGTTGTATTCTATAATTTTTTTGGACAAAAATATCTCTACTATTATAACTTACGTTATCTTTTCCATTATTATTATTATCATACACATGCATCCATCATATATTTTCTTATATCCTTTAATAATACGGAGTAATAATATTTGTAGACATTATATATATATTGGATTAATATAATAAATAAATTTGATTTCATATAAATTTTAATTAGTAAGGATTTGTTAATTATTTTTAAAAATATAAATATTTGACATATGTTTTTGGGCATCGAGTATAAAAAAAAAAAATTAGTAGTGATATATAAGTAAATAGATACTCCGTAATAGAGATTGTATTTTACATTTAGAAAACAGTTGTTAAAAATTCTTCAATTTTTTTAAAAGATTTTCAAAAAAAATTTTAAAAAAAAATTTTCAAATTTTCAAAATGAAAAAGGGCAGTTATTTAGACCCATCCAATTATATTCTCGCTAACAACACAATTATTAAAGTTAAACGGTCTCAATACACATGTATTCACTTCATTTGCACTTGTGTATGATCTTAAACTGCGGCTCTATTGCAGTTGTATTAACAATCCACGTATTAAGATTTAGGATGAGTAGGATGAGGGGGAACACGGCAGCAATATTTGACAATTTTAAGGTTGTAATATAAGTGAAATAAGATGGTCTGAAATCATAAAATATAAAGAAAATTACAGAGAGAGCATAAACAAGAAAGACGACAGCGTCCGTCTTTAACTTTGTTGTCTAATAATGTGGTAATGATTCAGACAAAAAGGAAAAATATATTACGTACGGAGAAATAATCTGCGGCCATTCATTCCTCTTTCTTGGGCTTAGTTTTGGGCGGCGGAACGGGCACGGAGTTCCGGCGATCGCTCATGGTGCCGCCGCCGCTCTTTTCCTCCACTTTTTTCAAGATTGGGTCGGTCTCCAACAGCTGGTCTTCCTTCTGCAGCCATCCCAGAACCCAGTCCAGCAGGCTCTTCTCTTGGCTGCTTTCGCCGGAGCTCTTGGCCTCCGTGGCGGCTGCGCGTACTCTTCTCTGGGCGGCGGCGGCCACCGGAGGAACGAACATGTTTAAAGAAGCCATCTCTGATTAGTGGGCGGTGGTGGTGGTTGGTGTTGTGTGGTGTTAGAGCATCTCCAACGGAGGCAAATGTTATATAGAAGATTGCGATGATAATTAAATTGACGTCTCTCTAGTCTGTAGTACAAGTACTTAGTACTCCACAAGTGTCCTTCAAAAAAAAAAAGTACTCCACAAGTGTCTTTCTCTTTTCTTTATATATATAGTAGCTAGATACGCGGGATGGAGTTGTACAATGCCCAACAAACATCAAATAAAATTAAGGGTCCGTTTGGAAAGCAGGAAAATGACTTGTGGAAAATATTTTCTGGAAAATGAGTCATTTTCTGAAAAATATTTTCCTTTCCAGTGTTTGGTTGCATTCTGAAAAATTGTTTTTGTGTGTTTGGTTCATTTTCTGGAAAATGAGTAGAATTATATAATTAAACATTTTAATTATTTTATTTAGAATATTACAACATGTATAATAACATATAATAATATAATAATAATTTTAAATATAATAAAAATAACTAATAATATATCAAAAATATTATGGTGGTGGGGGTGGTGTAGTGGTAGTGGTGTTATTCGTTATATAATAATAATAATAATAATTGGTGGTGGTATGACGGTGGTGGTGTGGTGGCGGTGGTTGCGGTGGTATGGTGGTGGTGGCGGCGGCGGCGACGGTGGTTGCGATGGTATGGTGGTGGCGGCGACGGTGGTGTGGTGGTGGTGGCGGTGGTGGCGGTGGTATGGTGGTGGTGGCGACGGCGGCGGTGGTGTGTGGTGGCGACGGTGGTTGCGGTGGTGTGGTGGTGGTGGCGGCAGCGGCGGTAGTGGTGGTGGTGTGATGGTGGTGGTGGTGGTGGTGGCGGCGGCGCGATGGTGGTGTGATGGTGGTGGTGTGGTGGCGGTGGTATGGTGGTGGCGGTGGCGGCGACAATGGTTGCGGTGGTATGGTGGTGGTGGTGGTGGCAGCGGTGGTGGTGGTAGTGGTTGCGGTGGTATGGTGTTGGTGGTGGTAGTGGTGGTGGTGGTGTGGTGGCGGTGGTTGCCGTGGTATAGTGGTGGCGACGGCAGCAGTAGTGGTGGTGATGGTGGTAGTGAGGTGGTGGTGGTATGGTGTTGATGATGTTGGTGGTGGTGTGATGTTGGTGTAAAAGTTGGAAAATGACTTCCCCAAAAAAAAAAAGGGGAAGTCATTTTCCTCCAAAACAAGCCTATTTTCCAAAGTCAACGGAAAATGATTTCCGTTGACTTGATTTTCCAGGCACATCCAAACAACGGAAACTTGGAAAATGATTTCCAGAACTCATTTTCCAGCTTTCCAAACACACCCTAAGGGAAAATTGCACTTTTTGTCCTATATTATAGGGTAATTGTAGAATTTGTCATTGGATGTTGGTCATGCTCACTTTTTGTCCTTAAGTTATAATTGACATTGCACTTTTCGTCCTTGAGTTATAGAGTAATTGTAGAATTTGTCCCTGAGTGTTGGTCATGCTCACTTTCTGTCCCTAAGTTATCATTGGCGTTGCACTTTTCGTCCCTAAGTTATACTAAAATTGCAAATTCCATCCTTAATCACTACTACATAAATGGTATACTACGTCACTTAATAGATAGAGATTTTTTAAATAATCATCGTCTAATCTATTTTGTTATACTACGTCACTTAATAGATGACAGTTTTTTAAATAACCGACGTCTAATATATTTTGTTATACTACGTCACTTAATAGACGATATTATTTTAAATAACCTCCGTATATACCTTAATTAATTTTTTTATGTCATACACTTTAAATAACCACCGGCCGTTTTTTAACACATACACGGCAGTGTTCGAAGTGTCTCGCGTGTAAGTGACTGCCGTTGTAAACATACACTTTCTACGGTGGTTTTGGGACCCGTGATGTATGTTAACTATATACGGCAGTTAAACAACCGCCGTGTATGTCAACTATATACGGCAGTTATTTAAACAACCGTCGTCTATTAAGTGACGTAGTATAACACAATATATTAGACGATAGTTATTTAAAATACCATTGTCTATTAAGTGACGTAGTATATCATTTATGTAGTAGTGATTAGGGATGGAATTTACAATTTTAGTATAACTCAGGGACAAAAGGTACAACGTCAATGATAACTTAGGGACGAAAAGTGCAATTTTTCCTAAAACTAATGATCTAACATTGATGGAAGTTGCAATGTACTCTCCCGTCCCATTTTATCCGTCATACTTACTATTTCTTGGTCAAACCAATTCTTTTTTCTTTGTTTATTTTCTTTATTACTTTTTATTTGTTTTTAAATTTGATTTTTTTTTTGTGTTTAATAGTATTTTTAGTGTAATTTATAAATATATAAATTTTGTATATTAATATATACTAAAATTAATATTTTGAAAAATTGAATTAAAAATAACTACAGTCAAACATCGTTAACCGAACGAGACACATAAAATGGGACGGAAGAAGTAATAGTTATTTGTGATTGAATATTGAGAGCTATTGTTTTATAGATAATTATTTAATTCTTAGCGGAACCGGACTTTGTTTTGAGAATATATTTAAAAGATTGTGTAATTTTGCAATATTAAATTATTTAAAAATTTCATTTCTGTATACGAAAAAACTTTTTCTCACATCAAATAGCCGGGCATGCGCGTTGCGCATCAGTTGTTATATCGTGCAACAGGACGCACAATGCATTGTGCGCCTTGCCCTACCTAAAACAATGTCGTTTTGGTGTATTGTTTTAAAAAAAAATTCTCTGTTTTGAATACACATAAACTCATAACAGAATACATAGAAACTCATAATTGAATACACATAATCTAACATGATACATAATACACAAAAACTCTTAAATGAATACACAGAAACTCTTAACTGAATACACAGAAACTCATAACACAATACACAATACACAGAAACTTTTAACTGAATATACATAATGAGGTTTGGGCCGTTTGGACGGACGAAGTGACGTCAGCAATTGAAATGCACGCGTTTTGTGCCTGGGCGCACATTGCTATGTGCGCAGCGGTGCACGATATAAATTGCCCGTTGTGCATAGTGCAAGGCCCAATGTGAATTTAAATCTTTTTTTGAACACAACGCGAATTTTAGTCTAAAACTTTAATTTTACGATCATGTTAAAAGAACATGACTGTAATTTTCTTGAGTACTATGGACAAAAAAATGACTGTAACAATTAACTAATATTATTACATTATTTGATTTAAGTTAGTTTTGTCAATTTCTTCATACACGTTGTCATTAATAATATATTGATAGGATCACCGCAGTACTAAAAAATAAAATATCATGTCAGGTTTAATAAAATCATCATTAAAAGATTAAATAAATTTATAACTTAAAAAAATATTTTAACGTCAGTTGTATAAACTAATCGACATTGTAAATAATTACAGAAAAAATTTTAATTTTAAAAACAGTATGATGTCATTTTTTTAAGGAAATCAATGTTATATCTTTTACAAAATAATAATTATAATTATAATTATAATTATAATAGTAGTAGTAATAGTAATAGTATTATTTTTTTTATGACGTTGGTTTAGGAAAACTAACGTCATTTTAAATAACTGTTTTAAGAAAATGATGTTTTATTTTTTATTTTTATGTTATATATATATATATATATATATATATATATTTTATGCTCAACTTGTATAAAAGTGATAAAAGCTTAAGCCGAGCAAGCCAGTTGGATTATCATAGTCTCTTTTTTGTATTGGGTGGCGAGAAGATTCAAACACATGACCTTTGGCAAGACTCTGATACCAAATTGAAATTTGATAGTTAGATTACACATTTATGTTTTATATATATTGTATGCTCAACAACTTTGTATAAAAATGACCAAAATACCTTTGTACTTAACGACATTTCAACGATTTTGTTGACGAATGACCAAAAATAGTAATACCACAATAATACTATGACCAAATATAGATGTTATGAAAAAAAATAGAAAAATGTACAAATAAGTCATTGAACTATTTGGAAAATAGTAATTATGTCATCGAACTTGAAAAAGCTCCAAATCAATACACCAACTCAAAAAAAAAAAAAAAAGTTACAATTAACATTTTTAACAGGTAAATGTCCAGTTCCTTTACCAATTCTGCCATGTGTAATTTTTTTTTTTTTTTTTCAATCCTAGGTGGATTACATGCCGAATTTCTAACGTGGGTTACATGGCTTAATACCCGTTACTGGAGCCTCTGTCGTTGCGCATCATCTATCGTCTCAAACGCCGGCGACCTAAAATGCTTGTCGATCCACGCGGCAGTGCTTCGGCTCAGCGCCTCAGCCCCACGCCCAACCCGGCGGCAGATGAGTAAAGATTTTGCAATGGGTTGATTTGGTGGTGGTGCAGCGGTTGATCTTGCCACAAACTCGAATTCTTGTATCTGCCACACAAAACCAACTGGTGCAGTGAGTTTCTCTTTTCATGCAGTCTCTACAAAACCTCTTGCTATCAAACCTGCAATGCATAACAAATGTCTAAAAATGAACAAAAATATCTAGCACAGTTTTTTAAAGTCAAAGTTGGAGAATCCAAAGGTAACCTGCAAAAGCAGAGATATAAGATGTCTTTCCTTCCAGAGTGAGAACTACAAATGCTTCACATTTTTATTGGTGTTTATTTAATTTCAATAATAACACTGATATTTCGACTTTGAGCTCACTATTACTAATAGAAGTACTTGCCATGGGAAAAATAGTGATGATGTCCATTTGGGTTCCTAGACGCTAAGGGCAAAACCCATTTATCCACAGATTTTAGAACACACTAATGACATTTTTGGTTCATAGAATAGGTTAAGAATAGAATAATATTCCTTGCAATAGACCTATTCCATCGTTTGGTAGGATCATTTTGTCATGGAAATAACATGCCTAGGAATGAACTATTACCTTCACAAGGGGAATAACCATTCATAGGGAGACCTTGGTGATAGCTATTCTCACGCCCTTGGGAATAGCTTTTATATCACAAATACCAAAAATACTATTTGCATATTATATAATATACAAACATGTCATTTAACGATTTTTGGGTTTCATTGACTCAATTTGACATATTTGAGGATTTAATTGACTTTTTTAAAGTTTAGAAGCCTAATTAACCTTTTGAAGTAAAATTTAGGGATATATTTGACCTTTTCTCTATTATATATAGATTAATTAAAAATTAAAGTACATGAAATGCCAAACATCTTGTTTTGGGTTTCTAGATGGCCTTAGTTATGGGTGTCCGCATTTTGTTTGGAAAATTGAGATCCATAATAAAAATTGATTGAATTATTGAAAAGATGTCGCTCACCTCCCACCATAAAATCGTTGCTAACTTCCAAACACTCTTGGCCCCAGTGCCCAACTGCCCGCTCGAAATTAGCACGACAACTTGACCGCTTGAGCAGGTTAGCACCTCTATTTTCCTTCTATGCGCTGCGCTCTGTGCTCGCCACGCGTTTTTCCACACTTTCTGCACCTCCGCCGCAAATCATCACCGGACCACCGGAGACCACCTAACGCTGCCGGTAACCTCCTCGCTCCTGTCTTTCTCTTCAATTTCCGTTTGCAAATTCAAGCATGTTTTTGTTTTAACATTTCTCCTTCGTGGTTTTGTTAAACTATTTTGCTATTTTTTTCTCTCTCTAGATTGTTCTAATAAAAATTCAGGACAAGCATCTGAAAATGTTCTGATCTTACTTCGCCTTCAACTATGAAAATCTTATAGTACGGAGTATTTCGGTTGATTTGTATATGAAAGTTTGTTGAAAATCTGGTTTGTTGTCTGGAAATTCTAAACAAAAAGACCTGATAACTTTTGCGGCAGAAGCTGGATCCAGTTACATATGTGGTTTCTTATATAGGATTTTATGTCATGTTAGAGTGATAGATAGGTGAGTATTTTGTGATTCCATGTTAATCTTATTCTATTTGCAAAATTTTCTGGGAATAAGGAAAAGAAATTGGACATTATTAATAAAAATGGAAATCTGCCATATGCATTTAGGTGAGCTGATTCCTGATTTGGGACATCATAAAGAAATTGACTATAGATAGCCACAAATACCTATAAGTCACTTGCAGTAATTGGGAATATTCTTTTCATAGAAGCATATGTTATGTATTCAACTATGATAAATACTCAAACTTATACTTCTTAATCTTTGTGGCAAGTTAAACTACCTAATAGATTAGTACTTTATCTAGGTGGGGCAAATGTTTTGTTTGAGCTAACTGTACTTGGCACATGATCAGATGCACTATAGGGAAAAGGTCACCATTCTTCTCCCTTGCCTTGTATGGACCTTGTGGTTTATGCGGATCTGAGCTATGCTCAACTGTTCAATGTGATAATTATGAACCTCATAATTTCTTGAAGATGTTGCCATATATGACCTATATATTTTGGCCCTTGTCCATTTATTTCAGCTGCTTTCTAATTCCCTTGTGGTTATCTCTATTATCTTCAATAATGAGCACAAAGAATAGTCCCTGGTTCCCTTTATATGATAAAGATTGATCCCCATCCTGGCACCTGAGCAGATGCTTTACATTTATTTGTTTAGTTTATTTACTTTCAGTGGATGCTCCTGCCCAGGCGGCAGTCTATAATTATGCTAAAATCTAGTGTTGCACCTATGCATTCACATTTAATGTGTACTAAATTTGAGTCTCTAATTGCTATTGAGATTTTGCAAATTATATTAGTCTCAAGTATACCATAAACTCATGTTTCAACTTCTTAGCAGATTTTATTTCTTAATAGCACATATCAATGGAATTCTTCTTTGGGCCACTGAAGGAAAAGAATGCTGGTTGCTCCCTCAGTGAGCAGAACATTCAAAAATGCCCATTCTTGAGGAACATTGATAAACCAACGAACTTTTCCTTCGTCTCTTCTCTGAATTTCCCTCTTCCAGTAAGTTAGTTTGATATCTAGTTCTTGTTATTAATTCTTCTACTGCCAATTTATATCTTTTATTGCATAGTGTTTGTTGCTTTCTTACATGTGTTTCTGGTCCCCTAATATAAGTATGATATTGTCAAGTGAAAACACTTTTTATTGGCTTTCAGGAAAAGGGAAAGAAAGGTCCCATTTTTGAAGATGGCCCCAACTTTGATATGGCCTTTAAGTTCTTCCATGGAAAAGATGGAGTTGTTCCACTGTCTGGAAGATCTGAACGTCTAAAAGACCACCTGGAAGCTGATCCAACTCCTTGTTTTAATCCTTTAGCTGCAAAAGCGGCCACAATAAGCTTGTCAGCATTTGGACCAGGAGGCCCTTTTAGTTTTAATCATTTTTCTGAGAAGTGGAACTTGCAGAAAAAGAAGTCTGACTCTAAGAAGAGAGAGTCTAAACCTAAGGTAGATTTGAATTTTTTTTTTGGTTAACATTCTCTTAGCCTGGAGTCTTCAATATTCATGAGCATTTAACTTCAAGAAAGTTTTGTACTCAAATAAAAGATTTTTTTTTTTTTAAACAACTCAAATAAAAGATTAAATAAATAAATCACTTAATACCAGTGTTAAATGCAATGGCAATAATTGCCTGCAGCAGTTTCTTTTTTCTCTTGAACAACTGTACTGCACTATATTAGTAGTATTAGCAATTTGCTGACTTGTTGCAAATATGATTTGAATATAATGTTTATTAAGTGTATAAAACTAGGAGAGAGGGTACTATGGAAGAACAAAAAAAATGGCCTGTGAGAAAACTGTGTTTTGGTGCTAGAGATAGGTCTATGCCTTGTCATGGTGCAAGTCTTCTCAAAAGATGAAATGATTCATCCTTTATTGAATTTTACTTCCTTCATATGTTAGGTAATCTACAGTATGTAGTAATCAGATCATTCCCATAAATTAATCTTCTATTCTAGCAATATTTAACTGAAATTCATTTTCCATCGAATATTGCCTTAGAATCTGTTTTAAAATATTTCACAACTTTCATGCTACTGATTTGTTCAGTTCGCCTGCAATGGCTTGTGAATCTACAGAAACATTATTTCAAATAACTATATTGACATATTTTGATGCTAACAGTGATGGGGTGCTCTGAATAACTATATTAATATTCTGATACTACTAGTTGAATTATGTTGCACAATGATGTAAAAGTAGGTTCCGCTGGATTTGGCAAAGTTATCTGCCTGCTTAAGTCACTATTTAGATTCTCTTCTCGGAGTTTAATTACTGTGTTAGATCATATTTGGAGTCTGCATGCCTTATTACAGGCTCTTTTAGTATATGTTCTGCTGCTTGGTATGCAATTCTTACTGGCATGATGAAGAGGCAGAGGAAGATCTACTTGAATATGTGCTTTTATATTTTTGTTTCTTGATCATACGGAGGGTAATCTAGTCACATAACCAAACTAATGGAAGTTAAGTGATAGCAAATTGTTTTTGTGATACCTGCACTTATTTGCATTTATTCTGCTTATAATTGCATTTTAGAAGTTCTGGTCTAGTTCCCTTTAATTAATGGAGCTCATCTTCATCGATCATTTTCCAGGGTGATTCATCGAAACACGAGGCAATGGGGAACGAGTGGTTGGAAGCAGGGAACTGCCCTATTGCTAAATCTTACAGAGCTGTGAGCCATGTCCTCCCACTTATTGCAACTGCTCTTCAACCGCCTGCAGGAATGAAGCTTAAATGTCCAGCTGCAGTAATTGCAGCGAGAGCTGCCCTTGCAAGGACCGCCCTGGTTAAGAACCTGCGACCACAGCCCTTATCTTCAAAGATGCTTGCCATTGGAGCCTTGGGTATGGCTGCTAACATTCCACTGGGAGTGTGGAGAGAGCACACCGAGAAGTTTTCACCATCGTGGTTTGTGGCTGTGCATGCTGCTGTCCCGTTCATAGCCATGCTGAGGAAGTCCGTTGTGATGCCCAAGACCGCTATGGCCCTAACTATCGCTGCTTCTATATTGGGGCAGGTGATTGGCTCAAGGGCAGAGCGACTTCGACTGAAAGCAAAAGCCGAACAGTCTTCTCCTCCCGCTCCCACCAGTGTTGTTGCAGGTTCTAACCAAATCCAGGTTAATTGTGGCAAACAAGAGATGAATAAAAACCAGTTTTCATGCGACGCTGACAAGCCGTCCGTCTCTCCAGCCAATGTGTGTTTCTAGAGGAACATGACACGTTGAAGGTATTGTAGAATCCTTAATGCAAGGATTCTGACAGTGAGAATAATGGATTCAAATTAAGGTATTTATATCAATATGATGGTGTTGTGTGTAAACACTTATATCACTACAAGAAATTTCACATTTAATGATAACACAAGTGTGTTATCACCAAAATTATCGATTAATTAGTGACCCAGTTTTTAACTTGTCACACGTTGCCACTATATATCATCCGTCACTATTATAATAGTGACGACTTTTGGAAAGTTGTCACAATTATTCAAGACTTTTGTGACAAGATTTACTTATATTAAAAGTACTATTTGAGTTATAACAATAAGGGTCACAATAAATTTACATTCTGTGACCAAATGTTATTACAAAAAAATGATCTAGTGACAACACTTTAGTCAATAATTGTATTTATTTGTGGGAATTATTATTGTTGATTTAAAAATTGTTACCCCTTACGCCAACCAATTAAATTTTAGTGTTGCACACTTTCCCGTGGGTTAAGCACGCTTAAATATAGAGTTCTTTGGTTATCTGATTATCATATCATTTTAAAGTCAAATTAGTGATAAGTATGAGCTCTTTAACATTTGTATTGGAATGAATTGAAACAATTTGACCACTACCCCAACTTGAAGTCATTCCAAAACCTATTACACACATGCACACACAATCGAGTAGGAGGATTTCACTACTACCTAAACCCGTTCTAAACCATGCTATCAACTATATGAACCCGTCCTATTAGAATTCAAAAGGTTAGGTACCTGGTATTATTTTATTTATTATCGTCTATAGATAATATTTCTATCGTCCGAATTAAAACTAAAAAATTAGCACTCAAAATTATTTAAGTATTTGAGATAAAATTCAGATATAACCGATCGATCTAACACTCACACAACCATAATAATAGGTATTCTTGTCACCTATCACTAATATTATTTGTAGGTTTGAATGAAAAAATAATAAAATATTAAATAATTTAGTATTTTTTATTTGAAAATAATATGAAAAATACATTTTGATAAACATGTTTTCTATTTCATTACCATTTTTTTAATGGAAACAAAAATGAAAAAAAAAAGTGAAAAAATGAAATAAAAAATGAACTAAATTAAATGTTTTCATATTGACATGTTCTTATGTGCTTCAATATAATAAATTAAATGGGGATATTTTTTTGGTGTAAATCACGAGGTGTTCTGAGTCCATCCAACTAATCTTCGTTTACTCCGAAAGGCATGGGAGTTAGACCAAGGAAAATTGTCACTTGTGATAATTGAAGGCATGGGAGCTAGACCAAGAAAAATTGTCACTTGTGATTATTGAATCCAGGTTATCTTTAGGATCGTCCCCACGAAGAAGTTTCTTTGCCCTTGAACTTTGGGTTAAATAAAATGAGATATGATATCACATTTGGGTCACTTTGTAGATTGTAAACTTCACTATATATTTATCACAGATACTACATTGTAATAAAGTTAGTAATACTAAAAAAAAACCATAAATTTTACAAAATTTCTCCCATGGTGGACTGCTAATTTTACATTGTCTCACATACCTGCAATAAGTATTAAATTATTAAAAGTCACTGGGACAAAAATAATCTCATTATCACTAAATTCAAACTACTACACCAATTCAAGTAAATTAAACTAAGAGATTAAATTATAACAAGTTATCCATAAGGAAAGTTGCAAATTCGAATCTCACTCCGACCAATTCAAGATTGACATAATTGTTAATTAAATAAAGGGAAAATGGCACTTTTTCTCCCTGAGTTATATACCTATAGCATTTTTTCCCCCTAAATTATTGAAGTGGCTGTTTTTCCCCCTGAAATGTTAAATGGACATATTTACCCTTAAATTAAATATTTAATTTTTTTTTTCCAACAAATTATGACCATAATTTGGTTCAAACTAAACAAACACTATAGTAACCAAACCGAAATATTCCAATTACAATTTAGAATCGAAATTCGATATTTAGAGTTTATTAAAATCTTGAACCGGAAAGGACGGTTCATGTTCCGAACTTAAAAAATAAAATACATTTATTGTTGAATTTAGACTATTTTAAAATAAAAAAATAAAATTTTAAAATAAAGACGGTTCAAAATCGCGAATCAGATCCGGAACCGCCGGTTCACGGTTCAAGATTCAAATTTTTGATACATAATTTTAATAAATTGACATTTAAATATTGGGTTCTAGATCTGAATTATAACCGTAAACTATTAATTCGATTGCTTTAGTATCCGGTTCAATTCAAACCGAACCGTGGTCATCCCTATGTATACGCAATAATTTGTTGGAGTAATAAAATAAATAAAATGTTTACTTTAAGGGTATAAATGTCAATTTAATATATTAGGGGGAAAAGACACCACTTTTAGAATAATTGAGGGGGCTAATGTGCTTACTTAAATAATTGAGAGGGGAAAAGTGCTATAAGTATATAACTCAGGGGTAAAAAGTGTCATTTTCCCTTAAATAAATACTATAAATATGTTAGAGTTTCAAATCAAGTAAAGGAACATGTACCAAATACAACACGAACCCATCATAAAGTCATTAATAATGTATCAAAGGACCCATTTCCAAAACAATCAAAACAATTTCAACATGATATAGGCATGCATACAACTCACAAATATAACAAAAAAGGACTATATTTTTAAAAGAAACTTAAAAAAGTAAGTTGTCACCATTATTGAGTACATATTGAAGAAGTACAACTTAGCAACTGCACAAAACAAAGCAATTCAAACCCCACAACATATACAAACGAAACTTTAAATTAAATCGAAGACACACGTACACATACTTTAAATATTCTTGTGAAAAATGTGTTTGAAGACTAAGCAACTAATTGGCTGATAGAGCGCTATGAAGGTGACTACAACTTTATTGAATGCTCCTTGAAGCTTTAAGGAGTTTCCAACACGGAATGTTTGGTTTAAATTATACAACACAAAAAAAAAAAATTATATTACATATTTGAGTTTTAATCAAACACAATAATTTAACATTTGTTAGAGTTAATTGTTACATTTCAATGCTATTATTTCTTTCAAAAAATTATTTTTTTTTCTTTTAATTTTGAAAAAAATAATAATTAAAATAATTGTTTATATATAATTTGACATTATGACATTATATTTATGGGAAACTTGGAAGTAACCTGTAAAAAAAATGATATTTGCACAATTTTTGAATGTTTAATGGTCTAATTGCACTTTTTTTTTTTTTTTTTTGTTCAATGACTCAATTGTACAATGTGTAAAAGTTCAGTGGCCTATTTGACATTTTTTCCTTATTTTTATACACACTGTAGTTTCATTATAACAATACTAAAAAACATGAGTGTGCCACAGAACGTAACAACTGCAGTTTCTTTTCATTAAATGAAACGATGCCATTTTGAACCATGATCCATTGTATAATAATGGTATTTAAACATGTTTGAATTAACTTTATTTATAAATAGTTTTATTAGACCAAAAACTATACATTTGTAACAAATAGAGAATTAATCATTTTAAATAATATATGGATTAAATATATGAATAAATGTCCTCCATGTGCATGTAGTACAACTCAACTCATCAGCAATCTAAAATAAATTGATAGTTTTGATCTGCGAACATGTACAAGAATGCAAGGTAAACAAGATTCGTTTGTCACTTAAAAACACATCTTGCAATTTACTCGTTTCCAAAATCTTGGGGACATTTGGACAAAATTACTGCTACTGGCCTTGTGCCAGCCTTGCCCCCCCTCCTTCATCAAGTAGTCCACTTATGTCCTCCCTCCATCTCAGCACAGCACAATTTTGTGCAGCCCACCTAACCTTAATTAAAAGTTGTTTCTTAACCTTCCTCCTCCTCTTCCTCCTCTTCTTCCTCTTGTTTTCACCACTCTCTTCTGAGCTACTGTTTTGATTTCCTCACTGCAGATTCCAATACCCCTTCCCACCTTCTTCCCCTCATCATCACCCTCTGCAGTTTTCTTCTTCTTCTTCTGCATAAACTTGATGAGCCCTTCAAGGGCAACATCTGCCTCTTCACTCTTCATCAGCTCTTCTGCAATCTCTGCGGGTGTCACCTCCACCTCTTCCAAAAGTTTGTCAATCTGAATGAAGCTGCAGTGATCTTTGAGGCCATGGTAGTTTGATGCAAGAACCCGGAATCCAGTGGGAGTGCAGTAGGACATGTGGATGTGCATGTCCATTCTTCCTGGCCTGAGTAGTGCAGGGTCCAATCTGTCCTTGTAGTTTGTTGTGAACACGATGATCCTCTCGTCGCCACAGCATGACCATAGTCCATCAATGAAATTCAGCAATCCGGATAGAGTTAGCTGCCCATACCAAACATCAAGTACTCTTAGTGGTGTGGTGCAATACTAATAATAAAATCTACTACTCCCAACTATATGCTTAATTATTAGCATACCTGACTTTGATCACCCTGGTTGTGAGTGTTTTCAAGATTCCTGTTCTGCAATTCAATGCTGCAATCAATATCCTCAATCACTAGAATGGATCTGTTCTTGGTTGTGGCTAGTATGCTTTGGAGGTCCATGTTGCTATATAGGCTGGCAAGATCCAAGTCATAGATGTCAAATTTCAAGTAATTGGCCATGGCTGCTATCAGGCTGGATTTACCTGTCCCTGGAGGTCCATACAACAAATACCCTCTTTTCCATGCCTTCCCAACTCTCCTATAGTAATCTTTTCGCCTAACGAATCTCTCCAAATCTTCAATCACTTCCTTCTTCAGCTCCCCATCTATTGCTAGGGTCTCAAAGGTGGATGGGTGTTCAAGGTTAACACTTGCATTCCAGTTCCCCAGAGAGTGGAGCTTTATGGTTTTCTTCTCTTCTTTTATGGCCTTTGATCTCTCCAGCACAAATGGTATGTATGATTTGAACACCATTTCTCTAAATTTCTTGTTGAAGCTAAGCTCAAATGATCTATGCTCCATAGTTTCTGAGGAAGGATTCTGAGATTCAAAGACTTTCAGTTCCCAGATGAACTCCATGCCTTGAAATGTATCAATGATTTTCTCCCCTTTGGTGATGATGAATGAGAGGGCCTTCTCCTCTGGTGCCTTTGAGATCTTGAGCCTATCTGCTGAGGGGCTGAGCTTTGTGCCCAGATAAACCTCAGAAGCCTCGAATATTTCGTTTTGGGTAAGCCCATTATTGTACTCATCAATCACCAAACTCACTTGGGAAGTGAAGTTGCAGTAGAATAGGCCTCCAAGTTTTGACAACACCTTGTCCCGGATCCCCCCGGGCACGAGCTGGTTGGCCATGGCTTGCAGCTCGCTCAACACGGTCCTCATTAGGACCGCGAAGGCTGTGAAAGCGGTGTAGGCTGATAAAACTGAAGCTGTTGAGGGCATATCTGCAAGAGAAAACATTTTGTCAAGACTCTTGCTTTTTTGGGGAGAAGAAAGAAGAGGCTTTTATGGTCTGTTTTTTGTTGCATATATGACATTCTGGGGGGGCTTTTATAGGAGCCAATGCAAGTTTTAAGCTTTCATCAGAAGCTTATTGGAATTAGGTGAAGATGTGGACTAAATCCAATTAAGTTCCAGCTGGTATAGTATGTAAGAACCTTGCTTTGGAAGAAAACAGCATATATTGCAAAGTCAAAGGGTGTTAATATTCCAAAATACTTGTCCACCAAGGAAGTTTAATTTGTATACAATTGCTAGAAATTGTTAAGTTAAAAGAAAAAATTGCATCTTTAGTCCCCGAGTTATAACCAAGTTCTGACTCAGTCTCTAAGTTATGGCCGTATCCGAGTTTGGTCTTTGACACTAGTGGTGTGTTGACAAAGTTAATTCCAGGAATAAAGAAGTAAATTCCTTAACAAAACTTATAAACTTAGCCAAAATACTTTCACCCAAATCGACAAAAGCTCTAAGTTTCGTATGGAATCGACAAATAAACCCTACTCCCGTTTTTCTAAAAAATTAAAAATCAAATTTCAATATTTCAATTCTATTAAAAAAAAAAAAAAAAACTTACTTTGACTAATAACTACTCGTCACTTCACTAATAACTTGGAGACTAAACTCGGATACAGCATAACTTAGAGATTGAGTCGGAACTTGGTTATAACTCAAGGACTAAATATGCAATTTTCTCTAAACTTTGATAAAAGACCCAACTTTCTTTTTTCTTTTTTGAAATAAGACCCAACTTTCTTAAAACAACAGTATCTGCATTTGCTCTAGTATTCGATCACCTAAAATGTTTTACCATACAAACATAACCAAATAGAATAAAAACTTACTGCAGTAATTATATTGTTTAATAGAGTTAATCAATATTTTGATCCCTCAATTATGTTTCAAATGTTAATATAGTCTTTACTTTTTAATTTCAACCAATTTGATTCTTGAATTGTTTAAAATTTTGTGAATTAAACCCTTTTAAGGATCAAAATTATGATTTTCACATCTTTAAAATTTTGTCAATTTGATCCCTAAACAGATTTAATTAACAAAATTTTAAACAATTCGAAGATAAATTGGCTGAAATTAAAAACGAGTGACTATATTGATCGTTGGGAAACAATTGAGGGAGCGAAATGTTGATTTTCCCTTGTTTAATAATATTCTTAGCTTATATCAGAGTGAAAACCAAGAAAAGATAAACTCCACTCACTAATGCATGGAGTAGTATAGTGAAAAACCTGAATGAGAGCTGAGGAAAATATGCAATCAGAATTAGGCCGGATCAAATGCAAGCAGTGCCCGTATAGTAGGCTAGGCTGCTTGCCCTTTCCTCGTGATTCACTCAAATGCTAAGAATCAAATACAAACTAAGCAGGATAAAAATTAAAGGTGAAGTCAGGTATCAAAAAGGTAAATATGTCTAGCCAAGCACTTTCTCCTCAGATGTGAGGTCATGAAATTGAGCGTCAATGGAAGGAGTATATAACACAAGGAGAAAAAGTGTCATTTTTCGATTCCTACCTATTATTTTCAATAGTATCACATTCCACTTGTGTTTACACTCTACATAAATGTCTTACACCAAAATTTAGAAACCAAATATGAATTGTAGACCATATATATATAGTCCTTGATAGCATTAATGATCTAGGGGCAATACTCTAGTAAGTAGAAAGAGAGTGAAAGTTTTTTTTTTTTTTTTTTTTTTTAATTTTTATTTATTTATTATTAGATTTTTTTTATATCAAGAAACCTCAAGGCACAAATTGTTTATGGAGTTTTAGGTTAGGAAATTTTAAGTTAAGTCAGGATACACTAAGGATTTAAGTGTCCAAAAATCTTTTTATTTTTTTGTCTCCAGATCGGGAGATGAAAGAGGGAAGAAGGCAACCATGGTAGGCTGGTAGCCTTTAACGGGAAGGATTTTTTTTTTTAAAATTAAATTTAAATAATTAATTATTTTTTTTTATTTTATTATTTAAAAATAACACGTCAGACGTCATGTAAGAAATTACTTGCATTTACAAGTAAACAATTTATATTTAGATTTGAATACATAAGAATCATAAGTTGATGATTTCAATTGTTACTTTTTAAAGTTCATAGGTCTAATTGATTTCTCGCATAAAGTTCAAGAACTTATTTGACTATTTTCCTTGTAATTCTTTTTTTTTTTAAACATTATTTTTTTCATCAGAACGGAGGGGGTACCCAAAAAATCAAAGACGCCTGGGAAACAAAGCTCCCAGCTTGTCGTGACCAATAATGTCACTCAGCTCCGGAGGCGCATCGTGGACCGCACGGTAACCAATCTGATGGGCGAGCGCCGCCGTAGCCAGCCAATCTGCTGCCTTGTTCCCTTCTCAGAAAACGTGGTTGAAATGAATTTCGCTCAACCTTACGATCTCCCGTGCACACCTCCTTACAATGTTGTTATCAAATCTGCCTCACTCTTCGACCCGCGGAAATTTTCCAGGAGGCGCTTAGAGTCACACTCAACTATGAGTTTGGATACCCCATTTGCATTCGCCATGCGCAGACCGTGGTAAAGTCCCCATGCTTCCGCTTCCAAAGCTTGGCAACGTCCTATGTTGACAGTGAAACCTCCAAGCCAATCCCCATGTTCATCTCTGATGAGACCACCGCAGCCTGCCACTCCGCTGCCCTTACAGCTTCCATCGATGTTGAGTTTGAACCAGCCGCTATTTGGTTTTTTCCACCCCACCTGACTTGGTTCCGCCTTGTTCCTTTCTCCGGATGGATGCGCTTGGAAAACGCAGCTTTGACCTCCAAGTCATAGTGGGCTAGCCAATCTAACTTGTCTTTCACCGGGGTTCTCCGGCCGTTGAAGATGCCATCACATTATAGTCATGAACTAAATGTAAAATTGATTAAATAATTACTTAATTTTTTGTATCGATCTTATTTTATACGAAAAAAAAGAGATTATTTTTATACTTTAATTTAAAATTTACATACTTTTATATAATAATGTTTGATGTTTGATTTACCTTCACAAGAAATATAAAAATGTTTTGATTTATTTATACTCTTAAATGCTAAATATTAAATATTGTAATTTAGTTCAACTTGAAGACATGTATAAAAATAAATCCGCTTTATATAACAGTTACACATTGTAATAGAGTGAGTAGTATTTAAAAAAGCGTAGAAGAATATAAAATTAAAGGATGCAAATTGTATTACTTTATTATTATTATTATTATTATTATTATTATTATTATTATTATTATTATAGAATTAGGTATCTCAGGATATCGTGTCATTATATATACCAACTAATAATAAATTAATATATCAATTATTTTGAATCCAATTAATTAATTAATTTTCTTTCTCTAATTTAACCCCGCATTATATTGAAAATGAAGATTTGGATTAATAAGAATTGATGTGTCAATTTATATGATCACATATTCACATGGTATATACAATTCATAAAACTCGAATAAGGGTGTCAATATAATATTTAGGAACTACGGGGGTTGAATGTGATCTCAAGAAAAGTTTCTTGGGGGTTTGTGCAATTAACCCAAACTTAAAAACCCCATCTTTCTTCCCGGGTTAAACCCTCCGTGACCTCTGCAATCCCTCCATTGAACTCGCTCGCCGAAATCAGCAGATTCGTTTAACCATTCGTGTAGAAAGGTTCGGTTTTTGGTTTATTCTTGATTTCTTCATGTGTTTAAGCATTGGGTTTAGCTACTGTTTGAGTGCGTATTTTCGTTTGTTTATTACAATTCTGAAACTTCAGTCTGGGTTCCATTTGGGCGCATCAAAATTGTTTTTGTCCTTTATGATTTGATTTGTGGATAGGTGGCAATGTGGCATTATGAATTTTGAAGTTTAGCTTGTTTTATGGGGAAGAGCTTCTAGAATCTAGAGTTCTAGTATAATTTTTAAAAGCTTTTATGATATTTAGTAATGAATTTGTGCATCTATGACATTTTCCTGATATGGTTGGAGATTTTGAAATGTTACCCACAGATAATGGGTTGGAAGGCTGCTCAGAAACTCATACATCACTGGAAGGTTCTCAGAGGTGATAATGTAAGTAAAAACTCATGAATGAAGTCTTCTAGAATTGGTTTGTCACTATCCTTGATTGCCCATGCCACCTGCAAGCTTCTACAGCATTTGAAAATAAATTGTGACAATTTGTTAGTTGTTATTTTCCAGGTTATGATAATTAGAGGCAAAGATAAAGGTGAGACGGGAATCGTTAAGCGTGTTGTACGTTCACAGAATCGTGTTATTGTGGAGGGCAAAAACCTGGTTAGTAAATTTTTTTTCTCTATGGTACTAGGCTTTTGAATCTCAGAAAAAAAAAATGGTGACTTTGGTTAGACTTTTGAATCTCAGAAAAAAAAATTGTGACTTTAGTTATGCAGCCCTTTTCCGCTTTCACCATAACTCCTTAAGCGCATGATATTGTATCCATAAGCATATAATTGACAGGAATTGGAATAGCAGAAAGGAAGCTGACAAATCTATAAGTAGCGAATTTTGGTTATTCCTAGCTCCTATTTGTAACTCTGATGAAGCATGAATTTCATAGAGATAATTTAGTCATTCTTGTTCGATGAAGCATGAATTTCATAGAGATAATTTAGTCATTCTTGTTGAGCATATAATATATAAACATAAATGTGCAATCCAACTATCAGCTTAGGCTTTTAGCTGAGATGGAACACATGCTTAAATTTGGTAGTAGAGCCAACCTTATGCCACCAACAAAAGTAATTGGCTTGCACACGTGAGGGGGTGTGTTGAGCATATAAAATATATAAACATAAATGTGCAATTTTACTTGCAGTAACACTAGTGTTAACATTAACCATCTTCTTACCAGAATTATGATGTTGCCACATGTTTGTACTTTTTGGTATTCTTATATTTATATGCCTCTTGTCACATGAACCATTTGCGTGTTCTGCAGGTAAAAAAGCATATTAAACAAGGGCAAGGTCATGAAGGTGGGATATTTACAGTTGAAGCCCCATTGCATGTCTCTAATGTGCAGGTTCTAGATCCAGTGACTGGGTATGGATACATTGGTTGTTGTCTAAACACCTTTTACTATCGAGTCCTGTTAGCTAATGTTGGCTTTTGCAGGCAACCATGCAAAGTTGGAATCAGATACTTGGAAGATGGCACCAAAGTAAGAGTTTCCAGAGGTATTGGAACATCAGGCTCCATTATTCCTCGTCCTGAGATCTTGAAGATAAGGACTACACCAAGACCATCAGTTGGTAAGTTCAAATTCCATCTGTTTTTGCATATAGGGAAATGTATTCAAGCTATTCTATGCTTTAGTTTTAAGGCTCATGCTTCTTAGGTCCTGGAATTTAGAGGCAAGAATCGCACTCATCTTAATACTTAATAGAAGAGTTAATACCATATGAGGTCCTTTGAGTATAGTGATTTGGCCATGTTTAGTCCTAAACTTTTAAATTGACCACCCGTGGTCCTTAGAGTTTCAAATTGTTACCGTCCGTGGTCCAAGTTAACCATCCATGGTCTTTCCAAGAGGATCACAGCTGGTTAAATTTTGAAAGTTGAAGGACCATGGGTGGTTAACTTGGACCACGGATGGTAACAATTTGAAAGTCGAAGGACCACCGGTGGTCAATTTGAAAGTTTTGGACTAAACGTGGCAAAACCATTATACTCGGAGGACCCCATATGGCATTAACTCCTTAATAGAATGGTTAATCTATATGGATCATTTGAAAATTCAGGATGACCATAACTTAAAAATCCAGGCACTCTTTTCCAGTATGAACCATTGGAATAAGTTGTTGATTGATGTATATTAGTGAGGTTCAAACTGATACTGTGACATTAGTTAGGAAGAAAACTGCAATTGAACATCTCCTAAGGGAAGTCTTGAAAGGGGCATGTTTTACTGCTAACACTTTGCATACAAAGGTGAAATAAAAGTATAAAACTGCTAACCATCATTTTATTCTTCCCTATATATAAATTTATAATTTTGTCAGTGATAGCAAAAAATGTTATTTTGTGAGGTGAAAGTATAAAGATTAAACCTTCAAACCTGAAACACTATTTTGAAACCCTTAAATTTGAAAAATTAGTAAAAGGAAAATGGAAAACTTGAAATAAAAGTATACAAACTTTTGGTTTTTATCACTGAAAAAATTGATTGATAAGGTAGCGAACAACTTGTCTGGAGAGGAGCTAGATGTGAAAGAACAGAATCTCTTTACTCACTTAATAAGCAAGAATAAAAGGGGAGAACAATGGTAGATTGGCTGCAAGCATGACAGTTTATTTAGATCTTTGGTATGAGATGACATGGGAAAGTAGTTTTTTGTGGTACTTTTTTACTGGTACAACTTGGCTCATTGAAATCATTGTCTCGACTAGCTAGGGTTAAGGGTTGAATGTACACCGAGCCTAGAGCATCACCAATAGTTGTAGTTTTTGAAGAGTTTTTGCAGGTGTGACTAGGTAAGAGAAGATGGGAGAAGAGGGAAAAAAGAAAAAAAGCAAAAAACAAAATTAAAAAAATTAAAGATTTACGTGCCCAGTCGGGCGTGTGCGCGAGATTTGCGCCTCGCGCAAGGCAGAGTTTCTTGTCTTCTTTCTTAGTGGGGCCCACAGAGCTGACAAAACCTCGCTCTCTCTCTCCTCCACTTCAACATGGCTTTCTCAAAAACCACTGATGGGGATGCATTTTACGGGTGCAATTGTTTTTATCCCAATAAAGTGTCCTTACTAGCACGTCTTCTTAAGCTACTCCTTATAATCTCATTTGTAAAAGAACATTATATTCCTTAAATCAAGCAATATGGCGTATTAGCATTGCATAGTCGAATTTGTGTTACTTGATGTGTCTAATGCAGTTTTTTCTGGCTTTATGTTGCTTCTTTTGTGTAGCTGGGCCGAAGGACACTCCATTGGAAGATGTCTTGGAGAAGACATATGACCCGAAAACTGGAAAAGGCATGCCAGATCTTTAAGGAATGCTACTACTATATTTGTTGTCATGTTCAAAGCTTTTGATGCAGTGAAGCACAAGTTGGATCTTATGATGATATATTGATATGGCTGTGATGTATGTTCTTTTTTCATATAATCATATGGTAACTTGATGGCCTATGCATCATCATACATACTGCAAAACATGAATGAAATTTCTACTTCATCTGCCTCCCAATAATGTTTTTGGGTTTTGGGACTCAAAACTCTTTGACACTAGCTGTGTAGGCTAGTGAATTAAACCATTTATCATGTGGGTCTTGTAGTCTAGTGATATGAGTTTATGATTCTTACATAAGAGATCATATATACGACATTTATTCTTGTAAAATGTATTAAAAGAATATTATATCTTGAACTTGTTGCCAGTTTTTGCAAATCTACACTTCTTTTTTTGAAAACCAACCAACGAAACTATTATTAAAACTCAAAAAAATTGTGAATACAATGAGGTGAGGACGTGGGGTTCCCACCCCAGATTTGATAATCAACTTGAGAGCTAGTAGCCTGTACAAACAATATTGCCATGTTAGAAGCATTTCCACAACAAATCTGCTCCAGCCCGGTTAATCGTTTTCCTTGTCATCTTTTTTCCTCTTGTTCTAGTTAACAAGCTTTTGTCTCTTGTATTGTTACGAGGTTTTTTTCTTCTTTCGGTTTTTACCGTTTGTTGGAGTGCTGGGGGGGTTTATTTATTATGTTTCCTACCAACCATTTTTGGTATTGAATGCTGGTTGTTGGCTGATTCTTTATTATCCGTGATATTAGTGTTCTGGTGATTTTTTCCATGCTTTTAAGTCCCTATTCAGTCGCTAGCTGTTCACTGTCTTTCTCTTGAACAGTTGAATCTCTTTGCATCACACCCGCTATCTCTCTTTCCCACTCAACTTGATGGCGTCAAGCAGCCGCGGAAAAGAACCCCTGGAGTCACAGTATGCATCGATGAGTATCCAGGACGATGTGGAGGTTGATATGCCTTTGCTGATGAGGAAGCTTGGAACACTCATGATGACGGAGTGTTCACACTGGTCGGCACTCTCTTAACAGACAAAGCTGTGAAGTTTACTTTCCTGAAGGAAACCATGGCAACCATATGGAGACCAGTAAAGGGGATGATGGCAAAGGAAGTTGCCTCAAACTTATTCATCTTCCAGTTTTTTCACGAGAAGGACATCCGCAGAGTGAAGGAGGAGGGTCCTTGGTCATTTGAACAACACCTTCTCATTCTGCATCAGCTTCAAGACAATGAATCTCCATTTGAGGTGGATCTCTCCAAGGCAGAGTTTTGGGTGCAAATCCACAAAATACCAAAAAGAATGATCAATCTTAAGGTGGCGGAGTTCTTAGGAGCCCAACTTGGGGAATTTGTCAAAGCTGATGTTTCAAACTATGATGGAACTTGGATAGAATTCATAAGAATAAGAGCCCGCATTGATACATCAAGGCCTCTACGGCAAAGAATCAAGTTGAAGAATGCTGCAGGGGAGGTTTTGAGTCTGGATTGTAAGTATGAGAGACTACCCACTTTTTGCTTTATTTGTGGTTTGATCGGCCATAGCAAAAGATTTTGTATCAAGGATTTTGAATCCAAGGAAGCTGTAGTGGAACGATTGTATGGTCCTGAACTCAGAGCGGCGAACCGCCGGCAAAACCAGCAAGCATACAGGTGGCTACTGTCGCAGCGGCCAGAACGGAGCACCTCGCCGGAAAACACCTCGACCACCAACGTAAACCTAGATCAACAGCAGACGGGAGACCCGAGGTACGAGGTACCTTCTGGACAAAAGGAACATGCGCAACGCTTTTATCCACAGGGCAATACTCAGAATGTCAATACCCAGAAAGAGATGGCAGTAGACAGCAACGACATTGAATGCGCATTTAATTCTCCTGCGATAACAGCTGGAAGTAGTCTCCAAAGTCATATGGGAATACCGGGGCCAGGCAAGCTGCCCTTCAACCAAGGCTTTAATTGTAATCCAACCGAGGCGGTTTATTCTAGAG
Organism: Ipomoea nil; assembly: GCF_001879475.1. Lineage (NCBI taxonomy): Eukaryota > Viridiplantae > Streptophyta > Magnoliopsida > Solanales > Convolvulaceae > Ipomoea > Ipomoea nil. The sequence continues at coordinate 1,772,706 of NW_017617232.1, read as the reverse complement.
ATGTGTTTAAGGGAGCTTCAATGTTTTTGCCTAACTTGCAAAGCCCATTGGCTGTTGGGCCCAACATCGATAACCTTAATGGGATGGAACAGAGGAAAAAAAAGAAAGGGACTCGAAATCACAATTCAGAACCAAAATTTAGAGATGGACAGTGTTGGGGTTTACTCAAGTCTCTAAAAAAACTTGCTAGAGGCGGGACCTGTTTCACAGGCCTGCCCATCTCAATGAGTTTCATAGCTTGGAACTGTCGGGGGCTTGGCAACCCCGCGACGGTTCAAGTCCTTGTGGACATGATCCACGCCAAGAAACCTATTTTATTATTTCTGATGGAAACACGTCTTGGTACGAGTAAGATGGAAGATATTAAATTAAAGTTGGGTTTTAAAAGCTGTCTCACTGTTGATAGCCTTCGATCGAAGGGTGGTTTAGCTCTTCTTTGGAATGCGAATATAGATGTATCTATTGCTGGTTTCTCTAATAATCATATTGACGCTATTGTCAAACTGGATAATTGCACATCAGATTGGAGGTTTACAGGTTTCTATGGGTGTCCAGAATGGGGGAGACGTAAATCTTCCTGGGATTTGCTAAAACATCTCTCTAGTGTAAACAATTTGCCTTGGCTCACTATGGGCGATTTTAATGATCTTCTCCTTCCCAGTGATAAAATTGGAGGTCGTCCTCACCCAAATTGGCTCTTCCAAGGTTTCAAGGAAGCAATCGATTACAGCGGCTTGAGAAATGTCAGCTTCGAGGGTTACCAATACACATGGGAGAAGAGCAGAGGAACTCCGTTTTGGATTCGTGAGAAGCTTGATCGAATTCTTGCGAATGATAAATGGCTGGATTTATTTGGGGAGGCAAAAGCAATTTCCTTTGAAGCACCTATGAGTGACCATATTCCTATTGCACTATGGCCCATCCCTTCGATCCGGGCAACGAAAAAAAGGAGATTCAAGTTTGAAAATTACTGGTTTAAGGAGGAACAGTGCAGAGAAATTTTCAACAATAGCTGGGTGAATACGAGATACCTTGATCTCAACTCTCGATTTGAAGTATGCGGGCTTGCTATCTGGAGATGGGGGAGGGATTTCCACAAAAACTTTCAACCTAGGATTGAAACTTGCAGAAGGCAGATGGATATTCTCAGACACCGCACTGATAATGAAGGAATTTTCCAATTCTCGATGGCCCAAAAATCTTTCTTGGGGCTGCTCGATCAACAATCCACTTTCTGGAAACAAAGAGCGAAGCTTTTCTGGCTCAAAGATGGAGATTCCAACACCAGTTTCTTTCACAACTCAGTCACACAGAGGATAAGAAATAATTATATTCAGAAGCTTAGGGATGACAACAACAACTGGGTGAACTAAGGAGACGACCTCAATGAAGTCATAAAATCCTATTTCGTGGATCTGTTCAAGAGTGGAGAGGGTGACCAGTTTCCGGTGCTTCAATGCATTGATTCTACAGTCACAAGTGCCCAGAACACTTCCCTTCTTCGACTTTTTTCCCGAGAGGAGGTCAAGCTGGCCGCTTTCAGTATGCACCCGGACAAGAGCCCAGGTATGGATGGTCTAAACCCCGGCTTTTTTCAGAACTATTGGAGTATTGTTGGGGAAAGTATTGTGAGGCTATGTAATGAGTTCATTAGAACTGGCAGACTACCAACTAAGCTTAATCAAACCCACATCGTGCTGATATCCAAGAAATCTGACCCTGAAACCATGAGGGACTTGAGACCGATAGCTCTTTGTTCTGTAGCTTATAAAATCTTGACCAAGGCCATAGCCAATAGGCTTAAACCAATTCTGATTGGTCTGATCTCAGAATGCCAGAGCGCATTCGTGCCAGGCAGACTCATAATTGACAATATTATGGTAGCTTTTGAAATGCAACACTTCCTGAAACGGAAAACTCAAGGAAAAGATGGTTTTGCAGCTCTCAAATTAGATATCAGTAAGGCGTATGATAGAGTCGAATGGCCTCTTCTCCGTAATATCATGTTGAAAATGGGTTTTGAGGAACGATGGGTCAATCTGATTTATGAATGTGTGTCCACAGTGGAGTACTTTGTTTTGAACAACGGAGATGAGATTGGTCCTATATGTCCTGAGAGAGGCCTTAGACAAGGGGATCCACTATCTCCTTATTTGTTTCTAATTGTGGCTGAGGGCTTTAGTGCGATGATCAGGAAGTATGAAAATCGGGGTTTGATTCATGGGATTTCTGTAGCTAGGACAGCCCCTTCGATGTCTCACCTTTTCTTCGCGGATGATAGCCACATCTTCTTTAAAGCCAATCTTCTAGAGTCCTGAAACCTTAAGATTCTTTTGGACTCTTATGCTATGGCTTCTGGGCAAATCATCAATTGTGCCAAATCCTCTCTTTGTTTTAGCAGAAACGTCAGACCAGAATTGAGACATGCTGTGGGACAGATTCTAGGAGTCGAGACTATGGGAGGGGTTGACAATTACCTTGGCCTACCAATGCTTGTGGGGATGAATAGGAGTCAAATTTTTGGCTTTATAAAAAACAGAGTTCTGAATCGTATTCAAGGGTGGAACAACAGGTTCCTTTCCAGGGCTGGGAGAGAGGTCCTTTTGAAAAGCATCCTACAAGCAGTGCCTTCTTATGCTATGGGGGTGTTCTTGCTTCCTAAGAACATCATCAAATCGATTGAAACAGCCTTCAATGCTTTCTGGTGGCGTGGAGGAGGTAGAGACAGAAAAGGGATTCTATGGAAGAGTTGGAATCGCTTATGCATTCCCAAGCAGTGGGGAGGCCTTGGGTTTCGAAGACTAAGGGACTTTAATCTGGCTTTGCTATGCAAACAATCCTGGAGACTCATTCATCACCCAAATTCCCTTGTGGCCAGAATATATAAAGCTCGATATTATCCTAACTCCACCTTTCTTGAGGCAGGCAGTGGCTCTAACCCTTCATTCATATGGACCAGCTTAATCAATACTCAGGATATTATTAGGAGGCACACAAGATGGAGATTCGGCAAAGGGGACAAAATTCATATTTGGAAAGACAAGTGGTTGCCTGACAAAAGCAATCCAAGAGTGATTTCTCCTCCTTATCCTCTTATGGAAGATGCCACTGCGAATTCTCTTCTTGACGAGTCGTCAATCATCTGGGACGAGGAGATCATTCACACTATTTTCACACCAAGAGATGCAGATCTAATCTTGAATATACCTCTATCTAGACATCAAGTTGATGACAAACTGATATGGGAGCCTGAGATTAATGGGGGTTTCTCGGTGAAAAGCTGTTATGAGGCTCTAGGGGGTGATCTTAGAGATGAGGACAAACTGATTTGGTCCAAGTTCTGGAAACTAAAATTACCTCTAAAGGTTAGACTCTTCTATTGGCAGCTCTGTTCCAAGTGTTTACCCACCATGGACTTACTAAGGAAGAGAAAAGTGGAGTGTGATGATATTTGTAGTATATGCAACAATGGACATGAATCAATTGAACACTTATTCATGGATTGTTCTTTAGCTTCTGATTGCTGGAGGGCCCTAAACATTAATCTGACTCATCTACATAATGAAACTTTCTGGGAATGGATGGACGGGATATGTTCCTCCCTCAGCTCCGAACAAATCTGCATGTTTATTATGTGTTGTTGGGAGGTGTGGAACCAAAGAAACAACAAGATTTGGCATAATAAAAACCCACAACCTGCGGCCATGATCATTCGTAATGCCAATTCTTTTCTCACTAGCTGGAGGGAAGCAGGAGCTGCAAACAGAAGCACCACTCCAAGAGAAGAACAGAATCTTACCAGATGGTTACCTCCTCAGCCGGGCTTTTTGAAGCTAAATATTGATGCTGCTCTGGACAGTAACCGGGCGAAGATGGGCTTCGGCTATGTTCTTAGAGACGAGTTCGGCAAATTTGTTGCAGCTAAAGGTTCACGAATGTCAGGGACTTACCTTCCAAGAGAAGCTGAAGCAGCGGCAATTAGAGAAGCTTTGAGCTGGCTTAAGGAAAGAAATCTCAGCAATGTTCATGTTGAATCCGACTCTCTTCTAGTTGTCCAATCTCTCAATCATACAAATGGGGACTCCTCTTTTAGTTTAATTCTTAGAGATATTAAACATCTTTTGAGTGATCTATCTCATGTGTTTATCACCTTTGTAAAACGATCAGCGAATCAGGTTGCTCATTTGTTAGCTAAGCAATCTGTTTCTATGCCTGGTTGCTCGGAGTGGTCTTCCAACCCTCCCTCTATCATCTGTAATGATTTGTCTTCGGACTTAATCTAATGCTTTTTCTCTTCAAAAAAAAAAAAAAAAAAATAGCCTGTACAAGTGTGTGGGCCACTTGATTTGCTAATAAAAAAAGTGTATAACTTGATAAACACAAAAAACAATGTAATCTTTTGATTTAGTTTTGAAGGATATTTTTAGAGGTTTTAAGTAATTAATTAATGAATACATTGGTTTATAAACTTAATACATTGGATTTACCATTAGTGGGAATGTGAAGAATCAAATTTTTACATTATTATCTTTAAATTTAATGTTTACTAAATTATTAATACATTGGGTTCATGGTTCATCATTAGTGGGAATGTGAAGAATCAAATTTTTACATTATTATCTTTAAATTTAATGTTTACTAAATTAATACTAACAGGAGGACCAAATTTGGAAGAAATCAGTTGTTAAGACACAATTTATTGTTAAACTGAAAGTCAAAGATAAAAATTGGTAAATGTCAATATTCAATTTATAGTCCAATTAAAAGTTTAAGATAATAATAATAATAATAATAATAATAATAAGATCAAGTACACAACTACTCACTTTTATTTATTTTATTAATAATAATTATAAGAGCAAGTACACTACTACTAAGAGCATCAGTATCAGAGGATTATTGAGAGTTTATTCATGGTTTTTGAGGTTTGCTTATTTACATGGAGGAGAGAGAGGCAAGAGAGAGAGAAAGGAGCCGCTCTTCCGGCAAGCTTTGAGATATTTCTCTTCCCAAGGAAAGAGAAATATTAGAGGAGCTTGGGCTGCACAGCAGAAGCCACACGCGTGTCAGCCTCGTCAGACAGTCCCTTTATTTTTATTTTTATTTTAAAATAAATTTTGCTTATTTTATTTTATTTTTATTTTTCTCTCCTCCCTTATTCTCTTTCCTAATCACACTTACAAAATAAATCTCCTCACAAATCACAAAATATCTCTACTATTATAGATGCTCTTACTTCAATCCCATTTATTTAATTATTATCTTAACTTATATAGCACACTCCATAATCCAAACCAGAAAAAGTGAGCCACATATTTTTTTTTGGTCATTTTCTTTTCTTTCACTTCACTAATGCCACTTCCATTTTCCTTACTTCTCATCCCCACTCCAACTAGCTTTCATATTGGGACCAGTAGGCCCTTCTTCCCCAAAAAACTCATTTGGTAAAAGATGAATCAATGTCTCAAATACACCTCTCCATTCCACCGGCAATAAGCTCTCCACTCTCTTGATATCCTCCTCACTTATATACGTAATCTTAGGCCCCCACTCCCTGCAATACTTCACCCACGGCGGCTCCACTATTCCCTGCAGCCCCGCCACGACGGAGTATCTCAGTCCGGTGTCCAAAACCGCCGCGCTCTTGGCCGTGTCGTTCCTGATTCCGATATCCCCAATCCCCTGCAAAACCAGCCCGGGTTTCGAATAATTCGCGTGCCCATTTAAGGACGAGTACGCCACGCTCTTGTTGCTGCCATTGATGAACTCGAGATTCGGCGCGTCCACCCACGACCCGCCACTGTGCTCCGAGAAGTAGACTTTGTTCAGAACCCCATTGAAGTTGCTTATTCTGAGAGTCAAATGCTCCCAATCTCCGATGTGTTCGCCTATCATTCCCAGTGGGATTCTCTCTATTTGCCCCAGTTTGGCCGTGCTTGGGCCGTTGAAAGGGTAGAATATCCATATTGCTATATCGGTAAAAGTCCCACCAAACATGGGTTTTATGTTCAAGTAAACCTCCGAGCTCTGTAAGTCTCCTCTCTTAACCCTCTCCTTTTCGTTGTTGTCGACGGGGAGGTTTACCCAGTACACACCGTCATTCGTGCCGCCCTGTGGGAGGTTGGAGCCATCAGGCCCGATACGAACAGGATTAGTCTCGTCTCCTTTCGTGTACAATAACGCACCATTGGAGAAAAACCAGTTTACCGAGGAGGGATGGTAGGTATCTAGAGGGTGCAGGTATAAAATCGGAGAATATTCCCTAAACAACGCTTCGATTTGGCTAAGGTTTGGCATGGCCGACGAGGAGAATGCTACATTGTTGTTTTTCAGACATGCAAATGTTCCCACGTTTCCACTGAAACTCCCAAGAAATGTTCCTACCTTCAGGAACGAATCCAGAAATCTTTGTCAGAGAAAACTAGATATCTTACCATCTAAATTAATAGTTAAATTTAATATTTATAAGTTAAATATGTGACCTGTACATATAATATATAGGAATAAGGTCAAATAGGCCATTCAAATAATGCAATTAGGCCACTGAACCTAAAAAATCAACAATTAAGTCCCTAAACTAACCAATTTCAAACAATTCTTTCAATTTCAAGGTTTCCAACAGGTCAACATGTCATCCTTAACCTGTTGGAAACCTTCAAATTGGAAGAATTATTTGAAATTGGTTAATTTAGGGACCCAATTGTTAATTTTTTAAATTCAGTAGCCTAATTAAATTATTGTGTGCAATTGAATGGCCTATTTGATCCTTATTCTTAATATATATAAATAAACTAGAATGGGGGTGGGACAACTTTCCTCAGTGTCCCCATTGTGGCTCCAATGCCTACCTTTACACCTTTTGCCTGTGTGCCTCTATTGATAGGCCTTAGAGTGTAAAGATTGAAACCATTTGGGTCATTATTTGATGTGCCTCGTCCCCAGACCCAATCTTCAACCTCACACGGGTCGGTGAAGGCGGAGAACACGCACCGGATTCTGTCGCCGGAGGGTTTTTCCAGCGAGGTGGTGACGACATGGCCAACGGCACTGTAACCCTGCGGTGGAACTGGTAGCCAAACGTAGGCAGGGCCGGATTGGGTGATGGGCAAAGAGTCACTGCTCCATACAAGAGTGTAATCGGTTGGGGGCTTTAGGATTTCGCCGTTGTTGTCTTTTCCGACGAGAACCCAACCGGAGAGGGGTTGGTTGTTGGGTTGGGCATAAGAACCCAGCATGCAAAATCCATCTGGGATTGAAGAAGGCTCAAAAATGGTTGCCCCAACATTGTTAGGCCCTCCTTCATAGCTCCTCCATATTTTCTTCAAATTTGAAATTTGGCACACTTGTAGTCCACCTAGATCAATATAACCACTCCCAAAGCCACCACCTATATATATGTATATGTGCTTCAAGTTTTTAATATAATAATAATATATATTTGACCAAAACAAATTATATATATAATAACTAAAAGGCTAAAATAACATTGTACTCCTTATTATATATTGACCATGAACTATGCGGCTGTATGAATGAACCATGATCTAATATAGCGGCGTTACTGTGAATCAATGATGTAACACGTTATAAATATGTATATTGTCAAATAAATCATAATAAAATTAAAATGATACTTTAATATCGTTATAATGAACCTATTGTACGTATAAAATGAATTCAAATTGAATAGAGTATATATATTAATGTATATTGTCAAAAACTGATGGGTCAAAATTTAATTGTTATATACATATCGTAAACCATGTTAAGTGTTTGTAGTTAACCTATTATGTGCATTCAATTAATAAATTATAGAAAAATACTTGGTGGATTTTTATTTTATACTCCCAACTTTTATTCACATATTCTTGATGTAGACACTTTTTCTGTGGATCCACATGATGAAAATAACAAATTCTTGTCTGCCACCTCAGGAAGTAAAAGTAAGGGAGTAATTTGGGAGTACATATGCATAGTAGAACTCTAAATTATATGCATATAAATAAATTGGAAGCTTATAATTTGTTAACTACAAATATATAATATGTTAATGACATATTATGTACTTGTAGTTAACATAATCTGTTAATTACAGACACATAATCTGTTAATTACAAACACGTAATCTAAATGTCATTTTATATTAAAATACACAATGTAAGGTGGACCTTCATCGATTGTATAATTTGGTATCAAAATTAACCTTGCATAAGGCCCAAATAAGTAATATTATAAAAACTAAAAGTAGTTAATAATTTACCTGATGGCCAAGTGGGTAATGGGGAGGGAAGCTTGAAAGTGGTATCAATAGGCAAAGTAGGGATATTTCCCATTACTCACAATTCTTCAACACCAAATCCCAAATAAATAAATGATGTGTGAATGTGATGATGAGAGAAGTGAGGTTATTATAAGATCGATAATGAACAAATGAATTATATATAATATATGTAGCTTCAATTCCAACGTAGGATGAGATCGAATGCAGAGGTTCTACAGTATAATGCAAATTTATAGTCAAAATGCAATCACCCCTTAGCTAGCTTGCTTCTTCATACAACATTTAGTTTCGCGTGCAACTTATATTTTAATGTCTTATCTTTCAACTGCCCAAAACTTTCACGTAATTTCTCTATTTGGTTTTAGGTAGTAGATATGATCGTTCTTTCATACCATATCGATATACTTATATATGTATAATTTTAGTACGTATGGTACTAATGCCATTGCACTATAATTCGGATACAGTTTCAAAAGAGTTCATTCTAATTTTTATCCTAGATTTATATGTGACATTTTATTTTTAGTTTTTTTTTTTTTTTAGAATTGAACGTTTTTTGTCCTAATATTATTGTAGCATGGCCATTTTTAATCTTTAGTTAACAAAATAGTTGAAATATCGTTAAATACAAGAATATTTCGATCTTTTTTATACAATGTGAGTTGATCGTTATATTTTTATTTTTATTTTCTTGAAAAAAATTCATAATTGAAAACCTAAATACCATTGTATGTTATGGAATTTCAATGATTTTGTTGATAGAAGACAACAAATAGGTTATGTTAAAATAATATTATGATCAAAAGGGATATTCTGGAAAATAAGGACTAACAGTAAATTGTCACCTATAAATTTATAAGACCAAAAATAAAATTAACTCGTTTCAGAAGTGTACTATCTAGTAATAAAATTTCACTGTTATAATGTCAAATCTTGCAATACCAAAACCACAAACTGATAGTACAAAACAGATTGAAATAATATACACGGAGTACTACTTTGGACACTAGTACAAAATAGACAATAAAAAATTGAATATATGTGTTGTGTGGTGGCATGGTACATGATAGTTAATATGAGAAAAAATTAAGCTCTCTTTGCGTCCAAGCGGGCGCATGTGAAACACGTGCTCATTAGGACGCGTCAAAATGACCTGACCGCCATTTGGCAACCACTTTGACTAAAAAACTTATTTTTGTTTTGTTTTGTTTTTTTTTTTTTGTTTTGTTTTGTTTTTTTTTTAAATTGTTAGATTGCATTTTTTTTTTTGTTTTTGTTTTTTCCCCTCCCTTTCTCACTCCTACGTGAGACGTAGAAAACCACAAATTTTTTTTTGACTACTATATGAATGCTCTTCTAAGTTTCTATTTTTACATTACAACAACTGCCTAATATGCTCTATTTACATCTACAAACCTAATAAGATGTAAAAAAGTTAGGCTCCTAACGAGAACTAAAAAATATTGGTGTAATTATTTGTTGAAATATGAACCATTCATATTATTTTGATGTTAGTATTTTTTTAAAATTATTTTTACAACTTACCCTCTATTATATCATTTACTTTTACTAAATACCCCTGTATTCCATCTGTGTAAACTTTAGCTACCGAATATTCTATTAACTATTTATTATTCTTAACTTACTCATTGATTTTCATAAGGAACGTCTTAGGTTCGAACCTCATCCCAATCAATATTGACATGATTGTTAAACATATATACTATGAATATGTTAGAGTGTATTAAAAAAATACAATATAACAGTTAATGTGATTACTCACTCTCTGGCCAGAGCTTCTTAGTCGTATACTAGTCGGGAGGTGTGAGGCACATATATCCCTCATTGTATTCGTGATTTGGTTTCGCAATAATAGTTCACTTTGATGGTTTTTTTTTTTTTTTTTTTTTAAATATAATATAAAATTTAACATAAACTTTGGTCAATGAATTAGAATCACGCATTGGGCATGCATTGATGAAACGGTACAACTAATTTACAATATACATTTTACACAAATGAGAAACTATGCCTATTATCATTGTCTTTTTAGTGAATGAGGATTTGGTTATGTTTTTTAAGGTGCACTGCCCTAAGGCACTAAAATTGCAGTGAAGCACACCAGGAGACTAGATCAAATCAATAATTCATTTCTAGCGGAAGTGGCAATAAGAGGAAGCATGTATCACGCCAATTAATAGGGTTTTGTGTTGCAAAAACTATGCTTAGGGTACTATCCAGTTAGGGTGCTTCCCTCTAAAACTATTATCGCACCAGTTAATCCAACATTTCTGCCACATGTCATAGTTATGCAATTCTTAAAATATTTACTTTTTGTTAAAATTTTGATAATCTTGCATTGATATACACCAGGATACTGAAAAATACTTTGATAAATTTTAAAACACTAATTTAAAAATACATATTGGGCATTGAACTATTCATTAGCACAATGCGCGCATGGTAACTAGTAATAATAATAAAAAAATATATATATGCTTTAGATGTTTGTTGTATCCTACGATGGACGTATACCTAAACCAATAGTTACATTGTGGATCATGGTGCATGTAGCAACATTAAGCCAAACACATACTTTTTTAACTTTATAAAATTTTTCAACTTAATTAAATTTACTTTTATCCTTTTCTTTTTGTACATGATAGGGCCATGGGACCGTGTAGCCTCTTTTATTAGAAAGGTTTGGCTTGACCCAAGAAGAATCCATCATTATTATATCGACCACAAATAAAAATATATTTTTTGAATACTGAAAATACATTATTTTGTATATTATCAAATAATATATATTCAGTATATAAATAATGCACTTTTAGTATATTAAAAATTACTTTATATTCAAGAAATATATTTTCAGTATTCAAATAATATATTTTTAATATATTAAAATGTATTTTTTTTTATTGTCCATAGACTACTGTGGTTCACATAAAAATTTGCCAAGAAACATAAAGGTCTTGGTGGACTAGAGGAAGGGAAGTCATGGACTCATGGTGGCCCAAGTATGAGAAGAACAATTGTTATACCATGGTCTAACTTGCATTGTAGACCTTGGTTCAAAAATTGTGTCTGTTGTTAACATATTATGTGTTTGTAAATAAATTGAGTGCACATAATTTATTAACTGTAGATAAATAATATTTTAACTACATATTATGTGTTAACTGCATATATATAATATGTTAACTTCATATTATGTGCATGCAGTTAACATATTATGTACCTTCAATTTATTTATAGACCCATAATATGTTAATTACAGATACAAAATCTGATTATCATTTTAGACTAGAGTCTACAATACAAAGTGGACCCTAGTCCATAGGATAATTTGCCTGGGAAGGAAGTTTTGGTGGGCTAGAGGTAGAGGAATTATGATGGTCCAAGCATAAGAAGGAGTCTTGGTGGGCTAGAGGCAGAGGACAAGAGGAGTCATGGTGGTCCAAGTATGGGAAGAGGTGGGATAGGGGTTAAAGAGACATGTTGGCCCGAGGAGGTGGTAATGAAGGCTAATCATTATTGTGTGGACTATGGTTTAAAAATAAATAAAGTGTTGTAATTCGGCCTATTAACTTGTTGGTTCTTGCGTGATAATTACACGGTAATTGCCCGGAGATTATATATATAAGATTATAAATTCTAGAGATGTAAGAAGAGAAGAATGACACAAGATGTAGAGCACAAACATGAGCATTTCATTTCATTAAGCCTTCACATGTATTTATACTAATCCATACAACCCTTCATATGCTTAACATAAACAATATATTAAGTAGAAGGAAAATGGAGAGTCTCAAGATTAATGGCCACTAATAAAATATTTATAACACTCCCCCTTGGCCATTAAATAACTATACTCATGCCTCGTTAAAAACCTCGCTAGAAAAATCCAGTGGGAAAAACCTAGACGAAGAAAAGAGTACACGAAGTATGTTGATCCATGTGTTGCACCGGTTGCCTCATTAAAAACCTTAGCCTAAGAAAACCCAGTGGGAAAAAACTTAGCCAAGGAAAAGAGTACAACCATAAGCCTTCTGGGCATAATCTTCAAGATTTCAAGAGTCTTCAGGACTGTCCACTCAAGTGCACCAACATCGGTTGCCTCATTAAAGACCTTAGCTAAGAAAACCCTGTGGAAAAAACCTAGCTAAGGGAAAAAGAGTACAACCATATGCTTTCGTAGCATAATCTTCAGGATATCAAAAGTCCTCTAGATTGTCCATTCTAGAACAACTAGGGTTTGTCGCTCCCCCTGAAGATAACAATCTTCTAAGCCTACGCATCTCAATTTTATAAACATATTACTCAAAAGTGGATGTAGGCAGAGACTTAGTGAACATATCTGCAAGATTGTTTAGTGGGGAAAACATTCGCAACAAGAATTTTACAACTCTTCTAGAGTTCATGTGTGTAGAAGGATTTAAGTGCAACATGTTTTGTAAGGTTCCCCTTAACAAAACTATTACTTGCTTGTGCAACACAATCTTATTTGTCCTCATATGGGACATTGGGGTAAAAATATAGCATAACCAGTTTTGGACTTGGCATCATATGGATCAAATAAAAGAACCAGTGCCCAAGTTGCCCATCAAAACCACATATGGGTTTCTCACATAAACGTCAAAATATTTGTACCTCGAAGGTGCTGGAGGATATGTTAAATACCATTCCAACTTTCATTGTAGCGGGAAACACTAAATGTTGCTAGCAATTTCATCGCAAATTCAATATCAGGCCTGATGCGATTATGGAACTTCTAGTTCAATAATAGTGCTCCAATAGCAATGAAGTAATGGACTTCCAGTCCCTAAATATCCTCATTATAATCTTCGAGTCTAAATGGTCATTTATCTACTTCAAGAGATTATTGGACAACCGTTTATGTGATAAGTAAATAATACTTGTCTATATAAAACATCTTCAAGATATTTTTCAAGTAGGCTAACTGGTGTATAAAACTTCTTCAAGGAGAAGCTCGATCTTCAGGTCGAGACAATACTTGGATTTCCAAGTCTTTTATTTCAAAACTTCGTCTTTCGGCATGAGCTGATATCACCAAGCTCTCTATGTGTTTCAATAACATTTAAATCATCATTACCGACTGAGATAATAAACAAATAACTCCATTAGCAATTCTTTAACAAACACATAATGGTACATATTTGCATATTCCTTCTTCGGGAGGAAAACACTCAGTCAATAATATTCAAGTCATACAAAGACTTTAGTAGTTTAATGATACACGTTGCCATTTTTCACTTTCCTTATTTCAAAAGGTTTGAATCCATCAGGGATTTACAAATACATATTACCGTCTAATGACCAGTAAATTACAGTCATGACGTTCATCAACTGCATATCTAAATTCATAATTTACTGCCAATAATATTAATTTGCGGAACGTAATGCCATATGTTGTGGGAGAGAATATTTGATCAAAATTAATTCAGGGTCTCTGCGAAAACCCTTAAGCTACCAGTCTCGCTTTATATCATACCACCATATTGTTTGTATTTCTCTTTCGTACAAACACCCATTTGTAACCTACAGGGTTAACAGTAAATGGTGTACGTGTTATAAAGAGAATACAGTTTTAGCGAGCTGAGCTGTACATGCCTTAATTGCTCCGTTATACATAAAAAAATACCAAGGCACAACTTGTGCCTAGCTCTGGATCCAGATTCTCATATAACGAGAACAATTTGTAAAGGCAATTCTGTTGTCGACAACTATAACATTTTTCATAAATTTCTCCCATATATATAAAATAATGGCAATTTCTAATTCAACCAGACTCTAGACATTTCCCAAAGATATTTTTATCTGGTCGTTCTGCATTCCCAGTATTATGATTTTGGGTGCACCTAAAATTTTACTGGGGTTTTCGCCTTCTGGACGAATGTCTTCAGGACATACTTCTTTAAGCGATTTCAAGAGTGACACCATTTTCTACTAGATTTAGCTTTCCGCGGATTATACCAACATGTCTCCACGCTTATGGCGTCAAGGAGCATTGGTAGATACATATGGTCCAAGTTGGGGAAAATATGTAGGACCTAGTCACTCTTTTTATGATCAATATATATATTGACAGATTAATTATCTTCTGAACTTCTAGTTCAGTTTACTTCTTCTGAATTTCTAGTTCAGTCTACCTAGTACGTGGATTTAAATATTGAAGATCAATCATTCATAGAATTTCTCGGCATTCTATAAAATTTGAGATCTTATCTCCCCCTAATGCCGTGAAATGATCTTCATAAAGTGTGCAGTCAGCGTACCTAATTATATATTGATCCCTTATCATGGGCTCTAAGAATTTAAATAACATACGGAGGTTTATAATCAACATATACATGCCCACAAAGGTACGCTATGGTGGTGATATAGGAAAAAAACTGCACACTATGAATAAAACGCAGATGGGAAATGTTTGGTTTTATACCACGTACTAGGTTCTAGGGGAAATAATTATGATATGCAGTAGGTCAGATTGTGATAACCACAATAGCATATAAAACTGATGTCCCCATCAAGAAAAAAAAATATATAATCAGATATGAAAGCATACATATCAATTGATATTACAAGGGTACACAACAATCATAGGGAAGCTGTGAAGCTTGTCAAATAAAATATATCTTCAAGATCTCCCAAAAATCCTTATCCTCAACTTTACATTAGTTCACTCACTGGTTTGGGAATTGCTTCGTGCAAATTCACATGATATAATTCATTCCCTCATTTGCTTCGGGCAAACTAATATGAAATAATTTAGTCATTCGTTTGCTTCAGGCAAATTGATATGATATGATCCATTCTCTCGTTTGCTTCGGGCAAACTGATATGATATAATTCGCTTCTAGCTTTCAAACCAATAATATCTAAATCAATCATATCATGTATGACAATAAGTCAAAGATCATTTTTATAAAGGAGTATACCACTCCATAAACAGAACAGAATTGTACAGAGCCATATTTGGAGAGGATTTTGTCATGTTGACATTATAAATTTAGTCAAAAGATGATTATCATAATTTGTTGATAATAGAAATCCTTCTGGAATTGATATAGGATTTATGGAAAAAATAATAATTCAATTTTGAATTAACAACCAGTCAATTGCATACGAGAGTCATGTTGTATGCATGAGAACAAAATTGAGTAAATACGCATGCAAATTAAGAGAAGTAACTCTGAGAAGTAAACTTCCCGAATAGTACATTTCAGATAGTTAATTCGAGTAGTAAAATCAGCAAAGTAAAATCACTTTGCCCTCATAATAATTTGCGTCCAAAAATAACTTAACTTTTCGAATATTGCGGTCATGAATTTACTTTTCGGATGCTTCAGGCATAAACTAACTTCTCGGATGCTTCAAACATAAGCTAACTTCTCGGATGTTTCAAGAATGAGCTAACTACTCGGATACTTCATGCTTCAGGCATAAACTAACTTTTTTTTTTTTTTGCCATGAATATATTTTCATGCATTGTTCAAAAACATTATCATGACACCAATCATTTCTTCATCAATACCTTATCATTTCATTATCACAATTTATCGCAATATTTGCTTCAGGAAAATTAGCTAGAATCATCAAGATGATGTTCATTCTCCGATGACCAAATGCTTTGGTGTGCGGCACGTAGGGATCAATGCCCTTCAGACCCACATTGTTAGCAAATCTGCTTCTGGCTAAGATTTTGCCTCGATAAGTTTGGTCGTCCTTGAATATCTTGATCACTTTATTTCTTATTTTGAGCTCGAAACTCATACCACACTGGTTATAATCTCGACCACAACCCCTTATGAAGTTACTCAACTAGGTAACATTATGTGCTTCAGGCACCTGTGCAAAATCAACCAGACATGCATTTTGATTCTTCATCAACAACTAGTTATGTTTCTTAGCCACAAGGAGTGCTCAAATCAGCTTAGGATACTTCTCACAATTTTGTGTTGTACTACTGCTGGAGTACAAATTACTCGCATGAAAAGTTGACAATGTCTTTTCAATTAAATATTTCTCTAAAACTTCTTGTTTAGAGTTTCACTTCTGAGACTATTTTGTGCATAGTTGAATTATAGTTAATCACCGACTTATAATCTTAAAATTAAACATGAGATTAAACTAGTCAAAATGTGTCTTGGGGAAGAACATTTGATGACTTTTGGTCGGAATAGTCCTTCAGGGACTTCCATTAATTCAAGGGGTTCTTTTTCAATCAGATACTCATTTTTAAGATGGTGGTTCAAGTGGTGACATATGAAAATGAAAGCTTGTGCCTTCTGGGCATCGGTTCTCTGTGACTTAGCAACAAAGGTTTGGCTCGATTTCTTAGATGTCAAATATATTCCAATATCCAAAGCCTAAGTGAAATAATTGCTATCGACATGAGCGAGCTCAATAAATTCACATTTCCAATGAAAGACATAATCTACAAGATCATCATTTGATGCAACTTTAGGAAGCAATGTGACAACTTGTGAAAAAATCACTATTTTGAATACATGTTCAAACAATGGATGAAGAAACACCTTTTACATAAATATGCATATCCGTTTCTTAGCATTCTAATACAAACACAACAGTCCAATGCAAACATAATAAGGACTGATTATGCATTTGATCTCCATAATCATAGAACATCCATGGATACATATACATACAATTTGGCATATAACCAAAATGTATTTACCATTTCTAAGCATCATGGTTCATATAGAGCCTATTTCATATCATGAATTGAGAGAATAAATAAAGATAATATGTATTTACCCAAATTCTTAACCATGTCTTGATGAGGGGTTCATCACTCAAAAGTTGTTAACAAACATGAAGAATTATCACCCATTTCATAGAAACAATAATTGAAGGTTCCAAACCAAACTCATAGCCACATATACACAAAAACAAAAATGGTTCAACACGAATCGGTGAGACAAACACCAAATTGATGCAGCAAGCATTGACTCGTGTTTATAGCGTCAACTCGTGCTACAAGCAACAAGACACGAATTGTTGCGGCAAACACCGAATTAATGCAGCAAGCATGGACTCGTGTTTATAGCATCAACTCGTGCTACAGGCAACGAGTGGTACGGTGCTTCACTCTCCAATACACCTAATTGATGCTCCCAAGTCATCAATTAAGCTTTAAAGTCTTACTCACTCTTAAGCTTCCACAAAATAAACTTTAACAATCTTAATTAAAAATCATTCATTCATTGCCTAATCAGGCATAAAAACGAATTGCTAATCACATGCAAACGACATATCATAAAAACATAATAATGCACTACAGCATATGGTATATAACATACAAAGTATGCGAAATGAAAATAATATGTATACATATATTGCATCTTCATACAAAAAGCCACTTCTATTTACACAAACATATATATCACATGCTTTTCTTTCAATTTGAAGAATCAAAAATAAAATTGAAAATATATATTCAGGAATTTACACAATCATATATATACGAACTAGTATGTGCAATTCATATTTCAAATTGTAGAATCAATATGTATCATATCAATCATGCATTTCATAATCATATCAAGAGGTGTAGAATCAACATGTGCCATATAAAAACATGAATTATATGAAACCTATGAACATGCTTGCCTAGTATAAAAACATGTCCGAGCATACCGTTCACCGAGGAATATGTTGGCGATTCGTGCTGATAACGTGTTGTAATTCGGCCTATCAACTCGTTGGTTCTTGCGTGATGATTACACGGTAATTGCCCGGAGATTATATATATAAGATTATAAATTCTAGAGATATAAGAAGAGAAGAATGACACAAGATGTAGAGCACAAACATGAGCATTTCATTTCATTAAGCCTTCACATGTATTTATACTAATCCATACAACCCTTCATATGCTTAACATAAACAATATATTAAGTAGAAGAAAAATGGAGAGTCTCAAGATTAATGGCCACTAATAAAATATTTATAACATAAAGTACATTATTTTAACTTGGTTCAAGTGTCAAATCGCACTATGAACCAATTGAAATTTGTCATGCTGCACCCTAATCTTTCATAAGTGTTATTTCGATGTATGAACTAAAAAAAAAAATTGTCACCTAGAACTTTTTGCAAGTTTCCCTGTTGCTCGGATGACATGAAACCGGTAATCTGTTGACGTGGACCTTTTATTAAAGTCAATTCCTATTTTCATCTCATTTTTTTCAATGTGCTGATGTGGACCCCTGTTCTTCGACCTCGGTGAGGTCAGACCGCGGCGACAACAGCAGCTACTCTCTCGTAGCCACGGCAGCAACGATGACGACAACCCCGACGGAAAATCAAGAAAATCTGGAGGAAGAAGAAGGAAGGATCTTGATCTCTGTCACCTAGATTTGAATGTTGATCGGAGAATTCTTCGTCCTCGTCATCTCCGTCGCCCGAGGAGATTGGCTGATAGTATTCTGGAGCTTCGTCGGAGTTCGTATCTGAATCGCTTTCTTCGGCGTTCACTAGCACAAAAAAAATTCACTAAATAAAAACTCGATTCAGTAAATACCGCGAAGAAGGTTAATCCTCAATTACCTTGGTTGAATTCCGGCGGAGTGCTCGACATCGCGTTCATTGCCCTCAGCTAGAGAGAAATCGATAAGCTGAGATGAATGTTCAAAGTAATCACTTGGGGATAAGCTTAGATGAATGTTCAAAGCAATCGACAAGCTGAGATGAATGGTTGCATAAGAATGTAAGATGCCAAAAGAACATATAATACAGCAGTGGTTATTGAAACTGGGTTGCATGGGGACACAATCACTTGCTTTGAGTATTTTTTCAATCACTTGCTCCGGCGAGGTGGACCAACCAGGGGCCTCTCGGGGGAGCTGGAATTTTAGACGGAGGAGTGGAGAAGCCGGAGAGAATACCGGCGTTGGCGCCTATGTCCTTGAAAACGGATACGCTGTCAACGGTGGATTGATCGTATTTATGGGAAGATTTAAGGACAGGGGAGTAGATACCAAAGGCGTATGATACGTCGCAACTGCACTGAATCCATTCTTCCAAAAGGCTGAACTCCAACCCTAAGGGCCCACACCCCGACCCGACAGAACATTTGGGAGGATGTAAATCATGGTAACTCAACTAAACATGAACCACAGAGGCTAAAAAATGGATGTGCGAAGAAGATGAGAACTGATTGTATTATATTTTCTGAACTTGATTACAATGAGATCAGATGATGTGAATATATAGAATAGAGAGTCACAGTGTGACAATGATAAGAAGTAGAGAGTCACAGTGTGACAAGGATAAGAAGTTCTAAACAGACTCATATACATAGAGTCCTAATACTCCCCCTCAAGCACAGTGTATACTAGTAACCTGTAGCTTGTCCCTTAAGGAAGAAAATCTAGGTCCAGGCAGAGCTTTGGTGAAGATATCAGCAAGTTGATCCTTTGTGGAGATGAAGTTGACTTGGATATCGCCCGAAGCTACTCGATCACGAACAAAATGATAATCAATCTCCACATGCTTGGTGCACGCATGAAAGATTGGATTGGCACTCATATATGTAGCTCCTAGATTATCACACCATAATTTTGGAATGGAAATACCCGGAATCTGTATCTCACGCAATAATGACATAATCCATAGAACCTCAGCACAAACATCTGCAAGAGCTTTGTATTCAGCCTCAGTGGATGACCTGGCAACAGTTCTCTGTTTCTTGCAAACCCATGATATAAGATTACTCCCCAAGAAAACAGCAAAATCACTCGTGGATTTTCGATCATCAGGACAACCAGCCCAATCAGAATCAGAGAAAGCATGAATGTCTCTAGATGAGCATCGTCGTATGCGTAAACCATGATCAACTGTTCCCTTAACATACCTGAGTACCCGTTTGAGCTGCTCCCAGTGTGATATGGTGGGAGCATGCATATGCTGGCATAACTGATTAACTGCAAAGGATAGGTCAGGTCGTGTGACAGTGAGATATTGCAATGCTCCAGCTAGACTCCTGTACTGTGTGGGATCATCATATAGATCTGAATTGAAGGGGACACTTTTCGAGACAGAGGAGGTGTAGAAAGGGGTTTGCATTCAGACATTCCAGCCCGTTTTAAAATATCATTCATATACCGTTATTGAGATAAAATAATCCCATTGTCACTCTTAACTGTTTCAATACCCAAAAAAAAATTTGGTTCACCAAGATCTCTGATTTTGAATGTAGCAGACAGTTTGGATAAGAGCTGAGATATAATACCCTGATCACTTCCCATTACAAAAATGTCATCCACGTACACCAATAGATAAACCAAAGCAGAGTCTTTAGAGTAATAGAACAGAGAGACATCTGTCTTGGATGCTTGAAAGCCAACCGATAGTAAGAACGTATGTAGTCGATTAAACCAAGCTCTGGGAGCTTGTTTTAACCCATATAGAGATCTTTTTAACAAACAAACATGATTCGGGAAGTTAGCATCAATATAACCAGGGGGTTGCTTCATATAAACTGTTTCAGCCAGATTACCATTCAGAAAAGCATTATGAACATCTAGCTATTTGATAGACCACCCAGATGATAAAGCTAGAGATAGAAGGAGTCTTACAGTCGTAGGCTTTACCACTGGACTAAAAGTGTCGAAGAAGTCCTGACCTGGAACCTGATTAAAACCTTTCGCAACCAGCCTGGCTTTATGCCTTTCAATAGCACCATCAGCCTTTCTCTTCGTACGAAACACCCATTTACAACCAATAATATTCATACCTGCAGTTGGTGGAACTAGAGACCATGTGTGGTTATGTAGGAGAGCATTGAATTCTTGGTCCATGGCTTCACGCCACTCAGGATATTTAACAGCTTAAGAGTGACATGTGGGTTCCGTGGGATGCACCTGAGCTACTAGAGCAAAAAGAGGAGCATCTGCGTTGCTGCGAGTGGCCATAGAGTGAGTACGGACATTGGGCCTGATGGACCGCCCACGTGGACGGCCTCGCCGGCGAGCAATAGGCTCCACAAGATCACCCGACGAGGCAGCCTGTCCGGGATCCACGGCTGGTTCGAATGAAGCAGGTAGCGGCGGTTCTGGCAGCTCATCATTGGACACGGTAGGAATAGGTGTGCTGTGACTGAGAACAGATTCCGCCCAAGGTCCAGAAAACGGAGTAGATAGATCCTGCAAAGAAGTTTTAGTAGCAAAGGGGAAAACTTCTTCATCAAATCTGACATGCCTACATGTGTAAATCTTATTAGTATGTAAGTCCATGCATCTGTACCTCCTAAAGGACTCAGGATAACCTAGGAAGACACATGGAGAAGACCTGTATGACATCTTATGACGATTATATGGTCGAAGATGAGGGTAACATAAACACCCAAAGACACGAAGAAAAAGATAGGAAGGTGGGGATTTATGTAACAGGAGATGAGGACTGGAGTTATTTAATACAGAAGATGGCATTCTGTTAATTAAATAGACAGCAGTCTCAAAGGCAAAATCCCAAAATTTCAAAGGAACAGAGGCATGAGCTAGAAGAGCCAGACCAGTTTCAACAATGTGACGATGTTTTCGTTCAACACGACCATTCTATTCATGTGTATAGGCACAGGATTGTCTATGTTGAATTCCTAATTGAACAAACAAAGAATGTAACTTTTTGTACTCAGCACCTAAATCAGACTGAATGGCCTTTATTTTGCAATTAAAGGACCGTTCAACAAGAGTACGAAATTTATCAAAGATGACATAAAGATCAGACTTTAATTTCATAGGGAAGAACCATGTATAACGGGAATAGTCATCCACAAAGATCACAAAATAACGGAAGCCAGAAGTAGATAAAGTGGGCGCAGGACCCCAAATATCTGTGTAAATAAGATCTAGGACTTGAGAACTAGAGGAAGCAACACGGTGGAGGGGAAAACGGGCAGATTTGCCTAATTGACACGCATTGCATAAAGAATTATGACAACGAATATTATCACGAGACCCACTAACCAAACAAGAACGAAGTATTTGGCTAAGAACACGGTTATGAGGATGACCCAGACGATTGTGCCAAGTGGAAGCCGAGGCACGAGCGGAAATAAACGCTGACGGAGACGAACTAGGTAATGAAAGTGTGTATAGTCCCCCCGAACTATTGCCCCGAAGAAGTATTTCCTTGGTATTGATATCTTTCACAACAAAAAAGGAGGGGTGAAACTCAAAAAAGACTTTATTATCGGATGCAAACTTCTGAACAGATAATAAAGAATTAGACAAACGCGGAACGTGAAGTATATCAGACAATGTAAATGATCTAGAAGGGGTATTAAAAGAGGCATGACCAACATGACTAATAGATAAACCCATACCGTCACCGACACGTAAAGTGTCATTACCAGTGTATTTCTCTGATGTAGAAAGAGCAGCGATGTTTGGAGTTGCATGATTTGTGGCTCCAGTGTCCGGAACCCAAGTATGAGAATTTGACGAGGTTTTAGCAACTAAACCATTCTGAAACACCAAATTAGCCTGAGAACCCGGAGCCCCTGAATATCGCCAAAAACAGTTGACTCCCGTGTGACCGAAACTTTTGCAAATTTGACACGGATCATTATAGCGCCAAAAATAATTGGCTCCCGTGTGACCAAAACGTTTACAAATTTGACACGGATCATCATAGCGCCAAAAACAATTGGCTCCCGTGTGACCAAAACGTTTACAAATTTGACACGGATCATCATAGCGCCAAAAACAATTGACTCCTGTGTGGCCGAAACCTTTACAGATTTGACACGGATCATCGAAGCCACGTTGCTGACCTCCACGGTAATTAAGGTTGCCATCGCAGCGCTGCATCTTCTTGATTTTATGAATCAAAAAACCCTAGCTAACTGATACCAGATGAGAACTTATTGTATTATATTTTCTGAACTTGATTACAATGAGATCAGATGATGTGAATATATAGAATAGAGAGTCACAGTGTGACAATGATAAGAAGTAGAGAGTCACAGTGTGACAAGGATAAGAAATTCTAAACAGACTCATATACATAGAGTCCTAATAAAGAAGATGGAAAAACAGTTTTGGGTGTTCAACAATCTGTGCGAGTGAAAAAAAAGTCAAAAAACAAGCATGCCATGTCATACATTTAATAATTATTTAAAATAGGTTAATAAAAAAAAAACTCCACATCAGCCTATTATTACCTACAACTTGTAGGAAACCTGCAAAAAATTCCAAGCGACAATTTTTTTTTAGTTTGTGTATCGAATCATCACTTATGAAAGATCATGGTGCGGCATGACAAATCTCAATTGGTTCATGGTGCGATTTGACACTTGAGCCTTTTAACTCATATGATATATTATTCTAACACATAAAGTACATTATTCTCTCATAAAATATATTATTTTACCTCAAAAATTTCATTAGTCTAACATATAAAGTACATTATTCTAACTCATAAAACACATTATTTTAACACATAAAGTACATTATTCTAACTCGTAAAATACATTATCTTACCCCAGAATGTTCATTATTCTAACACATATAAAATACATTATTTTAACACATAAAGTATATTATTCTAACTCGTAAAATATATTATCTTATTCCATAATGTTCATTATTCTAATACGCGTGCGAAGCAAAGAATTTTTATTATTTTTTTAAACATCAAAACGACGTTGTTTTGGACCGTAGTCCATGCAATAATTTGCCAAGAAAGGCATGACAATTTAAGGAGGTAAGGCATGGTGGCGCAAAGAAGTGATAAGAAAGGCATAACGGCCCAAAAAGGTGGTAAGGAAGGCATGGCAGCTGAAGTAGGTGGTATGGAAGTATGGCAGTCTAAGGCAATTGGAGTGGGGAGGGTAGGGAGGGGTGTCAAGGAGACTTGTCGACCCAATTGTAGAGTTAGAGTTAGAGTGATAATTTGGTGAGGGAAAGAAAAAAAAAAAAAAAAAAGAAAGAAATAGGATTGAAATTTCATTAGTAGCCTTTACTAATTAAAATTTTTGAAGAATATAATTAAACTTTGATTAGACCCATTCAAGGAGAGAATGTCCCCCCTGTACTATAACCAACTTGATAATACCAAAAATCCCCATTTCTCATAATGTTTGGATTAACAATCATGAAACTTATATTGTTGTTATACAGAAGACTAAGTTAACACCATTGAAGTTACATAAACCTGCAGGTAAAGGGATATTTGACACATATTGCTCGTTTCTGAAAATATGCTCGGGAGTATGTACTTTTGTCACATATTGCTCGTTTCCGAAATGATCCTCTCGATCTCTTCAAGAAGCCGCTCTTTTTCCTTGGACAAATCTTCGTTCTGCTTCTGCAGCTCTTCAATCTGCTTTATTTGTTCAGAATCTTTTCTGCATTGTTTAAACGAACCGTTTCGTCAATAAACAGATCGAACGAACAATCTAATAGCTCAGTTCAGATATGGTGTGTGTTATCATTCATACCTATTCATGAACGCCAAATTAAGTTTCAGGGAACGCACTTCCTTCTCAAGATTCTCGCACCGCTTCAACACAGATTGCATATCAGAAGGAACTGCAGGAGTCAAGTTTCTCTCTTTTGCTTCTGCCATTCTGCAACAATCAAAAGCTTCAATTTCTAGCTTAAAAAACCCATGACCTTTGGTCTGACTCTGATACCAAATTGAAGCATGTGTTCCATCTCAACTAAAAGTCTAAGCTGATAGTTGGATTATTATATGCTCAACACAAAGGAACAAAAAAGGAGGCCCCCCAAGTTCTGGAACAATATATATACATACTTTCTTGATCGCTCCACCCTGCGTTTCTTCGTTGGATCTCCATTCTCCACTGCATATGTTATGCCGGTTATTAGTGAACTATAGGAACGTACTAATAATACCGCATAGATGGTTTAATACCTGACTGAGATGATTTTAGAGATCCATATCTAACTAAGCCTCCTTTCTGTAATAGATGAAAGGAAAATGGGATCATTTCTCACTAAAATACCAAAAACTCTCCATTTACTTCAAGAATATAAGTATATAACAAGGTTTATAACTACCTTTTGATTATCTTTTGAGTTCTCATATGTGCGTTCTCTGATATCTGCAGTTCAAGAACAAATAGCTGCATCAGAAAAGATCAACTAACAAGGTAAACATATCACGGTTACCTCTTGTTGATGAACCGTTTTCAGTGCTCCTTCCATTTTGTGCCTGATATGTGTTGCTGGAGCCATCACATATGTCGAATCCCGTTGAAATTACAAGTGGAACGACTGAAGATTCGCTTTGAGATAGCTCTTGTGATGGTGCGCCCATTTGGATGAGGCTCGTGGGAGCCATGACATCGTCTAACTTGGCATCTAACGAGCCCCCGGCTGCTTGAAAAACTCCGGTGTCATTTACTTGAAAAAACGCATCTTCAAGTGCCTCATGCTTTTCATAAATGTGGCCTCCTAGCATATGATTCAAGCTCGAGTTACACAAGACCTCGTGAGCCCCATATATCGAGCTATCCTCTAAGGCTTCTATCGTAGTATGGCAATGGCCACTCAACTTTTTGCGCTCTAGGGTGCCCTTCAGCATGCTCACTACAGAAGAAATCTTATCTGCAGCATCCACGTTTTGAGCCTCGAAAGTAGACGAAGATGAATTGGAGGGCGACACAAAACTGCTTAGTTGGTTAGGCATTTCATATCTTGGCAGGTCAGTGAATCCATTCGTGTTGCCAAATTCTTGTTTGAAGGTCTCGATACCACTTTCCACACCTAATTGCGAGTTCTGCATCGCTACATACCTCCTCCTGCATATTTGAACATGAATTATTGTATCTATAATTTATAACCAGATTAACTGGGAGATCCAACTCCCTGCACAAAACACAATATAATGTACCTTAACTCGGAGGACCGACTCCTTGTCATAGGTTGAGAACTATGGAACCATGCCTGTTCCAAACGCGATAAATTAGATTTTATGTGCTATTGATTTGGTATATTATCGCAAGACAATAAGACAAACCTTAGCCAAATAAAAGTTAGCAGCTTGCATTTCCTTTCCTGCTGTGTTCCTGGTGAAGACAGAAATCTCGATAAATCACAGAAAAACAAAAAAAAACATCCTAGTATTTGTGAATTTAAAGGGCTTATGTCCACTGTTACAGATCAAAACACGAAGTTACCTTAGAGATTGTTGGTTAAGACCGCTTGAAGGTTCATTAGCCGAGGAATTTGTTTGAGGGAGCAAAGCGTCCTCGCCTTTTCTTTTCTGAGTTCCAGCTTGCTGGTTAGGGAGACCAGGTATTTCAGTAGAAATCCTACATTTAACATAAAAAAGTTGATTGGAAAAGCCAAGAAAACACGATAAATGCTATTTTGATTATCCACCAAGACTAACCTTCTAGATGCTTGTCTCGTTCGGTTAGCTGCCATCGAAGGACTACTTCCATTATTCTGAAACAGAAACATAGCAAATGATCTCAAAACGTTGAAAATGAAAATGGAACTCACTAAAACAAGTCTAGATTACATCAAACCGATTAAATTAAAAGGCGATGAGACGAGTAAAACTGCTTGCCTCTCCACATGTAAGCCAGCTTTTAAACAGTTCCTCGCTATCTGTTCTGAACGACTGAGATAGATTCCTAAACCCCAACATGTCAATCGTTGGTGCAGGCATCACAATCGAGTTCTCCATCATAGTTCTTATGAACAATTCCTCACTTGTATTTCTATACAACTCTGATAATCCTCTCCCCTCCATTTTCATTTATTGGCTCAACCTCCTTAAATCAACTCAGATGTTCTAAGTAGAACAAACAAAAAGGCCCTTTTTCTACAAAGGGCAAATTATCAAGAATATGCTATAACAAAATCAAGAAATTGAATCCACTCCACCACTGTTACCAGGCAAAAGAAAAGCTGATTTGAATTTGAAGAAAATCATGCCATTCAACTTTCTATATATAACCAAGATTTGGAGTCCAGAACTCCCAAAGAATGAATCCCAGAAATCTCAGGGATAGAATGAACAATCAAGAATTCAAGATTATGAGAAACCTGTATTTCTAAGCACTAAAAACACCAGAGCCATGGGTGCATAACAGGTAAGGCTTATTTAGAATGTCAAGTCCTGCAGTGGAATTGAGAAAAACTTTGAATTCTGACAATAAAATATGATGCTGAAAACGAAAGAATTCTTATAAAACAGATTTATCAAACGTCTCCTTCAAGTGATCAAGTCTATACAGTTTTTCTCGGTTTGAATATTTGACAAACATATGGTGGACGTAATAAAAATTTTTTTAAAAAATAAAAACACATAAATTGATTGGCATCAATAATATTCCAATTGGTTTAGATTCCAATCAACATCTATTTGTCTCCTTCATAGTGTGAAAACGAGATTTCGGTGTGGTAACTTCTACCGTGAACTTTAGTGGAAATTTACGAATTCCATTATTTCCAATAATACTTGTTAATTGCATATTTCATATAAAATTTCATGCATGAGCAAAAATTAGAGTTAATAATTCTTAACAGTTTACACTTCACTTGTTAACTGTCACAAGCTACTTGGTTAAAGATATGAATACTTTATTAGGCTGAAGAATAAAAAAAAATAAAATAATAAAAGAGAGGGAGAGGAAGTATTGAACTATGCAATTTATATACTTTTCCAAGAGTATTTCTTTGCCTAACTAATCATTATATCGTAAATTACTGATATAAAATACATTTTTAGTGTATTAAATGTCTATTTTTTGTATACTAAAGGTTCATTTTTAGATATTAAATAACTCAGTATATTAAATATAAACTTTTAATATATTAAAAATAAACATTCAATATACTAAAAAAATGAATATTTATTTGTGATCAAAAGTGAACATGTAGGTCTTGATCCACGGCAATGTTGTAAAAATCCAATCGTTATACTCTGTATCACGGCGCGCATAGCCCTGTGCGCCCCGCGCCTTCCAAAAAGACGTCGTTTTGATAAGTTATGTAGGGAGTTGACGTGATTATGTGTATTTGTTTATAAATTATGTGTATTTATTTATACAATTATGTGTATTTGTTTATACAATTATGTACATTTTTTATACAATCACGTACATCTTTTTTATACAATTATGTACATCCGAAACAGGAAATTTATGTGTATTATGTTAAGAGTTGATGTTTATTATGTTAAAAGTTTATGTATAGTATGTATTATGTTAGATTATAGGGAAAATGGCACTTTTTCCCCCTATGTTATATACTTATAGCACTTTTTCCCCTCAATTATTTATGTAAGCACATTAGCCCCCTCAATTATTTTAAAAGTGGTGGTTTTCCCCCCTAATATATTAAATTGACATTTCTACCCTTAAAGTAAACATTTTATTTATTTTACTTCTCCAACAAATTATTGCGTATATGTAGCGATTACCACGGTTCGGTTCGAACTGAACCAGACACTATAGTAATCGAATTAAAAGTTTTCAGTTATGATTCAGATCTAGAACCCAATATTTGGATTTCAATTTATTAAATTTAAGAATAAAAAAAAAACTGGATCATGAACTGGCGGTTCCGGATCCCGTTCGCGATTTTGAACCGTCTTTATTTTAAAATTTTATTTTTTATTTTAAAATAGTTTAAATTCAACAATAAATGTATTTTATTTTTTCAGTTCGGAACATGAACCGGCCATTCCAGTTCGCGATTTTAATAAACTCTAAATATCGCATTTTGATTATAAATTGTAATTGAAATATTTTGGTTTGGTTACTATAGTATCTGGTTTGAACCAAATTATAGTAATAATTTATTGGAGAATAAAAATAAATGAAATATTTATTTTAAGGGTAAATATGTCCATTTAACATTTCAGGGGGAAAAAGAGCCACTTAAATAATTAAGGGGGAAAAAGTGCTATAAGTATATAACATAGGGGGAAAAAGTGTCATTTTCCCTAGATTATATGTATTATCTTTTTTAAAAAAAATATGTATATTTTGTTATACAATTATGTACATTCATGTATACAATTATGTGTATTATAGTATAAAATTATGTACATTTTTGAACATGAGTTTTTTTTTAAAAAAAAAAAGAAAATTAACCGCCAACACAGGGTAGCGAAATTTCAAAAAAAAAAAAAAAAAAAAATTGAAACGACGTCGTTTTGCATCAGGGCACACAATGCAATGCGCGCCCCGGTGCATGATATAAATTGCCGTAAAAATTGGCCTAGGCCAATGCGATTTCAGCCCTAGGTGCCTTTTAGTTGATTGACCGACCAAGCGCCGAGTTGGGCGCCTAACTCTGCCTAGTTGGCGCCCAACTAGGCGGAGTGGTATCTTTTGCCTACTCAGTTGCTCATCTTCTATATTCCTCTAGCCATGTACTCAACTAACCATCTATCATATATAATTGACTAGTTTGTGTGATTATAATAGTACAACAACTCACAGCCCTAAATGAGAAAAATGGAGACAATATGATATAGTCAAATTACTCAACCACATAAGAGGTGCCTAGGTGCCTGACTAATGCATAGCGTCTTCTGCAACATTGTTCCATCGTATGCTGCTTCTAATCTAATATGTGAGCATTTGAAATGTTCAAATTTTTAATTAAATATCCATAGAACACGCAATTCTCAAGAATACAACAAAAATGCACTTTTGCTTATTCTTATATTTGACCCCCAAAAAAACCCGATAGTATTGAAGTTGATATTATAATCATACAACCACAAATTGAAAATCATTTTAATTAAGTCTCTAATTGCAAATCAATTTAGATTGTTACAATAACAAGTTTTTCTTTTTAAGTATGTTACTAAAAATAACAAGTTAATTCGCTAAATCAATTATATTTATAATGGAAATCACATGTAGTTTTGGTCCCTTAAGAGCATCTCCAACCACTCCATCTCCAAAATACCAAATTTTTTCAGCAAATGTCACATCAGAAGGAATATTCTCAGCATATTTTCACACCAAATTTTATTCATCTCCAACCCATTTACACCAAAACATCAAACTTTTACACTAAAATAATTTTATTTTTCAATTATTAGTTCGAATTTAGTTAGTTTAATATAATTTAGTTCGAACTTAATTAGTTTAATATAAAATATAATTTGTAATGTAAATAATAATTTTTATTAATAATAATTTTTTATAACATAAATTATTTTAAAAAATCGAATTTAACAATATTTTTGAAATTTTAATTTATTCCACAATAATAAAACAACATACAACATCTAGTACATTTAATTATCGGAATTACTAAATCGTTTCCACAAATGCTCAATCGTTCCCACAAATGCTCAATTTGGGAGGAAGTGGGAGTGGACTAGTAAATTATTAATTTTATTATATTTGTTCAAAATTGTGTTGTATTTTCTAATATTATTATTATGTCGTATGTATTTTAATTTTTATTATGTTCTAGTCATGTTTAATGTATGTCGTATGTATTTTAACTTTTATTATGTTCAAGTTATGTTTAATGTATTTGGAATTTTATTTCGATCGCCTCAATGTGATCTTTAAAATGGTATAATTTTTATTTAATAATACAAAGTTTAAATATAAGTATTTAACAAAATAAAAAATTACATATAAAACAATTAAGGATATACTTGGAATTATAAAATTAAATAAGGGCAAAAGGGACAATTTGGGATTATAGCGCGGATGAACAGTGCAGCGCCAAATATAGCGCTACACTGTTCATTAACGCCATTCCCTTTGGCGTTTTGGCGAGACACCTTGGAGAGAGAAATTTGAGGGAATGGTGTTTTGGGGATGGAAATTGGCATACCGTTGGAGATGCTCTAATATTGCTGATTTATAAATCGGGTTTATCTATTTTAAATTTGAGAAAATGGTCAAATATATCCCTGAACTTTATACGAAAAATTAATTAGACGTCTAAACTTTTAAAAGTTGTAATTAAATCTATTGAGAAACCAAAAGTATATGATCCAAACTTATCTTGAAAACAAACATATACAAAATGAATTACCTGCAAAAAGTAAAAATCTGTGATTATTTATTAAAAAAATCACAGTACAAAAATCATTGAAGCCCTAGCCAGCTAATTACTAATTAATTAAGATGGTATCGACTTCATATATATGTCATTAGCAGAAAAATAAAAACGTAAAAAACTTTACAATTTAAGTTTTGAATATAAAAAGTTAGACGGCTAAGCATGTTGAGTGGAGTTGGTGATCATATCTTAAGTTGAATTAATCACAAAATTAAGACAAATTCCGGGCACCTAATCCACCACTAAACTCCCTATCTTTGTGTTTTAATTTTAGGATGTCTTGGAAATAAAAAAAAAAGACTTTTAGAAAATGTTTTTGAGAAAATATTTTTATTTCTAGTATTTAGTTGCATTTCAAAAAAATTATCTTTGTGTATTTGATTCATTTTTTTGAAAATGAGCATAATTATATAATTAAACATTTTAATTATTTTATTTAGATATTAACAATATAAATGGTGGTAGTGGTAGTGGTAGTATAGTGGTGGTAGTGTGGTAGTGGTGGTGTGGTGGCAGCGGCGGTGTTGGTGGTGGTAGTGTATGTGGTAGTGGTGGTGCGGAAACTGGAAATTGGAAACTGGGAGAAGTCATTTTTCAAAAAAATGAGGGTATTTTCCTTTGACCAAACACTCATTTTTCTTTAATTCACATTTTTCACTATTTATCAAACACGGCAAACTCGGAAAATGATTTTCATAATTCATTTTCCGGATTTCCAAACACACCCTTGCTCCCTCAATGATTTCATGACCATATATATAACTCTAAATCCCAAGTACTTTTTCCGGATTTCCAAACACACCCTTGCTCCCTCAATGATTTCATGACCATATATATAACTCTAAATCCCAAGTACTTATTAATGACAATTAATTTTGGTGTAAACCACGAGACGATCCGGGTCTTTCTTTGTCCGTTTAACGGTTCAGATCCACCCGACTAATCCTCGTTCGCTCCAGGAGGCCATGGGAGCTGGTCATGGAGAATCATCACTTGTGGGAATTAAACTCGAGGTGATAGCTCAAGTGACAAATGAGTTCTCTTTGCATATTACGAAACAAATAATACATATAACGTGCCACTAATTTATTTTTTAAACCTATAAAAAAAATAATATGGTAGATGGGTAGTTACTCATCTATCTCATTTTTACTTGTCATATTTATTATGCACTAGTTAAATCAATTTTTTTTTTTAAATTTTCTTTTAATGTTTTTATAATTTTAAATTTATCTTTTTTTATATTTAATAATATTTTAATATATATAGTTTCTAAATATAGTATATAAATTTTATATATTAATACTAAACTAAATATTATGAAAAATCAAATTGTAAATAATTTGAATACAATCAAATTTATTAAACTAAACTAAACATATAAAATAGGATAATAAGAATATTTTCTTTCTATCACAAAAATAAGCATGCAATCTATTTCAATAGTACTGACAATGAAGATCTCTAATATAATCAATGAATAAGCCAACTACAACAATTAAACACAAGAGTCAAGACCTCTTAGTGTGATTCTAACTCATGACTAAAGGTCCCATCTATCTAAAGCCTAGAACCAATTTATTTTAAGTTCTAACACTAACATTAATGTATATGCTTCCGTTAATCAAAGTCTAAGCGTACTACCGATCGTACATCAGTATAATATAATATTAAAAAGTAGAAAGTATTGCCCCAAAAAGGATGGTCAAGTCAGTGAAGAATGAATATTGTACTTGAAAGTCATGAGTTTAATTATTGACAGAATTTTCTAAGTCGAGTTCATCACATGAGATGTGATTTGCTAGCTATTATATATGAGATAGAAAGTATTGTGTTTGAAATTATATAAGTGTTATTATTAATTATTTAAAAAAAAAAAAAAACATGGCGAGAATAAATATAAAATAATAAATGTATTTCAAACTTTTACCGGGAATAAAAGTATATTTGAAATAATTAATGGGGGAGATAATAAGAACAAAGTCAAAGAAGTATTTTAAAATTTCCAATATCTTTCAACTTTATGCCACCCCATATATATTTAATTTCCACTAAAATATTGCAGTTTTGGGAACGTCCAAGATTGCACTTTTCTAAAGTCATTAAAGAAACAAAATGAGTAGTTGAATCATCAACTTCAGTCTGACGTGCAAAGTGGAAGAGTGGAAGACTCCTATTTTGTAATGCAAATGTATCTACCACTAAAACATAAATTAAAATAAAACTTATGATTGCAATTATAATTTGTTAGCATTTATTATATCTTAAAATAAATTCTCGATGTAGATTGTGTTGCATCGAAGGCCGGCGATGTTTGGCATTAAACATTGTGTCAACAGCGTTGACCTCTCTAATAATGAATTATGAGTAATTCGTTCCAATTAATTATTAGTACTGTGATTTTGTTCACAAATTTGAATTATTAACTATTGTTTTACTTATATATAAATGGAATTGGCAGAAGCTCCACTATATAGTATAAAAATTTGACTAGTAACATCTTCATCCATCCGTTTGTTTTTTGCCACCTTACAATAGGAAGGGGTAAAGAGGTACCCTTAGAACGGACATCTTTGTATTAATTTATGTGACATGTAACAAATATCATAAATAATTTAGGGTGTGTTTGATTTAAACATTAGAATTGGAAATGGTAATAAGAATCAAATATTCCGTACTTGGTAATGACTAATGATAATGGATTTAAGTAGGAGGTGTTAGTTCACGTGCTAAGAGTTTTCTAGGTGAAAGATAGGGTGAGATCTAAGCTGTTAATCTAATCTAGATCAACTGCTCAAATCAAGAAAAATTATTTTAAAAAAAAAACGTGCTTCCTGCCAACATGCTTGCAAATGATCAACTGTCTCAAATTGATGCACCTTAAGATATAAAACTACACACCTTAAGTTATAAAACTACGCACCTTAAGTTATAAAACTACACACCTTAAGCTATAAAACAACGCACATTAAATTTAAACTGATGCACCTTAAATTAGAAGCCATGAATGTAAGGTGCCATTGTTAAACTGATGCACCTTAAATTAGAAGCCATGAATGTAAGGTGCCATTGTTATACTATGGACCAGGGTCTTTCATGGTGAACCTTGCTCTAAAATTTATGTATGTATAATTAATATATTATGTCTTTAATTAATAAATTATGTGCTTGTAAATAAATTGAATATACGTAATAACTTAACTACAGACACATAATATATTAACTATATGTACATAATATTTTAACTACAGGCACATTATACGCGCTACATGCACATAATGACCATGTTTGGTAAAATAATTAGCCTATCAACCAATTTTAGCTTACCACTATTAGTTGTTTGACTTAGTTAAACAATCAATATGAATGTTTGATTAATTAACTTTTTGTAACAACTTATTGCTTCAAAATGCAAAAATTTAAAAAACTGCTCAAAGTAGCTTTTTCGATAAGCTTTTTGAGAAAATTATTTTGTATGTAATCAGCTAACAACTAATTTACTAAACCTTTT
Organism: Ipomoea nil; assembly: GCF_001879475.1. NCBI lineage: Eukaryota > Viridiplantae > Streptophyta > Magnoliopsida > Solanales > Convolvulaceae > Ipomoea > Ipomoea nil. The sequence goes on along the minus strand of NW_017617232.1, from coordinate 1,737,839 downwards.
TCTACAATCAGCTAATGTTATCAACTAGTCAAACCCACTAACTCAACCAACTAACATCCATTTACCAAATACCCCAATATGTTAATGGCAGACACATAATCTGAATGTCATTTTGAACTAAGGTCCATAATGCAATGTGAACTCTGCTCCATGGTATAATTTGAAATACCAGCACTGGTTGCCATGTCAACATCTCTATAATAACAAAACAACATAGCTCCCGCTATCATACTAGTGAAATGTGTGTTAAGTGATACAGCTTGTAGCTATTGTAAGTCATATTTCCACAGAGTTCACTCAAAGGTTCTCTTCCTCTTCCTCTTCCTGCACGTCATCTGAAGCTAGAAGATGATTTAGAGCAACTTTTGCTTTCTTTGTTTCCTTGGAGTTTTCCTGATCTTCCTCACCGTCTGCTTTTCTCTTGACAGATTCATCTTTCGCATCCTCAGCCTCTCCACCCCCGTCCTCATCAGCTTTGACCTCAGAGCCTTCTGCATTTTCCACCGATGAGGGGTTTGGTTTAGCTTCATCACTTTTTTCTCCACCACCAAGAGCCTCTTGGATAGATGTGGTTTCGCATTCGTGTAAGAATGACCGGATGTCGTCATTGCTTGCGAGATCAATGGGAGTCTTGGCTGCTTTGTTTCTAACACTAAGATTTGCACCTTTCTTCAACAAATATTTGACAAGTTCCAGATTAGATCCTTGGGCAGCGTAGTGAAGGGCAGTCATACCCTTGCGATTGGCCGATTTTACAGATACTCCCGATGTAAGAAGAATCCGTACAACCTCTAGATGGCCTTTCTGAGCAGCAAAGTGAACTGCACCCATGTCGTCCATGGCAGCAGCACCCACATCGGCCTTGTTCTTGCAGAGATAATTCACTACCTGTGCATGTCCAGACCACGCTGCCAGGTGGAGTCTGGAGTTCAGTTTACGATTTACCAGATTAGGGGATAGACAGACTAATAAACGAATCAAAATAATGTGTGCATATGCAGAAACAGCTGAGCTACGAAGGAATATCAATTACAAAAAGAACAAAGATCTCCCAATAAAATATATCCAGTGCAACTTCGTTTAACAAGATGACATTTTGAATGGTAAGGTCATCGAGAGAAAACGTGCATGGCCTTTTATAGACCTTGCTAATAAGAAAACTAAGTACATGTTAAATTACTAAGTTAACCATAAGTCCTCTTTCTTAGTTTCTTTCTTCTACAGTATAGGGAGATGAAAAGTATAAGACCTTGATGCAAGTCAAGAGGTGAGTTGAGCAGCACCATCTAATCGTGTAGGGACTAGGGAGAAAGCCTAAAAGGAAGGAGTTTAAAATTGAATACTTCTGTTACAACATATGAGATTCAAATGTTTCAAAGAGGAGCTACCAGTGAAAATGTTAAAGCATTGAAGTTCGCATAAAAACATGTTCTTTTGTTGCATACCTCATAGTTTTACAAAGTATCCATTTAACAAATTTTTACATTAAAACTAAGCTATTATCATTTTTTTGAAGTTGAGCACAAAAGACATCACTGCTCTATTGTTGCCTTCTTGCCGTTCTTGGAACAATCTTCCTGTTAGTACCACCTTTACGTTAAGGATTTCTTTCTTTCCTCTTCTTTTGTTTTCATTTACTATTTTTTTAGGGAAATTGCGCTTTTTGTCCCTAAGTTATAGGGTAATTCTAGGATTCGTCCCTCTACTTGTTGATAGTGCTCACTTCTCGTCCCTAAGCTATAACTGACGTTGCAAATTTCATCCTTTTTTCTAACAAACAGTAGGGACGAAATTTACAATGTCAGTTATAACTTAGGGACGAGAAGTGAGCATGACCTATTAGAAAAAGGAAGAAATTTGCAACGTTGGTTATAGCTTAGGGACAAGAAATGAGCATATTAACAAGTAGGGACAAATCCTACAATTACCCTATAACTTAGGGACAAAAAATGCAATTTTTCTTTTTTTTTTTTTTTTTTTTATATGTTATTTATTTCTAAAGCTAATGTAATTGCTACAGTGCTACTACATTTCTAAGAAATTTTAGAACAAGACATTCTTTTTAAGTTTTCTCATCCCAAACACCACATAGGCACACTAACCTAAAATGGACATACACTAGCAATAATGTTAAACCTTCTCTTCAATCTTCATTGGATTGAGCTCCTCTGTCTGATTACCTTTCTGGAATCACACTCTAACTCCTGTTGTCCCAGACATAAACCAATCGTTTCAATCAGCAAACCACTTCTCTCGTAAACTCTTAGCACTTTGGCCATCCCAACTTCTTTACTCCCCTCACAGAACACTGTTTCACTTCCATGTGCACTGCTCTTATTGACCGTACTTTTTCTCTTTGGTTTACAACTTCTCTTTCTAGGGGTGATACAAAAGATAGCAGTTTCATGATTTTAGAGACCAGAATGCTGGACGTATAACTGTATAAAGGTGACTGTTTTTGGAAGCTAAGCGGATATCAAAGAGAAACTCATGACCATCTATCAACTAATGAATGAAAATTAATGTACGGTGCTATTAACACCATTCATCTCACAATCTAAGTTAACATGCCTTGGCTGATAAATGAGATTTTGAATACTCACATCCTAGCTTGAACTTATCATTTTGAATGATACCATAGACATAGAAATTAAAATTGTTTCTAGCATTAAAACACACAAAATGTTGAAATTCTCAGTCAAGTAACAATTAAACAAATCAAAGTTCAAATGCCAGCATAGGTAATAACACAAGCTATAATGAAAATGCTCCCTACATTCTTAAATCTTTCAATGCCCATTTCCAAGAAAATTCAAATCTCACACAAAATTTTATTCATCTCTAACCTATTACACCAAATTTGTAAGACATAGAAATTCAAGATTTTCCTAGCATTTAAAAAGTACTTTGTATACACCCAGCAGGCCCGCCCAATCCCAAAAGACAGGTAATATAATTGAAATTAAATTGTTGAGTTGAGAGAAGAGAGATAGAGAAGCAAAATACGGGGTTCGAGAGTGCTTGTCTCTGGAGTTGACTGCGAGTGGGTTGGAGCTGCATATTCTCTGCACGGCGGTCAGGTCACCCGCTCGAGCCGCCGCGTGTAGTTCCTCGTTCGATTGTTTCTTTGGGTTTCCCATTTTCCTTTCCCTGATTCTTGTGAGCTTCAACAAAACCAGATTTTCTAGTTTCTGTATCAGTGACCTTCAACTTCAATGCACAAATGGCGATGTGATTTGGGGATTTTTACGGGTCGGGCTAAGACTTAAGAATGGTTTGTTTGTTTGGTTGGTTTTAAAAATAAAAATTTTAATTTTTTTTAAAAAAAAATTCTGTATCAGTGCCCTATGCACAAATAATTTACTCCCTTCACGATAAACAATTCCCCTTCTTGAAATATCTAACATAAGATTGTCATTTTCATAAATACAATTATATTTATACCTTTATTACTAAAAATATTCTTTCAATAAAATTTTGAAATATCGATATTTAGTTTATGGTTTTATTGTATCAAACCCATCATAAAATTGATACTAAAAACATAATAAGTCTCAATCAAAATTACATCTACCGTTATAACTCCCGTTATCTTTTCCATTATTATTATTATTATTATTATTATTATTATTATTATTATGTATAGCCTTCGGTCATTTTACATGTTAATCTAAACAGTTAATTTTTTTAAATATCTTTTTACCAACCATTGATATAATTCGCTGGTCAAATCCGTTAACACTAACCGCTAACTGCTGATTGTCAAGTAAAGACATTGCGAGATAGTTTCACACTTCAATTTGTTGTGTGATTTGAATATGTTGGAAAAATAGTATTAAAAAAGCATTTTAAGTGGCTATTTTGTGGTACAATTATCAGTGGGATCCGCTTTCGATTTGGGTCGGGTAAAAGTGGATTAGGATTCTTCGTAGTGAGACGAAGAGATTGATATATTGTACACTCAAAATGGATAATGGATGAATGAGATATTGATTCTCAAAGTAGACCCATTGAGTTGGAAAAATGAAGGGAAAAATGTGAGCTTTTGTCCCACGTTGGTCTGGGAAGAGGATTTGCCCCACTATTTATACAAGAGTCTTTTAGAGGCTCATTGAATGTATAGCATAGAGGTTTTTTCTCGCGCGTAGGGGGGTGCAAATCAAATCCCAAACTGAGATCGAAAAGGCTTGATTCACGTGGGCACAAATTGGCTTAGAATCAGCTTGTCAAGTTTTTGGCATGGTTCCCAGAATCAGCTTGTCTTCTCTTGAACCGTTACGAGTTTTAATTCTCAAGATTAACGGTCAGCTGTTACAACTGTTTTTATCTGATTTTAATGTTATAATAAATGCCAAATTAAATGTTATTAATCTTACACCTCCTATATAAGAGTGTTGTAGAGCAGCAAGTTTTCCACAAGAAAGTAGTGAAGAACTACGGACTTGGAACAACACACACAACACAGAAAATATTGTTTTCCCAGCTCCAAAAACTCTGCTCCTACTCCATTCTTGAAGCTGTGTTCTGCCCGTGGTCTAGTTCGTTCGTTTGGGTGCTCAAACATCGAACCGTTGTACATTTTATCTTGGGAAACCTAGGCCACAACGCTCCTAGCACTTTTTGGGAGGTGGCAAATAAAGTTTTAAGGAAAAAGGCACTTCGCCTAACTCGTACTTACCATCTTTCTTCCTCTTCTTCTTTCGTGTTGGATTATGCTTTAAGCAAAAATCCTTTCTCCTTTTGATATAGTCGTCGGATTGGAACTATAATCTAAATATTATAAGTTTCAATTTTTGGTTGATATATATTTGTAATTTTGTATATCTTTTTCGGAGTTTTTCGTAGATATATATGTATATATAACCTTGGGTCCGGTTTATATATATATTTGTGTGTGTGTGTGTGTGTGTGTGTGTGTATATATATATATATATATATATATATATATATATATATATATATATATATATATATATATATATATATATATATATATATTTCGGATATATATCGAATAATATTTTATATATTTTCGTGTGTATATATAAATATTATTTTACGATATTAAATCGACTTTTGGTTTATTATTTCCAACAGAATACTCTCTTTGTCAACAAATCCCTCAAGTGGTTAATATGATTGGGCTTAATTCTATTTTTTTTAAAAAAAAAATTTTCATTGTATAAATAAAATACTTGGTAAATAAATATATAGCATTATTTTGTATTATAACCAAGGTTGCAAAATAAGTTAGGCGCCCGATTAATTATTATTTAAAAAAATTTAAACTAAAAATTGTAAAATTCACTAATAAAACATAAGGTTCCCATAGTTATTTTTTACAAACTATTTACGTAAGTGGTTGTAAAATTGTTTAAAATATTGTTTAAACCATCTAAATACATAAAAAACTAAAATTAAGAGCTAAAGAAGCATTTTTTTGAGAAATTGGTAGGGCAAACCGCCTATAGCGATCTCGAAAAAAATAGCGATTTCAAAAAAATAAAATTGTCCAAAACGGACAACCGAGTCAAAAGTTATGTCTTGCCGAACTTTTGACACTTTACAATTAAAAAAAAAAAATCGCTGGTTCAGCCGGCTAGGCGGTCTAGGCGGCCGTCTAGCCGCCCGGCCGCTGAGGAGGCCAAATTCGGCCTTCCTCGCTGCTGCCGGGCAGGGCCTAGGCACGATTTTTGCAACATTGATTATAACTTTGATATTTAATTAAAAAATAGTGTACAAGAAAGATAATAGACAATGTAGTGAATATAATCAATTGATGAATTTGAATGTAAAGAATATTTTTTACATTGGAGAAAAATAAAGACAATATAACTAATGAAATTATTTCTCTTAATTAATTTATTGATAATGAATAGTTTTTTTTTTTTGAATAAAGACAATGTAGGGATAATGTAACGAATATAATCAATTGATGAATTTGAATGTAAAAATTTTTTCATATTAGAGATAAATAAAGACAATATAACTAATGAAATTATTTCTCTTAATTAATTTATTGATAATGAATAATTTTTTTTTAATAAAGACATTGTATGGACAATGTAGCGAATATAATCAATTGATGAATTTGAATGTAAAGAATTTTTATATTGGAGAAAAATAAAGACAATAACTAATGAAATTATTTCTCTTGTTTAATTTATTGATAATGAATAATTTTTTTTTTTTTTGAATAAAGGCATTGTAGACACATAATTGTAAATTAAAGAAATGCATATGTATTATTTTTTGTTGTAGCTACTAAATTATTATTTGATTTAATAAGAGTAAAATAGAGTAGTAATTATGCCAACTTGGATTGGGATGAGGTTCGAACCTAAGACCATTCTTATTGAAATCAATGAGTAAGTTAACGGTGAACTAACAAAAATTAACGGAGAAGATAATATTTAACGTAAAAATTAACAGATAATCATATCATTAAGGATAAATTAGGAAATCTCAAGGAAAAATTAAAATCTAATCAATCTTAGTCATTCATCTGATTAAAAAATTTCACCGTCGTTTTTTTTTACCCATTATAGGCCTAACTCTCTTTGGCTCTTATTAGTACAGTAAATTTTGGGACAAAAATTCAAACCTTGTAGATTGACATGGAGGGGGATACCCGAAAAGAAAAAGGACTAGGCCCTACCGTTACGGGATCATCTTGCTCTCAAATGATCATTCTCAATGGTCTCCTCCAAACTAGGAGGGCAATGCTCAAGCTCTCTCCAGTCCATGTTCATAAGTGCGCCCATAATTGCGACGGCATCTACACAATCATTCGGCTCTCGAACAATGCAGCGGAGAGAAATCTTTCGGTCATTCTCTAATCTCTGACGAATATTCTTAATATATACACTTATGGTGCCCCTCATGGTATCATTTCTAGGGTCCAGTTGACAACCTTTTCAGCATCTGTTTGAATTTCAATATCTCTAATACCTCGGTTCCAAGCCCATAAAATGCCTCTAGAGATCCCTTCAGCTGCAATGATAGTGGAAATTTAACTAAAAAAATAAATAAAAAAAAAATTCAAAACTTGTAGATAAATCTAAACTCTCTCTAAACAAAGTGGTTGTAGTTTAGTGGTAAGAATTTCACGTTGTGGCCGTGGAGACCTGGGCTCGAATCCCAGCAGCCACAAATTGCATGTTTTTCTCTTTCTGTGTTATAACACTACGTCCTTACCTCATGTTTTCCAACGCTGCATGGGAAGCACGTGTGTGTGGGATACGAATACACCGTGGCGTCACTTCTTCTAATCTCGGCGATTAATTGGATAATGTCTCCCTCCATATCCATCCCACAAGCTCTGGAGCAACACCATGCAACTTGTTTGTGATTATTGGAAGTTACTCTACTAACTTCATTATTCTAATGTCTTTAATTGAGTGTGTTGACTTTTAACAGATTGATTTTTTTTTTTTTTTTTACTCCGTTTGATTTTAAACGAATGTATTGGATTCAAATATAATGAACTTTGATTTTAATTGACTTTAATTGAATATTTAGGTTTCAAATATAGTTAATTGAAACCACAGACTAATACAACTAATATGACGCCACGCAAGGACGCCCAAACAATCATCATTTAAGACATCGAGAAGTTCATCACAAGGATCATGGAGTATAGATGTGCCCCTGCTAATAGTTGTTGCCATGTGCGCCAAGAGGTCAGCAGCTCTATTCTGTTCACGAACCGCGTGTAGAACCTTCCAGACAGGGATGCTCCTGATTTCTTTCCTGCAAGCCGCCAAGATGTTATCAACAGGTTCTCAAAGGATTTGCCCTTGCAAAAACCCTCCACAATATCTAAGGAATCTGTTTTAAAAAATCATGTGGTTAAGCCCCATAGTCTTGGCTAACTAGATACCCTTTGGTTAAGCCCAATGTTGTGCATAAAACCTTTCAACTAGCAACCCTGATCATCTCTAATGAAACCACCGCACCTGGCGATGCTATTGCTTGGGATGGAACTGCCATCAATATTTGCCTTAACCCAACCAACTTGTGGCCTGATCCACTTCAATTGTCTCCAACAAATACTCTCTATCGGAGCTATTAGGCCCTTAGCCTTTGAGAACGATATATTTATTTCCTCCACTTGATCTCTAATCCATTTGATTCTTGCAGCGAGGTTTATATTAGTACCTGAAAATACCAAATCATTTCTCCACTTCCACAGCCACCACATTGTGACCGCAAAGGTTACACGTTGTTCATGTTTTCGATTACCAGAGGAGAGCTCAGATATACCCTCGTCAAACCAGTTGGTGTAATCTTGATCCTAGAGTCTTCTATGGTCATAAGGTATGAGAGATTCCCAGACACTATTTGCAATTGGACATCTTTGCATGATATGATCTATGTCCTCCGGGAGGTTCCTACATATCCCACAGAAAACTTCGGAAGTGAAGCCGCGCCTAGCCCTTTTAGTGTTTGTCATGTGGCAGTCGTGACGTGCGAGCCATAGGAATGTGCGGATTCTATAAGGCACTTTGAGACTTCAAATATAATTCCATACTCTTCTGTACGTCGAAAGGCCCCTACTGTAATGTCATAAGTTGATTTAACAGAGAATTTACCAGAATAGGCCACGTCCTAGCCCAGGCCATTTTCAAGCTCACAGTCATCTAATAAGTTGAACGCCGCCAACATACTCAAGCACTCCTCAAGAAGCAGGTTCGAAAGTTTCTCCCACAGCCACCCCGATTCTGGGACCCAGTACTCAAAGACTTTAGCGTATTACTCTGTCGAAGGGATCATACCTAATGCGACTTAGCAAAGTGGCTTGTTTTCCTATCCATGAATCGAGCCAAAACAATGTTGATCTGTCGTTCTTCACCAACTTTTTGCTCCCTTTCAGAAGGATTGGCGCCGACTTAAGAATACCCTTCCATACATTTGACATGCCTGACTTGGCAGACTAGGAAGTTGGACCTTAGCTTCCATGATTTTTACGCATAAGCCATCTTCTTTATTCATTAGCTTCCAACCCAATTTGGCAAAAAGAGCTTGGTTCATTTAGTCCAATCTCTGGATTCCCAACCTTCCTTGATCTTTGCTCTCCGTGACCTTCTTCCAACTTATCAAGTTGCACTTTCGATTACCTTTTGACGATCCCCATAGGAAGTCTCTGGAGAGCCTTTCGAGACGAGAAAGCACTCCTTGGGGAAGGAGGGATGATTGCATTGTGTAACACGGAATTGCTGACAGAACTGACTGTATGAGGGTTGATCTCCCATCAAAGGAAAGAGTTCTATTCTTCCAGCCTGTGAGCCTCGCTTGGATTCTAGACATTAAGTCGGCATATGAATCCTGTTTGAGCCTACCATGAATTGAGGGCACGCCCAAATACCTTCCCAGATCATTTACTATAGGGATTCCCAAGCTGCTGCTTATTGCTTGTTGTATCTCCACACTCGTGTTCTTGGAAAAAAAGATTTACGATTTCATGTAACTCAACCTCTGTCCCGAAAGTGAACAGAACTCATTAAGGCATTTCTTAACTACTGAAGCCTGGTGGAGAGATGCTTCTCCAAAAAATACCAGATCGTCTACAAAGAAGAGGTGACTAATGCAAGGCCCTTTCCTTGTGATCTTCATGCCTTTCCACTGGCCATTCTTCACGGATTGCTCAATTAAATGGCTCAGCCTTTCCACATAGAGTACAAATAGAAGAGGTGACAGCGGATCCCCTTGGCGTATGCCACGCTCTAGCATAAACCATTTCGATAATCTACTATCAAATGATATTGCTAACCTAGAAGTGGAGACACAAGACATTATATTCCTAATCCAATCTGGGCTGAAACCTGCTTTTTGAAGGGTAGAACGAATAAAACTCCATGAAAGCCTATCGTAGGCCTTTTCCAAATCGATTTTGATCACCATCAGCCCTCCCTTCCCACTCTTGGACCTCAGCGAATTTAGAACTTCCTGGTAAACCAATACATTATTCGTTATTTGTCTGCCCAGCACAAAGCTAGTCTGGAAGGGACCGATTAGCATTCGCATGGCAGATTTCAACCTTAATGTCATGGCCTTGGTCAACATTTTGTACGAGACGTTACACAAACCAATTGACCGGAATTGGTTAACAAGCTAAGGATTAGGAATCATTGGGACAAGACAAATCACCGTATCATTGCATCCATTAGGTAGGTGCCCAGTCGAGAAGAAATCAGAAGCAAACTTGATCAAAGAATCCTTGACAGTGCCCATGAATTTTGGTAGAAGCTGGTTTGGAAACCGTCCGAGCTAGGAGCCTTAAATTGCGCCATCTCAAATACTGCTTCTAGATCCTTAACCGTGAAATGAGCATTGATAGCTAACCATTGAGACGTGTGGAGAGGGGGGAAGAACGCATCATTTAAGTCCTCCAACTGTGTGGTCGAGTCCTCTGAAAACAAGTCCATATAGAATGCGTGGAAGGGTTCCAAAATTCCATCACCATCTGAGATCCATTCTCCAAAATTGTCTTTGAGTCTACGAACTGTCGAGGCTGATTTGCGTACTGCTGTAGCTGCGTGGTAAAACCGCGTATTGCGATCGCCAGAAACAATCCACTCCTCCCTTGATCTCTAGAACCAGAGGAGTTCCTCCTGGTAGAGGATTTCATCGAGCTCCCGCCTTAGTTTGCGGTCCAATTTGATAAGGTCCAGTTTCTGGTAGACAGATAAACTGCGTTGCACACCACTAATTCTTGCAAGCACCCTTCACTTCCTTCGGAAGATGTTGCCAATGGTATGTTTGTTCCAGTCATCCAGCTGCTTAGACAGATTTGATTTATTAGCTTCCAAGCTGACGTCTGACTTCCAAGTGCTAGACACCTATTCCTGGTAGTTCGGGTGGGTTCACCAGGCCGCATTGAATCGAAATCTCCTAGACTCACCAAGGGTATGATATGAATTTACCATGGGTAAATGCAAAACCTCCACGTCTGGGGACCTGATTTTCCACTCAATATTGCAAAGGGCACGATCCAATCTTGCACCCTTGAAATTTGGTGAGCTGAGTCCTTGCATCCAAGTATAAGCTGGGCCCGAGTATCCGAGATCGATCAAGCCTTCACGGAAAATCCAATCCTGAAAACCTGCACACCGAGACGAGGCAAATATGTTAAAACTATTTGTTTCTTCTTTGGACAAAACAACGTTAAAATCTCCTATTGACATCCATACACCATTAAAACCCAACGACTGCTGAGAAAGATCAGTAAAAAGCTTTCTTCTCAATGATGGGTTGGACTCCCATATACAAATGATAGGAACCAAGGATCCTCATCAACCATCATAATTCAAACAACGACAAACTGGGGGTGGGTATGGATCACCTCAATCGAAACCGAGCTCCTACAAAATACCCAAATACCCCCGAAAAATCCTACTACTTCTACCCTAAGCCAGTCATCAAAACCAACTCTGGAGTAGATCCTATCAGCATGAGAGTCAAAGAATTTTGGCTCTAATAAACATAAAACCAATGGCTTATAATCACGGATGAATTGTTTCAAGGAGCGAGCAAACAGTTTGGATATCAACCCTTGGAAATTCCGTACAAAACAGTCCATAAACAAAGTCTAGAAAGGGAAGCTCAATGGAGTACGCGGTTGCCCGCCTCAAGGCCAAGCTGTAACACCCCATTTTTCTAAATCTAAATTCCCGAATACTTATCTTAACAAGATAAACTAAGCATGAACTAAAAGAAAGATTTAAAAACTTAATTCTATTTTCAAACATCCAACGGGTGTTACCGCCACAATCACCACTCGAGGTGACTGCACAGGCTAAAAAGGGAAAAATAACTAAACAGTCAACTTCATTGATTTAACTGATTGCTATAATCTGCAAGTGCACAGAGTCAATCACAGTATAAATTCCTGGAGTATTCCAGGGTCGATCCCACGAAGAACACTATTAACTGTTATCTTAAATAATCAAATTGTTGATAAGGAAATTCGCAAATAAATAGAATTAATGTGATTAAAAGAATATTTATGAATTTAAAGCAAAGGGAAACTCCAATTGAGAGAAGACTAGGGATTTGGGTTCACCTATTAGATAATTAACTAACTCTCCTAAATATCAATTCTTATAACTATAGTGATGATTGCCTCATATATATCCTAATACTCCGTCGAGCTACTAGGTTGTATCCAATTAACTATGATCATCCGTCGATATCTCACCAACATTAATTAAACCCATTAAGCAACAATCAAATATCACCACAAATACCTAAAGCTATGTCTAGTTTAGGTCAATTGTGTTTATCTTATGAGTTCTAGGTTCATAATTCACCTGTCAGTTCTTCTTATGAACCCTAATATTATAGTTATGCAGTGGCCAGGCACACAATCCACAATTAAAATACATAAAATAAATATAATCAAGTTCAATTATTCAATTGAAATTAGAAGAATCAACACATCAGGAAGAATAATCAATTAATCTAATATAGGCTAATCCAAATCCCTAATTTAAATTCTAGCCAAAAATCATATTTGAATGTTCAAGAAATAACATTCTGGAAATTTTAACAAGAAATAAAAATAGAGACAGAAGAAAGTAATTCAAGCCTAGAGAAGCGATAGCTGCAACCGAAGCTCCGCTGCCTGCAATCTCTCGCTTGCCCAGACCTTCTTTCGTACTTTTCCCTTCTCCTTTTTTTGTTCTGTTCTCTTCCTCCCGTCCCAAAAACAAGAACAGTTTTATAAGGGTTCTTTTCTCCTCTTTGCCGTGAAAGAAAGCAAAACCCAACTATCCCCTCATTCCCCTTTTTCTTTTGCTGCGCCAATCTGACAAAGAAAACAAAAATAAAATAAAGTTAAAATAATAATAATTATAAACTAATGAGACAACTCATTAAAACATAATTATTAAAACACTTATTTTAAATTGAAGATATAAAATTACTAAGTAAATTTAATACTATAGATAAAATAAAACTCTTATTAATAAAAATACAACATTAGCCTAATATCTATTAAAACCCATCTAAACTAGTCTAAACTAATAACATATAACTAAATATAATATTTATAATAAAATTAACGCTAAAACTTAATTTATTTATGCAACTCACTAGCTAAAATTATTCTAAATAATGTGTAGAAATTAAGCTCATCAAACTTCCCCACACTCAAGGTCTTGCTTGTCCCCAAGCAAACTTATTCAATGAAATCAAAATACTAACCATAACCATGTCAACTAGGCATTCAATTCAAGGGAATTAGTGAACACATAATACTTCATGAGAGTTCAAAGTTATATGCACACAAGACAATAGAGAATAGTAGTCCTCACGGTTGTTCACTCAATCTCTCATAAATATATGTATAGGAAAGGCACACACCTTCCTCTATTGAGAGTGCACTTGCCATAAGCTTGCTTGTCCACCAAAACTCCTCTACCAAAATTATATGAAGAACAAAAGTCAAAAGGTCTTTATTTATGGGTTGTAATGGGGCCAAGGGTATGTGGTTTAACAAAGAAAGGATATATGGAAATAGAAATAAAGTCCAAGGAATCAGTAGAGCCATAATTTCACCATATCAAGAGCAAGAACTCGTATTCTACCCATACAATGAACTCTATTAAAACAAGCTACCACTGCTTCATTCCCCCTCATCATTTTCACTGATAAACAACTTTCAAAACCTCTATCTCTTTTTCATCTTCTTTTTTTTTTTTCATTTGTTTTCTCTTTTTTTTTTCCTTTCTGGTAAAACCGAATAGATAGCTCATCATTTCCACATCACCCTCAATAGTACTCTTCCCATAATCATCAAATTTCTATCATGCCTTCATTGCTCATAAATCATTTTAAGAATAAAATGAGCACAAAAGTTTGGGCTAACAAGATTTTTCAACCCACAAAATTAGAATAGATCTCCTTTTGTTCTCTTTTTTTCTTCATCCCCTTTGATCACAACAATTCCTCACCCAAAGAAAACCAATTGTAGAATCACCTTTCAACTCCAATCTCACCCATACTTCATCACTTTTGGTCACCTTGCACAGATAAATGAAATAATGACATCTACTAACCCAAGGACGGGTTAAGAGGCTTCTTTTTGTGAGCTAAGGTTCTTTGGGTTGGCTAATGAAGAAAAATGTCTTTTATATATTTATTATAAAGCTCAAAATGGTTCACTAGGGAAATATAACATGTATAAGGATGTGGTCATCTTTAAGGCCATAAGGCTAAATCCTAATGCCTAAATCATTCTTGTGTCATCATATAACATGTAGCTCTGAAATGGTATAAAGCAAGTTCTAGAAGTAACACAATCATAGAGGGCAAATAAACACTCAAAAATGAAAATAAGTTGCAGTGGGCAACCTCTAGGCTCAACAGCTCACGGTGTGACAGAATTTGACTACTAACTCTATGCAAGCATACATATAGTCAAACACATTCATTGATATTATGCATTCCCAAAACACTGAACTTATCTCCCAATCAACATAATCATTAGATGGCAGTTTTTAAACTTTATTTTGCTGAAAAATGAAGGGAACCATGCAGAAAATTCCAGAAAAAATGCAAAAAATTAATGCAGAAAAATAGAACAATGCAGAAAATGTTGCAGAAAATTGCAAGAAAAATGCAAAATTTTTTTTGATATTGCCTATTTTGCATAAAACTTGCATAAAACATCCCCTAATCTTACTTTCCCTTCCCCACACTCAAACTCAACATTGTCCTCAATGTTAAATATAAAAGCAAGTATGAGAAAATGAAATAAACAGGAAACTTTCCTGTTAGTTGCCAATTTCTTCCGGGGCTGCCTTTTGGTGAAGCAACCATGAATGGTCTCTTTTTCTCTCTTTCAATCTCTATGGCCTCATACGAACAAACTTTAGTGACCATGAAAGGACCAAACCATCTAGACTTCAATTTCTCTAGAAAAAACTTAAGACAAGAATTAAACAACAAAACTCCTTGCCCTACATTGAATTCTCTCCAAAAATTATTTTTGTCATGCCAAGCTTTAGTCAATGTTCTCCACAATCTCTCTTCTTTTGCATGTAGTAAATGAGCATAAGAAAACATAAGAAAAGTATCATTGTTACTCAAAAACTCGTATTTGAACCGCAATGAAGGTGGTTTAAGTTCAAGTTGATGTGGTGTTTCACTAGGTAAATGCTTAACAAATACTTCTTCTGAAGGTTTCTCAATAACATCAACGAAAAGACATGATTCATCAAAAGTTGGTAATTTTACAGCTTTAGAGATAGAGAATTCCTCTTTTTCTGTACCTACTCTAAAAATCAATTTCCCTAAAGGCATATCAATTAATACTCCCCCTGTCAACAAAAATGGCCTACCAAGTATAAGAGATGTATCTGTGTCACTACCCATATCAAGAATCAGGAAATCAGCAGGAAAATAAAATTTACCAACTTTTACCAATATATCATCCACTACTCCAAGCGGGTACTTGACTGATCTATCAGCAAGTTGAAGGGAGATTGTTGTTGGCTTCATTTCAGCTATTTCCAACTTATTGAAAAGATTTAAAGGCATAAGGTTAATACTGGCACCTAGATCACATAAGCATTTATCAACAACAGTATTACCAATAGTGCAAGGAATAGAAAAACTTCCTGGATCCATTAGCTTAGGAGGTAATTTGCTTTGTAGAATAGCACTACACTCCTCATTTAGATGCACAGTAGCAAACTCTTCCAATTTCTTTTTATTAGACACAATTTCCTTAATATACTTGGCATAAGATGGCATATTGGCAAGTGCTTCTGCAAAAGGAATATTAATTTGTAATTTTTTAAAAACCTCTAAGAATCTTTTGAAGTTATTATTCTGGTTCCTCTTTTGTAACCTTTGTGGATATGGAATGGGGGGTACATAAGGTTTCACTGTAGAGGAATTGAGGTTTTGATCACTAGAATTCTCTTTAGGCACTTGATCCTCTTCTTTATCACTCTCTTTCTCAACCCTCGTGGGTTCATTGTCTTTCATAATTTCATTCAATATCTTACCACTTCTCAACGTGACAGCCATAGCTCCTTCCCTAGGGTTTATTTCAGTGGTACTAGGAAACTTACCTCGATCTTTTTCTGCAACTAGTTTAGCCAACTAACCTACTTGCACCTCTAAATTATGAATGGATGCTTGGTTAGACTGAGCAACCTTATCAATCTTTGCATCCATTTTCTTCATCATAGTGTCCTGGCTAGCCATGTATTGTATGAACATCTCCTCCAATTGAGGCTTCTTCTCCTGAGCAGGAAGTTGAGACTGTTGTGGTGTAGGTGGCTGCTGGAAAGGTCTGTATTGCTGCTGCTGTCCACACTGACAAAAACGAACAGGAATATCACCATAGTGAAATCTTTGCCTTGAAAAGTTTGTAGATGAAGTTGAAGATGAACTTTTTTGGCTTTTTAGTTGATTATCCTACATTTTGATCATAGATTGAGGAGAACAAAAACTTAATTTGAAGAAAAATGTATGTAGGTTGGTGAAAGGGAGTCGCAAATTCACTAAATTGGAGTGCAAAACCTGAATTGCCCGTTTTACTCTTCATTTTAACACCTACTTCACGCAAAAGTTAACGGATGACCAATTTAACTTAAAATTCAATAGTCAGATGACCACTTTGGATGCAATTAAAAGTCAAAGAACCAATTTAAGAAAAGACCATAGTCGGAGAACCATTTTGGAAATTAACTTTTATCCAAATATGTATCTGTCACATCAAAAGTGACTATTGGTGAATAATAAATATAAGAGTATATAACATGATCTGGTCAAAGTTTAATTATATTCCTTAATATGAAAATTCTATTTTTTTTTATATCTATATGGAGGGGGGAAACCCGATGCAACAACTAGCGTCAATGATTATATACATAACGCCAAACCGGAAATTCTATTAATTGTAGTCATTCTTTCAAATATATATTTGTCACAACAAAAGTGACTATTGTTGAATAATAAATATAAGAGTACATAACGCCAAACTGGAAATTCTATTAATTGTAGTCATTCTTCCAAATATGTATTTGTCACATCAAAAGTGACTATTGGTGAATAATAAATATAAGAGTATATAACATGATCTGGTCAAAGTTTAATTATATTCCTTAATATGGAGATTCTATTTTTTATTTTAATATCTATGTGGAGGGGGGAAACTTGAGGCAACAACTAGCGTCAATGATTATATACATAACGCCAAACTGGAAATTCTATTAATTGTAGTCATTCTTCCAAATATGTATTTGTCACATCAAAAGTGACTATTAATATTTTTTTAATATCTATATGGAGGGGGTAAACCCAAGGCAACAATTAGCGTCAATGATTATATGCATAACGCCAAACCGGAAATTCTATTAATTGTAGTCATAAAAAGAAGGTTGGCCCACCAGTCAAATTTAATTACCATATATAGTTAATTGCAATACAGTTGTCAATTGCAATTATATATTTTAAAATATTCTATAATTAAAAAAAAAATTAATACTTTTACTAAAATCGTCAAAATCCATAATCTAGTTAAGCACAAAAAGACGTTTAGAACTAAATTAAGAAAAACTACTATAATTGAAAACTAAATTAAGTATTAACTCAGCATTAAATAATATATAAATTTAATTGAAAAATTTAATAATATATGGACTAAATAGTTTGATATTTTACATTTGGGTAGGAAGTAATATATACAATTTTAGGTTTGTATTGATAGTTAATTTATTTATTTGGAATAAATAAAATTATATCCATTCTGAGTGAGAACTGAGAAGTACGCGTTTTTTGTGTGGACCCTAGCTTACATTTTACACCTATATATACGCATTATGTATTACTACTCTCGTATATCCTCTATTGTTATTTCTTTTTATTATTTGCTATTACTTTTAAGTTTTAACATCGTCATGTCAAGAAGTAGTTTTAATTCCCGACATGCAAATGCAGATGCTCCAATCGATATTTGGAAGCCGGTGGTTTGCCGAGTTTGTGATATCCCTTTTCCAAACACCAAACAACTTATGTACCATTTTGAAGATCATATAAAACAAGGTGTGGTCTTCTCACTTGTAGTCAATGGTGCACCAATGTATTTTGGACCACAAATTGCTCAAATCCGACCACATCAATCCACTTTTAACGAAAATGAAGTTGTTGCACCAATTTCTAAGGAACGTCTCATTGGTACTACTAATCGTCGTCAACAGGAAGTGCCAATGTTTTGTCGAGTTTGTGATGTCCTTTTCCCAAACACCAAACAACTTTTGTACCATTTTGAAGATCATATAAGAGAAGGTGTAGTCCTCGCACCTGTAACCAATTGTGCACCAATGTATTCTGGATCACAAATCGCTCAAATCCGACCGCATCAATCCACTTTTAACAAAAATGCAATTGTTGCACCATTTCCTAAGGAACTTTTCATTGGTACTACTAGTCGTCGCCAACAGGAAGTGCCATCAAATTTTGTTGGAGGGTCTGGCTTAAAGTCAGAAATGAACAACTTGAGATCATCAATGGAATTAAATCCTACCAGTGGCTCTCTACCTCTGTTGAATCAATTAGAAAAACCTTTTGAAGATGCAACCAAGTTTTGCTATTACCAAGAGAATGAAGATGCCAATTTAGCCCTTACTTTAAAGCTTTAGATAAATTTAATTATTGATTATTTATCTTATATTGTCTCTTTATTGTGTATTAGGATTTGGATATGATATTTAGCCTACTAGTTGGCTATTAAGTTTCATTCAATCATTTAATTTATGTTTGAATTTTATTTCTTAGTTAAAAAATACAATACATTCTCTTAAATTCAGCAAAGCTTTAGTGCTTTCTTTTATGTCTTTTTTAATTATTCCAATTTCAATTTCTTAATGTATTCAATTTGTTCACATTTTGATTATATTTTTTCAATTGAAATTGGTTGGTTGGGGGTTCACCAGGATTCAAAAGGTATATATGTGTAATTGTGATTTTTTTTTTTTTTTTTTGCAATCTTTTTGTGGGCTTCAATCTAGTGTGTGACTGTGAAGAACAAAAGGTAACGTAATCAAATCTCTCAATTTGCGTGTGAAAAACAAGCGACCATTGGGCACCATGCGTGAGATTCTTAACTATGTAGTTTTACTTTTTGAGTCAATTCCCAAAATGTCCTCCGATTATGGTATTTTCTCAAATTGATTCCTTGATTTTTAATTGCACCTAAAGTGGTCCTCTGACTATTGAATTTTAAGTCAAAATGGTCATCCGTTAAATTTGGTGTTAAAATGAATGGTAAAAAGGGCAGTTTATATTGTTTGTTGTTTAGAGCTTTGACCTGCCGATTACTTCCCCAAATTAGTGAAAAGATTTTCGCCAAGGAAAAATTGCAATTTGGGGAAGAAGGGGAAAATCGCAATTAGCTAGGTTTATATTCTTTAATTTGGGGAAAATCTTTTCACTAATTTGGGGAAGTAATCGGCAGGTCAAAGCTCTAAACAACAAACAATATAAAATGTTCTTTTTACCCTTCATTTTAACATCCACTTAACACCAAATTTAAAGGAGGATATTTTGGCTTAAAATTCAATAGTCGGAGGACCACTTTGGGTGCAATTAAAATTCAAGGAACCAATTTGAGAAAAGGCCATAGTCAGAGGACCATTTTGGGAATTAACTCTTTACTTTTTTGAGTACTATTAACTCTATTATAAGGTAGTATCTGTTCTATATTTTCTCAAACTACTACAGTCGACCACCGAAATTCGATCATGTAACCTTTCCTCGGGAAGTCATAGGGGTACCATCTAAGCACTTGTTTCCCCTCTCTCTCTCTCTCCCTCCCTCCCTCTCTCACTACATCACATAGTACTCTTTCTTCCAATATAGCAAGAAAAATCCATTTTTCCTTATTTGAAAAATCAATTCTTTTGCTAAAACCTCTCTCTCTCTCTCTTCTAATACATCACATTCTCTTTCTTTCAACATAACTAAAAAAAAAAAAAAAAAAAAAAAAAACCAAAATGGGTTGCTCTAAAGGCTCAAGGTGAGATGGGAGAGGTTAGGAGGTAAGAACCATGTAAGGTTTCAAAATAAGGTTGTAGCTTGGTTAAGAATGGTGGTGCCTCCAAATAGATAATGTCACACTAAGGTAATGGTGAAAATGTTCAAGATATTATTTTCACAGAGTTAATATCCAATTTAATTTTTGACTATAGTATTTTTTTTTTTAGTCCTAAACGTCTTTTTGTGCTTAATTGAGTCATAGACTTCAATGATTTTACTTAATTGAGTCCTCAGCTGTTACAATCAATGACTAGATTGAGAAAAACCACTATAGAAGAATCCTAAATTGGGTAAAATCACTATATATAGTCGATGACTAAAGTGAGTATCAATCGAAGAAAAATTAACAAAATACTCTAACAAATAACTCAATTAGGCAAAAGAATTCAAGTCAAAGACGCAATTAAGAACAAAAAGACGTTTAGGATTAAATTGAGAAAAACTACTATAGTTAAGGACTAAATTGAATATTAATTCTTTTTCCACATGTTGGTGATAACACTATTCCTTTAAATTCTTCTTCTAGTCATCCGATGGCTAATATACCTATTAAAGTGAAGAAAATGTGACATTAAGGCAAAATGAGAATTTGTGAAGTTTACTTTAATTCCCTCCCTATTACGAAAGGGGCAATTTGTGAGTTTGTAAGGATGCAGAGGGGGCAATTCTAAAAAACTAAAAAAGTCTTTACAACCCCCCTTCTTTTTCCTTTGTAATTGAGGTTAGATTACTAATGAGTTAATACTCATTTTGATCCCTCAACTATTAGGTAATACGTAATTTAGTCTCAAATTATTAAAAATATTCAATTTAGTTCTCTAAGTTGTAAAATCATACCCAATTTGGTCATTCGTTACAATTGTCATCCATCCACTGTTATAGAGAGGGGCAAAACCGTCTTTTATCTAATAGCCGAGGGACTAAAATGGGTATTAACTATTATTATTTAATAGTCGAGGGACCAACATGGGTATTATTATTATTATTATTATTATTTTTATTGTTGTTGTTGTTGTTGTTGTTGTTGTTGTTGGGACAAAGGCCTTGTTTGGCAATTAGCGGTTAGCGGTTAGCTTTTGCGAATTGTATTAGCGGTTAACAAATAGCGGATTATATTAGCGAGTTTGACCAGCAGATTGTATCAGCGGTTTGTAAAAATATGTTTGGTAAAATTAGCTGTTTAGATTAGCGGTTAACATGTAAAATGACCAAAAGGGTATAACAATAATAATAATAATAATAATAATAATAATAATAATAATAATAATAATAATAATAAGGGAAAATGACACTTTTTCCCCCTGAGTTATATACTTATAGCACTTTTTCCCCCTCAATTATTTAGGTAAGCACATTAGCCCCTTCAATTATTCTAAAAGTGGTTGTTTTCCCCCCTAATATATTAAATTGACATTTATACCCTTAAAATAAACATTTTATTTATTTTACTTCTCCAACAAATTATTGCGTATACGTAGGGATGACTACGATTCGGTTCGAACTGAATCGGACACTATAGCAATCGAATTAAAAGTTTCGGGTTATGATTCAGATCTAGAACCCAATATTTGGATTTCAATTTATTAAAATTATGAATCAAAAAAATTGGATCCTGAACCGTGAACTGGTGGTTCCGGACCCGATTCGCGATTTTGAACTGTTTTTATTTTAAAATTTTATTTTTATTTTAAAAATAGTCTAAATTCAACAATAAATGTATTTTATTTTTTCAGTTCGGAACATGAACCGTCCGTTCCGGGATTTTAATAAACTCTAAATATCGAGTTTCGATTCTAAATTGTAATTGGAATATATCGGTTTGGTTGCTATAGTGTTTATTTGGTTTGAACCAAATTATGGTCATAATTTGTTGGAGAAGAAAAATAAATAAAATATTTATTTTAAGGGTAAATATGTCCATTTAACATTTTAGGGGGAAAAACAGCCACTTGAATAATTGAGGGGGGAAAAGTGCTATAAGTATATAACTCAGAGGGAAAAAGTGTCATTTTCCCTACTACTAATAATAATAATAATAATAATAATAATAATAATAATAATAATAATACCCATTTTGGTCTCTCGACTATAGATAAAACCCATTTGGTCCCTCGATTATAGATAAAATGACCTTTTTGTCCCTCTTTATAACGGTGGATGGATATCAATTGTAACGGAGGACCAAAATGGATATGATTTTACAAGTTAGAGGACTAAATTGAGTACTTTTAATAATTTATGACTAAATTGCGTATTACCTAATAGTTGAGGGACCAAAATGGGTATTAACTCGATTACTACTTTACAATTTGAGTTAAGATTACTAATTTACTAATTGAGTTTAAATAAGAATTAAACCTATCTAGACTAAAAGCAAAAGCCGTTCCACTTGACCACAAGATAGGGTGCCTGGCTCCCCTCCAAGTATCCCAAGCACACTCCCACCTTAAAAAATTATTTCCAAAAAGTAAAGAAATTTAAATTAAATTTAATATCCATACTAATTAATAAAAATTAAATCCAATACAGAGTATAAATATTCCATATTGTGCCATCCTCCCTAGCAAATTGGATGATCTTTAAATCTGAAAATATTTTGAAAATAAGTATAAGACTAGTTCATTACTTCTGAGTCTTATTGATGACAAAATCTGGCATCACCTATATCCTCTTTTTGTCCTTCATACTCTCCTCTCCACTCCAACCTGCAAAAGGTTTTTCTGCAAAAGGAAATGAACTATTGTACATTGGCCATATTGCAGTCTTTGCAACAACTACTTAGTTTGCAAATAATCTTTCTCCAGGACCTTCAATTCAGATTGTGAAATGGAAATAATGATATTATCGCATTCAATGGCTGATGATACTCCAAGCATAACTAACTACAACCACTTTAACTACATTCATTCAGTGACGTTCTTGAACTTAAGTGGCTAATTGCTAACAGCCAATACCTGTTGAACTAGGCAAAATGTGTGAACACATGGAAAGTGGGGTGGAGGAAGAAAAGTATTGAGACTCTTCCAAGCATTCGAAATAGCTAAAACAAAGATAGCCTGGGTGAAGCTTTCTTGCCTAGGGTTGCCTCCCAAACCAATGGTAAGAATGGTCCTTTCTTGTTCAAGTACTCCCTAACAGCTTTCTCATCAAGGTAATAACCTTTTTGCCTCAGTGTTTGAATCATGTTCTGGGCATCCTCCAACGTTTTCTCCTTACAATACCCATCAACCAAACCAATGAACGTTGCTAAGTTAGGTGAATGTCCTGCCTCCAACATTTCCAGACAGAACCCAAATGCATCCTCCAATCTCTTTCCTTGACAAAGCCCCTGGATCAAGATGCTATAAGTGAAAGCATTAGGAATAATGCCATTGCTTTGCATTTTTCGGAAAATTCTCACAGCATCATCATGATTATAAGCCTTGCAGAACCCCTCGACTACAGCAGTGTATATAACTACTTCCGGAAGGGTACCCTTTTCACGCATAAGCCCAAAGAGCTTCATTGCCTCTTGAACCAATCCATCCTTGCAAAGCCCATCAAGCATTGCTACAGCATTTGGAATCAACCCAGCTTCTTTCATTTTTTTAAATATCTCATCTGCATCTTGCGGTGGAGGTGGTGATTCCTCAGCAGAACTCTCAGTACTCTCTCCTTTGAGAGGATTGGTATGATTTGGGTCGCTTTTTTCATGGTCAAATCCAAGCTGAAATCTCTTGAGAAAATCTTCGCCACTACTAGCCTGTGGACTCTGATTTCTATCTTGCCCATCAGGTCGGTTGAAACTAGCAGAAGGCCTCCCTGCCTGCCGTTGGCCCCGGGGAATAAACCGGGGTCTTCTAGACTCATCTCTCAATGGCCTATTGGGTATAGGCTCGGGAGGAGAAAAGTTCGACCGAGGGGTATTTGGGTTAGGAGAGCTGGGAGTATTATTGTAGTGTTGATGATCATCAAATTTGACAGAACTACAGACTGAGCGTAATTTCAGGAGCTGAACACAGCAAAGTGATTCATTCAGCAAGAAGGAAAGACTATGTTGCTGCTTAGAGTAAACCCTGCTGCCTCTCATTCTCAGCAATGCTGCCATGTCTATTACCTGCAAAGTCTTGACCACGTTATGAACTCTTTGAACTGAATACGAGAAGGTTAAATTATCCGCATGCCAAAGTACAACCCAACCAGGTAGCAGAAACTTCTATGGCTTTTACCCAAGAAGATTACCACTCTCTGTGACAGCAAACAGATGGAAATACTCTTCTCACTCTTTGAATGCTTCTTTCGTCTGCAGGCAAACCAGAAAGAGTAAGACAGCATATGTGGGAACAGAGAAGCAGGATAATGAATTAGTACATTCATTAGAAACATAATAAATACTTCACTGGTTTATCTATAAGCAAAAACCTAATCTTAGGTACCATGACTATGCACTCATTAGTCATTTGAATAGCATATAGCTGCTGGAGAACCATCATCAATGCTTTAATTTTATTTTTTATTTTTTCGGGGTGACAAGAGAAACCAGCAATCACTACCCAAAGATGTGCACGGTAAACCCGCCTTGTGACTCTAGCTGACAAAGGACTAGAATGAGGTAAACCAACCTAACTTGTAGCTCAAACCAAGAAGCCAATATGTTGCTGAAGTTGTAACCTTGTAGTTATAGAATCGAACAGCCTGACCAACTTAGCTATGTTGGTCTAATCAATGCTTTTAATTTTGTTCGCCAACAGTGAGTAACAATGCCACTAATCTCTTCCTTACCATCAGAAAACTAGCCCTTTAGACATAATATATCTATAATCGGCTTAAACAAGGATTCAAAATCAGGAATTTGAAATCTTGAGGATGGAAAATTTAGGGCAAATCATGTAATTTTACTTCTACAGCACTGGCGAGAATTTTGATTCCAATCGAACTACAAAAAACCGCGCCATTACTCAAAGGAACAATCAAACTCCGCCAAAACCCTATCAAAGAATATAGCCAAACACCCAACCAAAACCCGCTATAACCAGTAAAGATGGAAATAAATTGTATGCGATCGAAGAAATGAAGAAGAGAAAGATACGACGTACCGTCAATGGCACTTAGCTTCAAGTTTCATCTTGGCATAAAATTGGGCTTTCCGACTGGCGGCGCCAGTGAGGAAGATGGAATTAAATATTTTACGGAGTAAAATATTCAGGTCTTGATCTTGAGGTATTCAACTATTCATGTTCATCTAGGCAAGGAGTATGGAGTATCCGTGTATCACTTTATTCTTTTACATATTATCTTTAACCTTTTTAAATTTGTTCTTTATGCTTAGTAATATTTTTATACTATGTTACACATTGAAAATGTTACTTGAATTTCTAAATTCTGGTCTCTCCTCTAAATTTTTGATATAGACATTTTCTTGTGACACGCGGATAAGAGTAAGAATAGGCTAAGATGCTAGGCTTCCTTTTCCTATTTTCCACAATCCTTATATCGTGCACCAGGTGCATAATGCATTGTGTGTCCTAAAAAATTTCATTATTGTATGTACAGGATTGTATATATAATAGAATACATATAAACTCCTAACATTTAGTATGTAATTTGTGAACATTGAGTGTGTAAATTGTGAACATTAAATATGTAGATTGTATACTTTTGGACCCGGATCCACCTTGCAAGGTGGACCTGGCTGGGTCCATTGTATAACTATTGGCCATTTATCGGCAAATTATTCTTGTGCACCATGCATGGTGCACACGGTTGCAAAAATGGCATCGTTTTACTTTTTAACAAAAAATCATTTTCGATTGTCGTTAGTTACGTAAACATATGTTCATAATTTTATAATTTCACATTCTGAATGTATAGTTATGAAGTTATGGATGTATAGTTATGCAATTCTGAATGTATAGTTATGAAGTTATAATTTCACATTCTGAATGTATAGTTATGAAGTTATGGATGTGTAGTTATGTAATTCTGAATGTATAGTTATGAAGTTATGGATGTGTAGTTATGTAATTCTGAATGTATAGTTATGAAGTTATGGATGTGTAGTTATGGATGCAATTCTGAATGTATAGTTATGAAGTTATGGATGTGTAGGTATGCAATTCTCAATGTATAGTTATGAAGTTATGAATGTGTAGTTATGCAATTCTGAATGTATAGTTAGGAAGTTATGGATGTGTAGTTATGCAATTCTCAATGTACAGTTATGAAGTTATGGATGTGTAGTTATGCAATTCTGAATGTATAGTTATGAAGTTAATGGATGTGTAGTTGTGCAATTCTGAGTGTATAGTTATTAAGTTATGGATGTTTAGTTATGCAATTCTGAATGTATAGTTATGAAGTTATGGATGTATAGTTCAAATTATGCACAACATAACGCCATTAACGACAATCGAAACTGAATTATTTTTTTTTTTTAAGTTAGACGTCAAAACGACGTCGTTTTTACAACCATGTGCACCATGCATGGTGCACACGGTTGCACAGCATAACGCTCCCTATTTATCCAATTGGGCCATTGACTTGGCAATCATTATTCCATGGGCCATGGTCCACACATTTATGCGAATCATAAATAAAAAGTACATTTTTAATATATTAAAAATATATTATTTGTATACATAAAATATATTATTTGAAAGTACATGATTTTTATATATTATCAAATAATGTACATTCAGTACACAAATAATTTACTTTTAGTATATTAAAAAATAAAAATGTAGTTGTGTGGACCATGGTACGCACAATAATTTGCCTAGGCCAATTGGCCTGATTATTTATTGGGAGAATAACCATTTTATACCTTCAATTATTATGTTATAATAATGGTTAACTCAGCCCTTTAATTATATATAGTATCATATTTGGAAAAAGTGTTAAATTAGCCCCCTAAGTCGACTAGATAGTGCAATTGGATCCCCTAATAAATAAAAACTCCATTCAAATCCCCTAAACTTGTAAAATTGTTCAATTAAGTCCAAAATGACTTGTTTAACAGGTCAACTCTTCACATTGTTGACACGTGTCATTTTAAATTATTTTTATTTTTGTTTTTTTTATAAATTTTATTTATTTATTTATTAAAATTACACACACACACACACACATATATATATATATATATATATATATATATATATATATAATTTAAAAATAAAAATAAAAAACACAACCACCGACTGTCCTGCGAAGAAGTGGTTGGCTTAGACGGCCATGGCTTTTAGATCTGGAACGAGAGCGGCCATGATGCGACGGTGGAGGGGTTTCCTCTTCGCAGGGAGGAACTACTATCGGTTTCTTCTTCTTCTTCTTCTTCTTAGCTACGCAAAAGAGTCCAAGTGCGAGGAATGCTAAGAAGAAGAGACCTCCTAGTGACGCGCACACCACAATGACTACCGTATGGTACCCTCCTCCGCCTCCTGACGGTGGTGGAGACACAATGGTTCTAGATAACGGCGGAATGGAAGAGAACAGAGACGTCATAACGTAAGAGAATGGAGACGGCGATGAGGCATAGGGAGGAAATGATGTTAAGGGTGGCAATGTATAGGGTAATGGTGATGCTGATGGGCTAGTCGGTTTGGGATAGTGGGGATATGGAGCTGGTGTTCGGGGGCCACACGGTGGCTTTGTGGGTGGTGATGCCGGACTGTGATTTCCTCCCGGAGGTGTTGGGGTCGGTGGCATTATTGACTTGTTTGGCGGCGATGCTGCAGGATATGGTCCTTGTGGGGGCATGTGAGGAGTTTCGGGCTGTGATGGTGGAGCAATTGGAGCTCCCACTAGTGGCTGGTAATTCTTAGAGGGAGGCGAAGTTGGTGTTTCGGTTCTGGGTAGCGACGGTATTGGAAAGGGTTTTTGCGGTGGTTTGTAAGGTGTACCAAGCTGTGATGGCAGCGAAGTTAGTGTTTCAGCTCTAGGTGGCGATAACGGTGGCTGTCTCAGCCATGGATCTCGTTCTAGATCTGAAGGCCATGGGCGTCTCAGCCACCGACTTCCTCGCTAGACAGCCGATGGTTGTGGTTATTTATTTATTTATTTATGTATATAATATATATTTTAATAAATAAATAAATAAAATTTATATAAAAAAAGAAATAAACAAATATTTTAAAATGACACTGTGTCAACAATGTGAAGACTTAACCTGTTAAACAAGTCACTTTGGACTTAATTGAACAATTTTACAAGTTTAGAAGATTTGAATGGAGCTTTTTTAGTTAGGGGACCCAATTACACTATCCGGTCAACTTAAGGGGCCAATTTAACCAATCATTATTGTGTGGGCCATACTCCATACAAGTTGTGTGGACCATATTTTGTATACTATAAAATAATGTACATTTAGTATATTAAAAATGTACTTTATGTTATAGTCCACATAACATTATGTGGATCATGGTCCACACAATAATTTGCCCAATTTCACACTATCATATTTTGAGGATGGTCGCAAATTATGCCCTGGAAACGTGTTCACCGTGAATGGTGAACACAAGTCCAAACGACGTCGTTTTTAGGCAAAAAAAAAAAAAAAAAAAAAAAAAAATCGCGAATGTGAAGTTAACGGCGCGCCTTTGATCAAATTATGAATTTTCTGTTATGAGATTATGAATGTAATGAAAATTCATAATCGCATAAAAGTAAAATATTTATTAAATTATGAATTTTCTGTTATGAGATTATGAATGTAATGTAGATTCATAATCTCATAACAGAAAATTCATAATTTCATAACAGAAAATTCATAATTTCATAACAGAAAATTCATAATCTCATAACAGAAAATTCATAATCTCATAACTGAAAATTCATAATCTTATAACAGAAATTTCATAATATCATGGTTCCAAAGTGAATGTGTAGGCATGGTTCCAAAGTGAATGTGCAAGCATGGATTCATAATTTATGAATGTCCGTGATTTCGGACAGGAATGTGTAGGCATGGTTCCAAAGTGAATGTGCAGGCATGAATTCATAATTTATGAATGTCCGAAATCATTGCTCAGTGAAACTGTGAAATGTGAAAATGAAGAAGAAAAGTTACGCAATTAATTAAGAAAAAGAAAAAAGATAACAGTGTACTAACACCGTTGGAACCGTGAATGTATTCACCATGAATGGTGAACACGGTTCCATGGCATAACGATTGAACTAAAATGGTCATTCTCCTTTATTTATTTCATTTGTTTACTAACCAATTGCAGCCCGATTGTGCCATATTAAGGGCCCAAAGTCTTATTAAAATTGTATCGAATTATTTTTTAAGTTGTCCAAATTATGGTGGGTCTAGTCCATAAAAAATCATCAGTTTGATATAAAAATAAAAATAAACTTATGTTATTCATTATATGTTCTTCAAAAAAGTTTTGATACTTATATCAATATTTTGTTTAAATAACAACTTATACAACATTATTATTTTTTACAATACTTAGTTGCTATAGAATATATAATATCACTCTGTATTTCATAACCTTATGTATTAGAAATGTATGATTATCTTATTAATTAGGGAAAAGGGTCAAATAGACCCTTAAACTTTCATCAAAAGTGCAATTAGCCACTTGAACTTTAAAAGAGTATAATTACACACTTGAACTTGTTATTTTGAGGCATATAACCCCAGTAGCAGGTTATTTACCTGAAATAACCAGTCATTCAAGATTCCGGCGATATTCCGGTGACATTCCGACAAGTACAAAAAAATAAAAATAAAAAATCCGACGACTATTTCTACCGGAGAAGACGACGTCCGGTAGACCATTTTGGGTATTAACTCATAAATCATTCAAAGCTTGCACGATGAGCTCAGTTAGTATTTAAATAGTAAATTCTAAGCAAAGATACTGGAAGTTACACCCAATGTATGAGCTCATTGCGAACACTAGGCACTAATCCTCTCGATCACCTAAGAGCCGTTAAGTCAGGGCCTTGAGGCGATGAATTTTACCTTTTGTGGGCATGATAAATCGTTCAAAAGGTTAAAGTTAAATTAAAAAAAAAAAAGTCAATTATAGGAATGATCATTTGACTATTGATATTTATCAATTTTTACTCGACTTTCAATTGGAATGATCTCTTAACTATTGATATTCACTAATTTTCATCCTTAGCTTTACTTTCAATTTGACCATAAATGGTTCCTTGATTATTAATTTTGTTCCAAATTTGGCCAATATCCATTTAGAAAATATTAAATTTAATGGTAATAATGCAAAAATTAATTTGTTGTTGAGATGGACAAATTGAATTCATAAACTTAATACATTAATGTTGAGGTTATGTGACATTCCCTAGGAAAATTATATAACATGAACCAAGCATGAGAATCTTATATTCCCAAACAAATATAGCATCAGTTATCTTATATAAATTGAACCAAACACCCCCTAAGTTCATCATTAGTTGGAATGTGCAGAATCAAAATTTTACATTATCCCCCTTACTAATTAGACATTTAACTGAATGACCAAATTTAGAACAAATGAATAGTCAATGGACCATTTATAATCTAAATGAGAGTTAAAAATAAAAACAGGTAAATGTCATAGTCAAGTGACTATTTATGTAATTAATTAACTCAAAAAAAAAATCATTGTAATTGTTATAAAAAAATTATGTAAAAGGGAAATTGAATTTTATGATGAATCATGAATCGTGTGTGTATGTATATATATATTGTCCAACTATGTTTTTAAAATTAAAATTTATACCATATTAATGAATACTATATACTGATAAACCTACACATGCATATGCATATGTATTCGTCAAAGGATTGTTTATCTGTAACATGCCTTTTAATTTCACATTCAATATAAGAATCGCTGAACGGGGTTTTGATATAAAATTTGAATCAAGATTGTGTGTGTATACACGGTTATTATTTAGTTTGAGACTTAAATTATAAATAGTTAATACTATAATAAGTTGTGACGAAACATCTTCACCATGAGAAGGTGAGTGAAGCAAACGTATTAAATCCTCTAATGTGGATTCAAACGGATTAGCGCGTAACAATAGAAGAGGAAGGGGTTGACATTGGTAATTCCCATGTTGTGGGATTGACATCAAGTGTTTCTGACAAGTTGATTTGATCCATTTGCATGCGATGTATAGTTTGCATGTCAACGAGGAAAATAAGCAAAACTAATGAGGAAAAAAGACTTAACTCAAATTGAAGTTACTTTATTGGCATTCAGGCAATAAAAACAAAAGGGCCAAATCAGGCTCAACTCTATAGTTCTTGGCTAACCAGTCCGAAACATGATTTTGATTATGAGTGATGTAATAATGATATACTATCAAATCTCGGATTATAGCATACCAATTGATCCATGCCTATTTACAACCAAACTTAGAGAGCATTTGAAACAACTTAAGATTACTAATCTACAAAGAAAAAACTACATATTGAAGTGATAATAGATATCTATCTATCTACCAACCCATCTCACTAAAGCAAACAACATATCAGTTTCAGAGACTATTGTGAGCTGGATTTCTTGCAATAATATCAAACTGTGTATACACTAAGATGTTGAGTTTGATCAGATTATTGATGTTTGATCAGGTGTAGTATGACGACGAATATCAGGCAGATCCGAACTAGTTGAAAACTTGAGCCATCTTTTCTTCTCGACGTGCTTAAGACACGGCTGCAATGCCAGCCCGATGGCGACTGCAACGAGGCTTACAAGTGCAACTTTAGCCGAGGAGAACGCCAAGACGACGCATATGAGCAAGGTAGGCGGTACGCACATCAGAAAAGCTCCAATTGTACCAAAGGGTATCTTGTAAGGTCGCGGGGCGTTAGGCTGCTTAATTCTCAGCCAAATGAAAGCTATGAACTCTAGTATCATTCCAAAACTGTACAGGAAGTTCTCTGCTGCTATAATCTCCTGAAAGCTGAGCCAGGAGAGTAAGATGACCCCGGATGCTGAGAAGAGGATCCCGATGAGTGGGGTTCCATGGCGGGATCTCCTCGCGAAGAACTCGGGGAGCATCCCTCTTTCCGCCATGCCAAGAAGCTGAAACGAGTCGCTGCTCATCTCAGCCACGAACATCCCTATGTTCGACACTGCTGCAGCCGCTTCAATCCACCATCTTAGCCACGCCCCGCCTATGATTTTCGCTACGTCTGAGAAGTACCCGTCGGTCCATTGGTCACGCTGGAGGGGAACGGCTCCGGTCCCGGTTAAAACCGGGAAGAAGTACCCCAAAACCACCAGAATCATGGCATAAAACAAAGCCCTTGGCAGGGTTTTCTTTGGGTTTTCCACTTCCCCTGCTAAAGTACTTATTGAGTCCCAATAGTTGAGGTTCCAAAAGAGAGTGTTGAGATATAGATTCCAATCTACATTATGGATATCTGCCACCAACCATCTTTTAGGGCTTATCTTGGGAATGGAAATCAGCCCCATAACCACAAAGGGAAGAATTGAGAACACCCCAAGAAGAACAGCAAAGAACCCCACAACAGTTAAACCCCTATAATTCAAGAAAGTGAGCACAACAGTCAAACCCAATACTGCTAAAACCCTAGGAAGGCCACCAGATAGTGCTGGGATCTCAGATTTGAGATAATCAAGAAACATAACAGGGTAGAGTGCATTATCAATAACCCCACTCAGCCATTTCATCCAACCTTGCTGAAAACCCCAGAAAGGGCCCAAAGCAGAAGAAACCCACACCACATAGCCACCATTTTCAGGGAACATTGTGCTCATCTCAGCTGTGATCAGTGCCTCTGGGACACTCCATATGAGTGGGAACAACAAGAATCCAAGAAGAGAAAGAAGGGGGCCGGCTGCCCCCACGCTATCCTCCACGCCAAACGGTCCTCCCGATACTTCATAGAAAATGATAAAAACTAAGGGCAAGACTGAAACTTTCTTGCCTCTGTTTTGTCTGGGAGGAGGAAGATGAAGAGGAATAGGAACAGGAACTTCGTTAATCACTGCGCAGCCATTACGTTCCCCAGTTGAAAATGGAGTCTCTCTGTTAGGTGTACCCCTCGATTTCTGCATTCAGTAAGACAAAACACACAGCCCGAATCAGAACAACAACATTTTCCTGCAGAAACTAATTTGTTTTTCTTCAAAGCCCCAAAGCGATGGTGTTTTTCCCTCTTCAACATCTAATGCACATCAATTTAAACCTAGGATGATAATGAGTCAAGGATGACTATATTCACCATCGATTCATCTAATTCACCTTAATACTTTCTCCGTTAACGGTAAACTGTTTTCAAAATCTACATTGGGATGTGGGTATCTACTATGCATACTTACCATTTATTATTTTATTAAAATGTTTCTTTAAATTTTTTTTTTTTTTCAAATAAACTTATCAGTTTAAAACTAAAAATAGTAAAAAGTTAATGTCAGTTATAAAGATTTTTAAAACTAACTACGGAGTCTATACTAATATACTTGTTATATAGGGGATGGTTCTTGTGCGGATGACTCCTTTCGTGCAGACAGATTATGACTATTAGATGAGCTTACATTAACGGCGGAAAATCAAATAAAATGTGGACAAAAGTGATGACATTTTTATAATTTAAATGATATGCTGGTGCATTTAGATATGTTTGGTAATGCATTTATATATGATTGGTGGTGCTTTGAGTCCAAAGCATTGTAAGGTATCCAAAGATAAACCCTTAGTGCACTATATGCAGTCGTTATATCGTAGACCGCGGTGCCGCTGTAAAAAACGGCTTTGTTTCTTTAAGTAAAAAAATGACTCGCCGTTACCGTTAACGGAGTCCGCATGTTTGGTGTATTAAACACCAACTGACACTACAGTATATCTAAACTGACATTGCCTCGCGTATTATTTTTATATTATCAAATGAAACTCCAGTTATATAAAAATGATACTGTAGTTGTGGTGAAATGAAACTGCAGTGTATTTAAAATGAAACTGAATAACATTTCACATATTTGAGTGTATATTGTAAAATGAAGCTGTAATTATATCAAAATGATCATGTAGTTTTGTTTTAATAAAACTATAGTGTATATAAAATAAAATTAAATAACTTTTTCACATATTTAAGCCTATAAATATCGGATGAAACTGTGGTTATATCAAAATGAAACTGTAGTTGTGTTAAACTGAAACTGTAGTGTATACAAAATGAAACTGAATAATAGAGTTACTTTTTGCGAAAGGGTGCGAAACAACGGAAAACAAATGCCGTTTCTTTTCATTTAACAAAACGACGTCGTTTTGATGCGATGTGCATGATCGATTATGCACCGCAGTGCACGATATAATTTTCCCACTATATGCCAATCCCTTGGTGCACCACACAACGGGGGCATCAAACTCATGGGTCACAGGGCATATCGACGGGTTTAATAGACCTGTCAACAAGTTCAATAGACCGGTTGGTCCAACAATAATGCTCAATGTGCCTATTGAACCCACTGCACTTTTTTCAGCCACTTGGCGGTGCACCACGAACCAACGCTTAGTACACCACAGAAATATACATGATGCACAAAATTATCAAAATGACATTGCTTTTTTTTCCCTTTCCATCGATTTTCAACCACTTGGCGATACACCACATACCATCGCTTAGTACACCACAAATCAACGCTTAATGCACCACAGATCAGCACTTTGTGCACCACAGAAATATACATGGTGCACAAAATTATAAAAATGCCACTGCATTTTTTCATCTTCTCATTAATTTTCTACTGTTGATCTCAGCTTATCTGACGGGAGAAAGTTACCGCATCTTATCCGATTTTCATATATATATATATAACATGGTGGGTCAAGTGAGATTGTATACGAGTTTTGTATATAAACACCGCATCCAATTCGCTTCATTATAGGTTTAATATTTTAAGTCTCACCCTTGACCTATCACTTACTATCATGCACCCAAAAAATCTCCGTTCATCCAAACTCATAACATTTTTGTACTATGCATCTTTATTTTACTTTATACTATTTTACATAACAATCAATCATAATACTACTGTATACTTGTTTTTTTTCTTCCTTTTCTAACATTCTACTCCATCAATAAGAAGTGAATGTTGAAATGACCACATCTATTATTAAAGGGATCCACAACATATTTCACAATGAACATTTCTTCATTCATTTTCAAACATATATCATGTTGTGCCGAGGCTCAAGTATGGATGCAAATGTGCAATGCAATGCGCCTTATTGAGGTGGGCAACACGGTGACGCCACCTGGCGGGGTCCACCTCTGGCCCATTAAACATACATGGCTAAATGCAAAAAAGTCAAGTGCATATTGGTCCACTATGACAATACAAATAACTCATCTAAAATATAGTTGACCTTAATGCAAGTGGAGCGTTATGCCCTCAACCCGTGTCCACCATGTGCATGGTGGACACGTTGTACATTCATAATTTTTATATTCTAGATTCATAATTTTTATACTGTAAATTCATAAAATTTAATGTAGATTCATAATTTCTATACTGCACATTCATAATTTCTATACTGTAGATTCA
The DNA here is from genome assembly GCF_001879475.1 of Ipomoea nil. Lineage (NCBI taxonomy): Eukaryota > Viridiplantae > Streptophyta > Magnoliopsida > Solanales > Convolvulaceae > Ipomoea > Ipomoea nil. The sequence goes on along the minus strand of NW_017617232.1, from coordinate 1,702,266 downwards.
TAATTTCTATACTGCACATTCATAATTTATGTACTGTAGATTCATAATTTCTATATTGCCTTTGGGAGCCATGAGGGTGGCCGGGCGGGCCCTCAGAGTTTGAAAGTGAGGATAGCAAAATAAAATTTATAAAAATATTGGGGAAAATGCAAAAAAATAAATAAAATAATAATAATAATAATAATAATAATAATAATAAATAAATAAATAAATAAATAAATAAGAAGAAAGTTCGAACTCATAATGACGCATATACATTCAACATATTAATTAATTGACACCACTTTTCAAAATAAGAAACATAAAATGCAAATGCTAATAATTATGGGAGAAATGCGTTACTTTTGGACCACATCTTTATTTCTTGTGCTAATTAAGCTTTCATAATATATGTTTATCTAAAAAAAAATTAAGATACTGCATAATATCACAAATTATTATGTGGATCCGGTTCACTTTGCAAGGTGGACCTTTGTTTATGGTATAACAAGTGACATAATATTGCGTGTTTTATTTAATAAAATAATGTTAAACTTTTCAATTATTTATAAAAATATATAAGAGAAATATAATTTTATCACATACAAGACTATGTACATTACCAGCACCTCTCACACGTTCTTTTGTTTTCATACCAAAAGAACTTTTAAATATTTTAAATTGAATAATGTTATTTTTTATATAGAAATAAAAAAAATAGAAATTTTTGTGTGAAATTTTAAATTTTTAGGTATAATCAGAATCCGGCGGTATAAAATGGGAAAGAGCATAATTGTGAGGACCACGTGACCCCAAAATGGTGTGTCATCACTCATCACCCTATGTAACAATAACCAGAAATGAAGGGATGTGAAATTAAAGATAAGTGCAAGATTATCGCCTACGATACATTAAAAAATGCAACTCATCAACATTTTTTTTTTTTTTTTGGAAAACATGTTATTTTCCTATTAATTAATTAAACACTGTTTCTAAAAGTTGAATCTCCAACTCCAAAGGTCCCCTACGTTCCAGCCTAACAAACGTCTCATGAACCCTCATTCGTGAGAAAGGTTGAATTTTTGAAAAATATTACATTTTTCGACACAAGTATTACAATTTTCATAATAAGTAACTTTTCAACTCTTAATATTATATTTTGATTTAAAATATTACATTTTCATCAAAAGTATCACATTTTTCGTTATAAGTATTACATTTTCTCTCATAAATAACAATTAAACAATTTATTCATTCTTTTAAAGTTTCACCTCTGTGACCAGTCGAGCTGTCCATGCGGGTAAATATTAATACGCACGCAGTATTATATTTTTCATCATGCATGATGAGTAACTATTCAGTCGTAAATATTACATTTTAATTTAACAGTATTATATTTTTCCCTATAAATAATAAACAATTTATTCATAATTAGTATTACATTTTCTATATAAGTATTACATTTCTATTATTACTCTTTTAACATTTAATGAGAATAGTTTTAGTAAGTGAGAGTTGTCAGGTCAGATAATATATCTATGACAATCGAAACAGTAATATAACATCATTGATTCATTGATACGATCATAAATAATCTAAAATATAATTTGATACAGAACAATTTTTTCGTAAGTTTGACTTCTTCTTTTTATAATACAACATAAATATTATTTCATTAATTTTTTACTTTGGAGATTATTATATAGCTAGTGGAAGTGTGGAACACAAACTGCTGGACTTCAACTTTAACGTATGTAAATTCCGTACGTTTCTACTTTTAATGAAACAGTTGGATTGCGCTATGTTATCCTACTACCTCACGCAACTAATTAACTAAAAGTCTAAAACCAATTAATTACCATCCTAATAAAAAAAATAAATAAATCTTAAATAAGAGGTCACAGTTTCGAATTTCAGTGAAATATTGACTCTTTGTAATTTAATACGTTTAAAAAAGTATGTATAAATAGATATTACATTATAACGGAGTTAATGATACTAAAAAAAACTAATTACAATCCTAATAAACAAAAAAAACTCTTAATTAAGCCTCTACCTCGACTAAATCACACGATTATGTCATCTTATGTCCTCATTAGTTACCAGGACTATGTGGTCTAATGGTATCCGGGTTGGACTTCTATTTGGAAGATTGTGATTTCGAGCCTCAGTGGAGGCGTTATTGGCTCTTTGTGTTTCAGTAGATACTACATTGTAATAGAGCTAGTAGCATTCAAAAAAAAAAAATGTCCTCATTAGTTGTTTCTCATTATTAATTATTACAAAATTAATTCACTTTATTTTCCCTTATTTTTACATAATAAGGAAAGAAAGTATGACGAGAATATATACGTTTTGAGTCAATATCATTTTAGTAATTTTATATTGATCAACTTTTGTTTAAATATTGTATTTTTTTGTCACTTTTGGTCATCTAGTAGATTTTTTGGTAAATGTCTATTTTGATTTTTGAGACAAAGTAAAAAAAAAAAATGTAATTTCATAATTTTATCCTCTTAAGTCATTCCAATTTTTATTTTTTTAAAAACCCCCCTAGTCATCACAAATTATTCCAACAACTTTCTCATCTTAAAATGATTTCCTCTTGTATTCCATAATTTGAAATGATTTTTCAAAAAAAAAAAAAAAAAAAAAAAAAAGACTAGCGTAACCCAGCACTAAGTATAAATTAATTAGGCTCCTAATTACGGTGAAACTCTAAATTACAGAAGAACAAGCGAGCTACTTTTTGGGCGCCGCCATGTTCATACTCACAAGGTCACATCACAGAGCATATATATACAGGAAAAAGATTCAAAGAAGCACAAAAATCAAAGCCGAATCCGATCGAAACAGAGAATTATGGAAAAGGAAAGGCGATTTACCTCATCATTGTTGTGGTCAGAGCAAATGTTTGGGTGGAGTTGTGGTTGTTTGTTGTGACCATTGGTGGGGATCATCTCAACGGTGGACGGCGGCGGGCCGTCGTTGTTTGAGCCAATCGGCGCCATTTGATTTCAGGCTGTCGGGTCTGATCCGAGAATGAATGTCAGGGAACAGGGGTGAAGCATAGCAGTGGAAGACCAGGTGAGAGAGATGAGCAATAAGGAGACACTATTAACATGCTACAATTATGAGATGATATAATATGAGGAGCGGTGGGTGGGGGGGAGTTTATAGGAATTATAGGCTATGAAATTCAGAGAGAGAGAGAGAGAGAAGATAAGTAATAAATCCAATAATGGCTATTTTAAGGGGTGTGTGTATATATGGTAAATTATTGTGTGGATTGTTATTCCACACAACTAATGACGTCGCTAAATTTTATGAGTTAGAATAATGAAATTTTTAGAGTAAGATAATATACATTATGTGTTAGAATAATGAAATTTTTAGGGTAAGATAAAGTACATTAAGTGTTGAAATAATATACTTTATGTGTTAGAATAATGTACATTATGAGTTATAAAAATATATATTGCAGCAGGTCGTCATCTACTAGAAAAGGCGTCCCCAACTGGTCGCCTTCTATGGTAAATGGCGACTGGTGACCGTTCGATCGTCGCGCGGTTGCCGGAGATGGATAAAATTGATGCCGGAACCCTAATAACCTGTAATAGCATATCATTTACGGAGTATTAGTTTTTGGATTTCATCGTTTCAATATAACCTAGACCCGGCAATTATGGACACAACACGAAATCGGACACGAAATAACGGGTTAGTGTTTAGCCTTAATGTGTCCCGGGTTGTTAACGGGTTGACCCGTTATGTTTCGTGTCTTAACGGGTCAACTCGTTAAACCTATTAAGAACCCGTTAATATTATCGTGTTAACCCGTTTACACAAAACTGTTTATAACCCGCTAAAAACCATTGTCATGAATGCGATTACAAAAGATGCATGTTATGAACATGACTAATGATCAAGGATCGTTATGCTGTGCATCCGTATGCACCAAACATGGTGTATCCGGATGCAAAAACGACGTCGTTTTGATGTCTAACTTTAAAAAAAAAAAATCAGAATTGCATAACTACACATCAATGTTGCAAAACACGCTAGGCGCCCCCTAGGCGCCGATTTTTTATTTTTATTTATTATTATTATTTTTTATTTTTTATTTTTTTAATTAAAAATAAAATTTAAAATTTAAAATTTTTAAAATTTAGTAATAAAACATAAGGTTTCTATAGTTATTTCTTAGAAATTATTTACGAAAGTGGTTGTAAAAGTGTTCAAAAGATTGTTTAAACCATCTAAATACATAAAAAACTAAAATTAAGAGCTAAAGAAGCATTTTTTTGAGAAATTAGTGGACCAAACCGCCTTCGGCAGCGGTGGATAGATCTCGAAAAATACGCGATTTGAAAAAAAAAATTGTCCAAATCGGACAACCGAGTCAAAAGTTATGCCTTCCGAAACTTTTCCGACATTTTCAAAAAAAAAAAAAAAAAAAAAAAAAAAAAAAAAACCGGCTAGGCGGCCGGCCGCGGAGGCCGTTCCTCGCGGCGGCGCAATGGCGCCTAGGCGCGATTTTTGCAACATTGCTACACATCCATAATTTCATAATTATACATCCAGAATTACATAACTACACATCCATAATTTCATAACTATAAATCCAGAATTGCATAACTACACATCCATAACTTCATAACTATACATCCAGAATTGCATAACTACACATCCATAACTTCATAACTATAAATCCAGAATTGCATAACTACACATCCATAACTTCATAACTATAAATCCAGAATTGCATAACTACACATCCATAACTTCATAACTACACATTCAGAATTGCATAACTATACATCCAGAATTGCATAACTAAAAATTCCAGAATGAATGAACTAAAAAATGAATAACATAATGTTGTTGTTGGGAATCGAAACTGATTTTTTTTAAGTAGGACGCGCGTTTTGATGCAAAACGACGTCAGTTTTGCATCCGTATGCACCATGCATGGTGCATACAGATGCGGTGCATACGGATGCACATCATAATTTGCCAATGATCAATTTACAACATTAGGCCAAGATCCTACACCAACTATTGATGTTCAACAATCTGAATTTTGAATTTTTGTTGTGTTTAATTATGATTTTTGGATGTTATTTTATCATTTTATGAATGTTATAAATTGAATATTTTTTTTAATTTGTTTGATGCATTGAATTGTAGGTTTTATTTATTTTTTATATAACTTGACTTTATATTTTAGTTTTTTTTTTAATATATATATATATATATATATATATATATATATATATATATATATATATATATAGAGAGAGAGAGAGAGAGAGAGAGAGAGAGGGGTTTAACGAGTTTAAACGGGTTTCGTGTCATATCGTGTCGACACGACTCAAAAGCTGTTAACAAAATCTATGTCAACACATTTAACCCTTTAACAAATTGAGTTCGTGTTAAAAATTTGAACCCGTTAACCTTAACGTGTCGTGTCGTGTCCGTGTTTAGCCTTATCGTGTTCGTGTCGACCTGTTAACGAATCCGTATACACGAATTGCCAAACCTGTTAAAAGGGTGTACGTAATTGCACTTTTTAAAAATTTAAGGAACTAATTGACTTTTCAAGTAAAGTTGATTTATATATGTGTATGTGTTCTAAATATAAACTATTCGTCCGAGAAGTAACAGTCATACTATAATTTTTTGTTTTGAAACAAGTCATACTATAATTTGAACTATAACATAATAGAAATAAAACCTTTTTTTTTTTTCTTCATAAAATTGGGGCAGAAAAAAGAAAGGCTAAACCATCAATTTCACTACTATATTATCAAACATATCATTAAATAATTAATTTTGTTTTATCTTAATAAAAATCAATTTCCATTCATATGTTTTCAATATTTAAGTCAATTTGATCATTTTATTACTTACATTAAGGGTGTGTTTGGAAACCCGAAAAATGATTTCTGGAAATCATTTTACGGGTTTCCTGTGTTTGGCAAGAAGGAAAATGCTCAAGTCAATGGAAAATAGAATTTGGTCAATGAAAAATAGACCCATTTTTAAGGAAAACAACTTCCCCTTAAAAAAAGGGGAAGTCATTTTTCAGATATTGACTTCTTCATTTCTTCACGTCAAAAACATTGACTTTCTTCATCTTCATTGGCATCTTCATCCTCTAGCTTTTAGGCTCACTAGTTTCCGACAGGTTTCCGCCGGAAACCTGAGCACTGGTTTCCGCCGGAAACCAGAGGTTAAAAAAAAAAAAAAAAACATCTGGTTTCTGCCCAGATCTTGGTTTCCGGCGCGAAAACCATATGGTTTCAGTGTGGAAGTCATGGTTTCCGCCGGAAACCATGAGTTCCGCACAGGAAACCATGTCATGGTTTCCGGCGGAAATCAAATCTTGGTTTCCGCCGGAAACCAATTAATATTTTTTTATTTTTTTTAATTTTTTTAATAAATAATGTTATTTGATTTTTAAAATAAATATTATTATTTAGAATATTATTGTAAATTTTATATATTTTAAACAAAATAATTAATTATATAAAATGTTTAATTATATAATTCTACATCATTTTCAGAAAATGAGCCAAACACCAAAAGACAGTTTTCCATTTTGCAGCCAAACACAGAAAAGAAAAATAACTTTTGGAAAATGACTCATTTTTCAGAAGTCATTTTCCTGCTTTCCAAACGGACCCTAACAATACATCCAAATGATTTTAAAAAAAAAAAAATTATCCCTTTACTGTAACCCCTTTAACATGCCACTTGTAAATATTAAATAAATAAAAAAATTTAACCTTGGGAAAAAAAAAACATAACAAAACGAAAAACAAAAACAAAACAAAATATATACTTTAAATCATCAATTTCATTTAAAGATAAGTTAGCAAACTAAAAAATGTTAACATCTTTGCATCCAACATTGTTTCACACATGTATCTTGTGGTTTGATGACATCCCTGTTACCAAAGTTTCATCCCAATCGAGAATGATGACATATTATGTTGACCAAATACTAACATTAGGCTAGATCGCAATAATAAAAAAATAAAATAAAATAAAAAACATTGTTTCAAACCCATGCTGCCATGCAATGCATTTCCATTTTTTATTTGGATTGGAATTTTTAAAAATGAGTTGGGAAAATTTCTAATTTGTGTGCATTATTTTTTTCTTTTGGAATTTGCGCTGGAAATGAGTTTTGGACACATGAAACCATTTTATGATTTTTTTAATAATAATGAAATGATCCAATTTTTTTTATTAATTTAAAAAAATGACACATAAACATTGTCAGATAAGTTTCAACGACTTTTGAAGACAAAATGTTTTCGAATGAGTTTCAAGTTTTAACGAGTTTCAGAGACGAGACGTTTTTTAAACGAGAAAACGCATCCTCACGAAGTTTTCAACTTTCCATGCTATACAGAAAAACAATAATAGTAATAAATGAACAAATTGAGTGAAATATTGAAAACATGATAATATACTTGACTAAAAACTACGGCGAGTCAACATTAATTGGGTAATGAAAATAACATATGGGACTAAATTATGGTATATTTGATAATAAAAAAATGCAAAATGTGCTTTCTAAATATTTGAACAAGACAGATTCACTGCCTTGTATCAATCATTATTATGTGGATTATAATCTATACAGCTGTGTAGACCATATTATCAAGTAATGTATATTTAATACATAAATAATGTACTTTTAATATATTAAAAATATATATTTTATTCAGAAAAAAAGTATATTATTGAGTACTGAAAGTACATTATTTTGCATAATATACATTCAGTATACAAATAATATACTTTTAATATATTGAAAATGTACTTTTTATTATGGTCCATACAGCATTGTGCAGACTATAGTCCCCACAATAATTTGCCGACTTTAATTTGTGTACCTATTTTCATTTAATAATTTAATTAAGTACATGCATGAGAAGGACATGGCTATTAATAAACGTGGACAATTTCAGCAAGCTGTCTTCGTAAATATCTTCGTACGTTTTGTATTTTTCTTTCTTGTTGCTTTCTTAAATTTTCATTTATATATTTCTTAATTTCCATAGTTCATCATTTTTTAAAACAATTTATTTTCTTTTAAGATTAGATTTCACAATTTTCTTTCTTTTACAATATCATTGACGGTTTGTACTTTTCCTTGTTGTTGCTTTCTTTTTCTTTTGGGATAAAGTACAAATAAGCCATTGAACTATTTGGGAAATAGCAATTAAGCCATCGAACTCAAATAACCATCAAATAAGCCATTGAACCCGGAAAAAAAGAGCAAATAAGCCATTGAACCCTAAAAGAAAGAGGAAATAAGGGTCAAATAGGCCATTGAACTGCCACACGATAATGCAATTAGGCCACTGAACTTAAAAAAAACAACAATTGGGTCCCTAAACTAACGAATTTCATTCAATTAGTCCAATTTACAAGTTTTTCAAGTTACTAACAGGTCACCCCATATATATTTTTTTTTAAATAAATAAAGGTATTTTAGTCTTTTTGTATTACTTTTCTTTCTCCCCCGATCCTTCGGCCGGATCTGCTGCAAATTCAGATCACCGGAAAAGTCGTGGATTGCAATTTTGGCGGCGACAAGCTCGAATTTGATTATGATGGCTCCAAATCAACTGATTCTAACCACAAACAACCAAACAATATATAAATGCTTCAAGAGAATTTCAAACAAAAATTTATAATTTGATGAACAGACAAGAACAAAGTCGTATTTTGACTTTTCAAATCGGACCCATACGCACAGAATTGCAGAAATGAAAACCCTACCCTCCCATGTCGTGTTCCGTTTTCTGTTTACTGTTTTTCCCCATTTCCAAGTATCTATTTGTATATAACAGTGCAAGGTTGGTTTTTTATTGGTTTGATTTTGATACATGAATCCATTCTGCTATACTACAATGAATCTACCGTCGCCCAAACTCTGCGGCTCTCTCGGCGGTCTGCATAAATAGAGCTTTGAGTTTTAGACACTCTTGCAGATGGATTTGTTGATACACTTTTGCTTGCTTTATTCTCCAGCTATGTAATAGGGGATCGGATTAATCAATACACGGGGATGCTGGGATAATTAAGGTCTTGAACGCCGGAAAACATGGTAGCTGAGATGATTCGTCGGACAAGAAAGAAAAGAGGGGTATTTTTTAAAAATTTTAAATAATTATTATTAATAATAATTTTTAAATAAATATTTTAAATTTGGGGTGACCTGATAATAACCTGAAAAACGACTAATTGAATGGAATTGGTTAGTTTAGGGACTCAGATCAATTGTTTGTTTTTTAAGTTCAGTGGCCTAATTGCATTATCGTGTGCAGTTCGATGGCCTATTTGACCCTTATTCCAAAAAAGAGCAATTAACATTTTTTATAGGTTAACTCCAAGTTGTTGCTGATTGGATTGCCAAATGTTTATTTTATTTACGTTTATTATTATTTTTATTAATATTATCCACTTGGATAGTATTATATTTTAAAATAATTATAATCAAAATAGTTTTATCTTGTCGAGATTTGATTTGTTTATTTATTATTATTTTTTCACTAGATCTTTTGTTTAAAAAAATAATAATAAATAAATAAATTAGATCTAGACAAGACAAAACTACTTTGATTATAATTACTTTAAAATATATTACTATGTAGATGGATTATATTAATAAAAAAACGTAAATAAAATAAGCATTTGGCAATCCAGTCAGTAAAACCTGGAGCTAACCTATTAAAAATGTTAATTGCTCTTTTTATCCGGGTTCAATGGCTTATTTGAGGGTTATTTGAGTTCGATGACTTAATTACTTTTTTCCAAATAGTTCAGTGGCTTATTTGTACTTTATCCCTTTTCTTTTTTTTTTCCCCCTTTTTTCACGAAATTAGGAATGAGATAAGCTGAAATTCCGGAAAATAAATTATATGGTTATGATGTAACTGAATTTTATTCACGAGGATCGAGAGGTGATCGTAGTTGGTGGCAAATTTTATCGAGGATCATTTAGCAACCTGAATTATGAAGTAAAATGATATCGTTAGATTTTAATTTAAAAAAAAAAACAATTATTATCATCTATTTTTTTTAGTTTTATTTTTTACACATATTAGTTTCATTGTAGTAACGTTGAAGTATTATTTTAACTACCGTTTATGTTTCTGTATCTCATTTAATTTTATACGCATAATAAATTCATTATAACAAAATGAAACTGTTATTTTAATTTCACTACAAGTTCATTTGACTATATATATATATATATATATATATATATATATATATATATATATATATATTTGTATGAACTATACTATTCAGTTTTATTTTATATATATAATAGGTTCATTAAAGCAACACTAATGTATTATTTTAATTCTATTACATGTTCATTTAACAATATACATATATGTATGAGCTTTGTTATTTATTTAATTTTCTACACACAATAAGTTCATTATAAAAACACTAAAGTACCATTTTAATTCTACTACATACATCTTAATTTTACAATATACATATTTGTAATGTAATATGTCCTTGGTTCACGGTAACAACTAACATCCGTTTCTTTTAATTAAATGAAACAGTATCGTGTTGAATCATGGTTCACCGTATAACGATGGGAGGTTGGTATAGTAGTTAAGATTTATCAAGATAAAAGAAATTGAAGTATTCCAGTTGATTTTTTTTTTTTTTTTTTTAAAGTTTTGCTGTTAAATACGGTGGTTAAATGGGTTGGTAATTGGTATTATCATCTACCGTTACATTTTGTACATTAGATATAGTACGCTTAGATATTAGAGTTTGAGTAATATTTCACTTTTAGTTTTCAATTATTGTAACATTTAGTGATATTCTTTTAAATTTACATCATTATATATTTGATTTTTAGTTTCTTACCACAATTAGAAATTTATTTAAATTTTTGTCATTCTACTTTTAATAAAGAGAGCTAATAACATGTAATTTTGTCATTTAAAAATCTTGCCCGCCCCAACATGTAATTTCTCCACTCTCTTGTAAACTCTTTTAATTGAATGATGAAATTACATATTAGTTCATATTTAATATTAAATTGTGGAATGACAAGAATTTTAAAAGAGAATTAATTTTATGTGGCTAACATATGAAAGTCTGATGTAATGTGATAAAATTAAAAGACTATGACTAAATATGACATTGTCATAATAATTGATCAATGACTAAAAATGTAATTTGCTCATTCGAGTTTTCTGTTTTTTCTTCCCTTCATAGTTGAAGAGTCTTGACTAATTTGCGAGCACTTGTCTATCCTCATGAATAGTACTTTTTTAATATACAACAATGGTATACAAATTCAACTTAAATTAAGAGCATCCTCAATAATTGTGATTTTTTAAACGTTTTTGGCCAGCCATGTAAGATGAGGAGAAGGTGAGAAAAAGAGGAAAGAAATTATATTGTCAAATTTTTTTTATTTTTTATTTTAAAAGGAAAAAGTAATCAATAATGCGCTCATAGGGCGTGCCTAGTGCGCGAAACGCAGCGCACCAGGAGACTTTAAAAAAAATCATTACAAGACTCACAAAAAGTCATTCATGTAACTTTTACAATTTTTTTTTTCTTTTCTCGATTCTCGATTCTCTCTTCTCTAACTCACAACCCAAGAAAAATTCAATAGTTGTTTCCCGCACGGGCTTAGCTCAGCTCACTAGTTCAGTAGATTGTATTTGGGAGAAGAAAATTCAATAGTAGCTCTAAGATATCATAACTTACAAATAAGTCAATTAGCATAATGTGCAACCACTATTAATAAATTGGGCTTGTTTGGTTATTGACGGATCCGTCAAAATTTTGACAGATTCACCAACAATGTCAAAACGCCAAAGACATTGTTTGGTTAACAGCGGTTTGCTCCAAACCGCTGATTTTTGAAACGCTGATATAGCAGCGTTTCACTTTGGCATTTTGGGCAAATGCCCAAAACCTTACTTTAATTAAAAAAAAAAAAATCGATGTTCATTCAAAGGAGATAATGAAGCCTGAGGCTTCTATTTCCCTGCCCATCCGATTTGGGAACCGGATGGGCTGGGAAGTAGAAGGGTGCGTTGAGCTCCCCTTTTAATGAGGGAGCTCAACGCCCTCCTCATTATTTGTTTTCGATGTGGGATCAGTTGATCCCACATCACTTTTTTTTTTTTTTTTTTTTTTGATTATTTTGATTATTATTATTATTATTATTATTATTATTATTATTATTATTATTATTATAATATGTATACCCTTTTGGTCGTTTTACATGTTAACCGCTAATTTAAATCGCTAATTTTACTAAATATCTTTTTACAAACCGTTAATATAATCTGTTGGTCAAACCCGCTAACACAATCCGCTATTTTTTATCCCTAACACAAACCGCTAACTGCTGATTGCCAAACAAGGCCATTGTATAAAAGTAACTAACATACTTCTATACTTATATATAAGGATAAAATGCAATCACGATTGGTATGTATATTGTATATGTAGTTACATCAATAAAAAAGTATCAATATATGATATATAAGTAATACTACACATATTCCTATTTTTTACTACATTTCTTACTCCCAACTTAAGTATCATATTCTGATTCATTTAGAAAAATTGGTGGTCACAATCCACACTTTTTTTTTTTATTTTATTTCTTTTCTATAAATTAAATCATGATACATGTGGAAGTTTTACTCCATAAGAGTACATATATTATTTTCATATCATATTATTGTCAATTTTATCGAATCTTACGGTGACTTTATTATTCTTTATTGGTTTTTAAAAATGGTAGTGAAAATGGATATCTTCCCATCATGGGGATCCACTTGTTACCTGTCGTTGGACAGAGTGATATTTTGTTTTTAAATCAAAGGTATGACAAGAATGATGCTCAATCCTATCCGGCCACCCAATACAAGTGATTAACGTTGTGATAGATGCTGATTTTGATTTGTGTGTTTGAAAATTCCAAAGTTGACGAGTAATGCGAATATTAAGTTTGTGTAAAAGTCAAAAGTGGTAATAGGAATTAGCATGCTTTAAACTATCATTTTAATTAAAATCTTATTTAAGTAACCGTACAGGTTTACCAATACTATATGATCTAATGATATTCGGATTGGACTTTCATTTAAAAGATTATGAATTCGAGCCTCAGTGAAAGCGTTATTGGTCCTATTAAAAACTAGAGTTATTGAAAGACTTTATAAGATTAGTGAGAAATTTGATGAAATATTTATAACCTAATGAATATATATATAAGATGATATCATGTGGCAGACTGCTATAAAGACCATGCCACTGTGAAGGATGGATGGGCCATAGAAGCTTCCTATCTTTCAAAGTAAAGTTGCAATCATTTTACTGCTCACGCTTGTACCGATTAGTCGATTACAATATTACTTCGCATTGCCCACGCTTGTAATAAACCACATTTTCTTTTTGAATAATGATAGGTGTATTTGTCCAAAGTAAAATAATTCTCATTACACATATATATTAATTGCATTAACGGAGAAAAAGAAAGAAAGAAAAAAATGTTAAGCATTTTGTGCTCAGATGACATGTAGCGATTTTTTTATGAGAAATCATGAGACTGAGCTTCAGTGGAGATGGTATTAACTCTTTGTATTTCAAAAAGTTAAGAAAGTATAAATGAACATATACTACAATGTAATAGAGTCACTAATATTTAAAAACAAAAAAAAAAAAAAAAACAAAATCTATAGCTCAATAACTTTTATATTATATAGATTATAATTAAAGTGTCATGTCAAAAAAATTCTGTTTTATTTGATGTGTCTAATTCAGTTTACAAAGTTTGACTAGAATTATTTTTAATTTAATTTTTTATAGTATATATAAAAAAGAAAAGAGAAAATATAATTTGTATATTATTTCGCTTTGAATTTGTATATTATTGTTTTTCGCAAACCAAAATGAAGCTTTAAAAATCAAAGCGAAACAATTTGTATATGTATATTATTTTAACACATAATGTATATTATTTTTACTCATAATATTTACGACGATATTTTGAACCGTGCTCCACACAATAATTTATCCATTTTTCACAAACATGTATATTCAAAAATTTCTTTAAAAAAAAAAAACAAAAACCAACAAACAAAACAAAGTCTTTGGTAAATACCGACAAATTATGCTGTGAAACCGTGTGCACCATGCATGGTGCACACGGTTGCAAAAAGCGACGTCGTTTTGACTAAAAACACGCGTCTCATTTAAAAAAAAAAAATTAGTTTCGATTCCCAGCAACAGCATTATGTTGTGCATAATTTGAACTATATATCCAGAACGAATGAACTAAATATTCAGAATGAATGAACTAAAAATTCAGAATGAATGAATTAAAATCCAGAATGAATGAACTAAATATCCAGCATGAATGAAAAAAAAAAAAACTATTTTCGATTTCCGTCTAAATATCCAGAATGAACTAAATATCTAAAATGAATGAACTAAAAATCCAAAATGAATGAACAACATAATGTTGTTGACGGGAATCGAAACTGATTTTTTTTTAAGTGGGACACACGTTTTTAGTCAAAACGACACCGTTTTTGCAACCGTTTGCTGCATAGAATACCAACATGGACTGATCAAACTATAGAACCCAGACAATTGGAGGCAAATTATGCCCTGGAAACGTGTTCACCGTGAATGGTGAACACAAGGCCAAACGACGTCGTTTTTAGGCAAAAAAAAAAAAAATCGCGGATGTGGAGTTAACGGCGCGCGTTGATCAAATTATGAATTTTCTGTTATGAGATTATGAATTTTCATAAAATTCATAATCTCATAACAGAAAATTCATAATCGCATAACAGAAAATTCATAATCGCATAACAGAAAATTCATAATCTCATAACTGAAAATTCATAATCTCATAACTGAAAATTCATAATCTCATGGTTCCAAAGTGAATGTGTAGGCATGGTTCCAAAGTGAATGTGCAGGCATGGATTCATAATTTATGAATATCCGTGATTTCGGACGGGAATGTGTAGGCATGATTCCAAAGTGAATGTGCAGGCATGAATTCATAATTTATGAATGTCCGAAATCATTGTTCACCTCAAATTAAAGTGAAACTGCAAAATGTGAAAATGAAGAAGAAAAGTCACACAATTAATTAAAAAAAAAAAAGATAACGGTGTACTAATACCGTTGGAACCGTGTTCACCATGAACGGGGAACACGGTTCCATGGCATAACGCTCCACAATTGGATCTGAAGTTTAAAACAACAAACGGTCTGGTTTATGTTTTGGGCCATTACGTCAAACCATCTAAAAAGATTGTTTTAACAAAAGATTTGTCATTATTTTCACCTGTGCCAAATTATACTATGGACCTCGATCCACTATATGGTAACGGGCAATTATGATAAATTATTGTCTAGATCATGGTCCACATAATGTTACGTGAATCATAACAAAAAGTACATTATTTTTGTACTGAATGTACATTATATAATATAATGTACACTCAGTACAAAAATAATGTACATCCCCTAAATACAATGTACATTATTTTTGTATTGAATGTACATTATTTTACAGTATACAAAATATGGTTCACACAACTTGTGTAGACCATGGTCCACCTAATAATGATTGACAAATTATTGTGTGGATTGTGGTCGTGTGGACCACAGTCCAAATAATGTACACTATACGTTATAGTAATGTACATTACGTGTTAGAATAATGAAACATCTAAGGTAATATAATGTATATTATGTTTTAAAATAATCTACATTATGCTTTAGAATAATGTACATTATATTTTAGAATAATGTATCTTATGAGTTATAAAAGTGTACGTTGTAGCCGAGCGCGCGAAAAATAAAACTAAGGCCCTGTTTGGTAAAATAGTTGGCCTATAGGCTAATTTTGGTTTAATTGACCACTATTAGTTGTTTGACTTAGTTTAAAAATCAATATAAGTGTTTGGTTAATTAGCCTTTTCTACTCCAAAATGCTAAAATTCAAAAAGCTACTCAAAACAACTTTTTCAATTAGCTTTTTGAGAAAATAAATTATACCAAATAGCTATCAGCTAACAGTTAATTTATCGATCACATTTCTACAATTAGCTAATGTTATCAACTAGTTATATGCTCTAATTAACCGAATAAGCTAACAGCCATTTACTAAACATGGCCTAAGAAAAACAACGTCATACAGAACGTGATCCACGCAATAACTATTGTTTGATTTATCTCTTTATTGGCTTAGAGTTGATTTTTTTTTTTTTTTTGATCCAGAAAGATGGTGATACCCAAACAAAACTAAGAGAGCCTTTGCCCTCTGTTGACTCGTCGGAGAGATCCACGAGGACATCCGGCACCAATTCTATCTTGTTGAATAGCCTCCTGGAGACCCTGAGGAGGCTCGGTCAGGAGCCGGACACCAATTTGGTGGGAACGCGCCATCGAGGCTAAATGGTCTGCTATTGAGTTTTGCTCTCTGTAGACGTATTTGTAAGCCACTTCCTCCAAACATCTCGCCTCAAGGAGGCAACGACGAATAGTATTGCCACTGTGGCTGTCCTTCTTGCTTAGACTGTTGACCACAGCCAAAGCGTCACTCTCTACCACTACCTTCTGTGCACCAAAATGTCTTGCCAGTCTAATACCTTGAAGCATTGCCCACGCTTCCTCCTCGTCTGCTCGGCACCGCCCAATGTTGTGAGTGAAACCGCCTTGCCAGTTGCCACTGTCGTCCCGCAGAATACCGCCGCAACAAGCCACTCCATTTTCCTTTATGCAACCGTCGACATTGACCTTCATCCAACCCGCAGTTGGTTTTACCCAAGCTAAAGACTCCTCTTGCTGCACGCTGATCTTGTCCTGGACACGATGCTTCGCGAACGCCGCCTTGACCTCAGCATCATAGTTGATTAACCAGCCCTTCTTCTGACTTAGGGGCATGGTTGCATGTCTGAAAACGTCATCGTTTCTCCACCTCCAAAGCCACCAAAGCCTAACGCCGAAACGTTCGGGCCAACTTTCACCAAACCTGAGCTACGCATTGCCCCACAGGTTCTTGGACAGTCAGTCCTCCCAGCTTAGGGTGCAAAGATGGGCCTCTACATTCCGTGGTAGCGCTGCAGCCCAAATCGCTTGCGCATCCGAGCATCTTCTGAACAGGTGGTTCATATCCTCCGTTAACCTTGCACAACGAGAACAAGATGTGTCAGATGCCAGATGCCTCCTAACACGTTCAGCGTTTGTAAGGATTCTTCCGTGCTTCACGAGCCAGAGGAAGAAGCAGATCTTCCCCGGTAGCCGCAATTTCCATAAACGACTCCAATCACCGTTCGGTTGGTTGTCTGCTGTCCGCACGATTATCTCGTACGCTGATTTGATTGAGAACCGGCCTGTTAAATCTGGCCCCCATCCCACCTCATCGTCTAGGTTGTCGTCGACCAACAAGAAGCTTGCTAGCCTTTCCAGAACTTCCATTGGTAGCGTGTGAGCCAGCTTCTCCCATCGCCAACCTCGCCGCCGATCCCAGTAGTCCTCCACGAAGGCATACAAATCTGGTAGACTTAACGGAATCTGTAATTGGTCGTAAAGAGGACGCGTCGTTAGCCAAGCATCCATCCAGAAGCGGGTGGTTTTTCCGTTACGCACTACAGGCGTAATTCCATTCTCTAGGTAGCTGCTAGCTTCATTGATCCCTCTCCATACAGCTGAAGCCTTCCTCCGTCGCACAATGGAGGCTTGGGACTCCCAGTGGTATTGTACTTCGCTTCCACAGTGCGAGCCCACAAACTTTGTGCCTCCGATTTGAGCCTCCACCCTAGCTTGACCATATACGCAAGATTTAGCTCATGGAGTTTTCTGATCCCCAGGCCACCCATATTCTTTGGTGTCTTTACCACCTCCTAATTTGTTAGGCTTAACTTCTTACCGCCTGTAGATGAGGTACCCCAAATGAACTTTCTAGTTCTTTTCTCCATCTCTAGACACAAGCTTTTAGGCAAGTACATCGTTTGCATAGTATAGACCAGAATAGCGTTTAGGACGGATTTAGCAAGCACCACCCGTCCCGCCGTGGTGAGCGTCTTGGACTTCCACCCTTCAAGCCGAGCTGAGATCCTGTCCAGCAGCCCCGAAAAAGTGTTACACGTGACGCGGCCATGCAGGGATGGAACTCCCAAGTATCTTCCAAGATTGATAGTGGCTTCAATACCAATCCGGTTAGTGACTGTCACTGCCAGTGCTGCGTCCATGTTCCGCGAGAACAAAATTCGTGACTTGTCCAAGCAAATTTTTTGCCCAGAATCTTTACAAAACTTGTCTAGACACCCCTGAATGATGTCCACCTGATCAACTGTTGCCTCCGAAAACAAAACCAAGTTATCTGCAAAACAAAGATGAGGAATAGTTGGTCCATGCGTACTAAAAGTAATACCTTTCCAAAGCTTACTCTCGACTGCTTAGACGATCATCTGGCTCAGGCGCTCCATACACAGGATGAAGATAGCGGGGGACATCGCGTCACCCTTCCGGATGCCCCTTCCCGGGGTGATAGAGTCGAGCCGTTTTCCATTCCAAGAAATAGATAGCCTTGGTGTTCGGATGCAGTTCATAATGACCTTGACCCAACTTTCGTTAAAGCCCGCATGCTCGAGGATGTCCTCGATAAAATCCCAAGATAAACGGTCATACGTCTTCTCGAGATCTAGCTTAATCGGCATGAGACCGGTAGATCCCTTTTTTTTCCTCATGGAGTGCATAGCTTCTTGATCGATGATAACATTGTCTCATATTTGCCGCCCCGGCACAAAAGAGCTTTGGAAAGGGCCGACAAGGTTGGGAAGGACCGATTTCAGCCTGTTCGTGATGGTTTTAGTTATAATTTTGTAACTCACATTACAGAGGCCGATGGGCCTAAACTGCTTTATGGTCTCCGGGCCCGTGACTTTGGGAATGAGAACAATCAACGTGTCGTTAATACCTTCAGGAAGGTGACCAGTCGTGAAAGCCTTTTGCACCATTCTAAAGATGTTCTCACCTGTTACCTCCCAGGTGTGCTGGTAAAACGCAGTGGGAAAGCCATCCAGGCCTGGGGCTTTATAAGGTTTCATGTCAGCCAGGGCCTGATGGACTTCCTCTTTGGTGACCTGCCTGTTGAAAAGTCGCCATTCCATGTCTGACAAAAGCGGGAAGGTCGCTGACGTTCCATGGCCGGGGTTCCCATTGTCCTCACCAGTAAAGAGTTGGTGGTAGTAGTTCTGAATGTGACATTTGAGCTCGTTTTCATCTGAAATCCAATTCCCAAGATGGTATCGTAGGCTAGTGATGGTATTCTTCGATTTACGGACGGTCGCAGCTGCATGATAAAAGGCGGTGTTTCTGTCACCGGACGCGATCCACTCCTCTCTAGACTTTTAGAACCAAAGTAACTCTTCCTGGTAGAGGGTTTCTTCTAGCTCAACCCTAAGTTTTTTTTTCCAGCTTAGCCAAGCCCTTGTGGAAAGATGTGGCCAAAATCTGTATTGGATCCCGCCCAACCTGGCTAGCAGGATCTTCTTACGTATATAAATATTGCCAAACTCAGTTTTATTCCAGTTGGTCAACTTGGCTGCAATATTGTGCACATTTGCTGGGACATCCTGGTCTGGCCTCCATTCCTGTTCAATCACATTGTGAAAATCGTCATGCGTGCGCCATGCAGCCTGGTTCACGAACCGTGAAGGCGCGGGATTTCGTCTTTTCTTTTCAACTTGGATAAAGATGGGCGCATGATCCGACGCCACTCTTGGGAGGTGGGAGACACAAGCATCTGGGAACCTGGTTCGCCAATCTGTGCTACAAATTAAAGGGCGCGATCCAGCCGAGCCCCTTTGATATTGTTGTCAAGTCCATCTTTGACCCACGTAAGCGGCGGTCCCGAAAAACCCAAATCAATGAGCCCCTCTTCCTGGATCCAATTAACAAAATCGGAGCTTCGCTGCGTAGAAAACGAGGTGTAGTTTAGAGTTTCCTCACTTCTTACAATAGAGTTAAAATCCCCTGCCACTAGCCACGGGCCTGTTATATTCCTGTTTGGCTGCCTAAGATCTCTCCAAAGTCATCGACGAAGGTGGTGCGTTGGGCTGCCATACACCAGGGCGAAGTACCACGTGGGATCTCCCGCCTTTTCAACCTGCATAAGAATGAATTGCGGGTGAGTGTACATTATAGTGATCTGCACTGGATCTTTCCAAAAGACCCAAATGCCTCCGCTGAAGCCAAAGGCCTCCACACGGATCCAGTCAGAGAAGCCAAGCTTATTGCAAATGGTATTTGCCTGAGCCCCAGAGACTTTAGGTTCAAAAAGGCCTAGAATGCCTGGCTTATAGACCTGTAAGAGGTTCTTGAGGGCGCGGTGGAATGCCTTACCACTCGCCCCTTGGCAGTTCCAAAGCAAACAATCCATAGGAAAATAAAAAGCGGAAGAAGAAGAAAGCACAACAGAAAAAGCAAATAGCAGGTCCAACTCGATAACTAAAACTCAATGGGCGTTTCCGGCCCCAGTATCTGCACACTGAGCTCCGTCTCCGTCAAGGTCCATGACGACGTCCCCTTCCTCGTCAAGTCCGTCCGGCGAATCAGAGTGGTGCTCATTAGTGGCTTGCCATACAGGCAATGGCAGATCGCCCGCTTCGCCACCAATGAACACCCTTGTAGAACGAATGACTAGGCCCCCTTGCTCACCCATTGTGACCACATGTTCGTCCTCCTCCGCCGCACGCCTGGGGCCTGATCTACTGCCTCTTCTCTCCCTGATGGCTGGCTCCCCACCTTTGCTTCGCGATCCACTAGCCTCATTTGGTTCATTTTGTACTTGCTTTTCAGATGCTATAACGTTAGGCCTCCTCGTTCTATTTCCCGTTGTTGAAGCCACCTGCAGTCTGCTCATCTCTTGGGCCCTCAGTTGTGTGTGCCTCTCGCCGCCACCAATACCTGAGTCGATCGCCACCTCTGCCTCCACCTGGTCATTCCCAATGTGATCCTGGTTGCCCAAAGGAGCAAATCTGGACGCCTAGACTGTGGTACCCCGGTTGGTATTGCTTCCCATTCTCTGGTCACCTACCGCCCCATTAATGGCCGCCTGTTGTCTAGGTCCCGCTCGCGACCTATGCCCTGGAGCAATCATCCAGGCACCAAAAGGCTCCGAGCCAATGACAATCCCCTTCGCATTCTATTCCGCCGTGGTGTGTTGATCACGCCCTATTCCCTCCCGGACCTCCTTCGGTGTAGACCCTGCTCTGACCAGTGACGGACAAGCTTCAGCTACGTGGCTATATATCCCGCAGGTGAAGCAGATCATATGGACACCTTCATAGGCCACTGATCGCACTTTGCCTTCGTAGTTGAACTTCGATATTAGTGGGTTTGTAATGTCCACTTCCACGCAGATCCTTGCGAATCTCCCTTTTGATACCATGCTGGTGGCCTGATCCACGCGGATAGTTCTGCCCACTTTGTTCCCTAGCTTCCGAAGGAAGATGTAGTTGTAGTACTCAGCCGGTAAGCATGGAATTCTGGCCCAAACAAGCATCTTCTCTGTGGTGTCTGAAAGAGGATCGAAATCGGGCACCCAAGGCTTTACAATCAGGTAGTGGTCCAGAATCATCCACGGGCCTTCAAACATAGCGAACTCCAAATCCTCCACCGATCCAAAGCGTACGAGGAAGTAGTCATTATCGATAGCAATTAGCTCCATCCTTCCTTTCGGCTTCCACATGGTCGTGAGGTGCCTTAACAGGTAAGCGTATCCCACTCGTCGGCCCATCACCTTGATGATAAGGGCTTTCCGCCAAGGTGCCCGGATCGCTTCCACCTCCGCTCTCGTTAAGTGGATCGTCGGGCAGAGTGGGTCATCATCCTCATCGTCCGAGACCTCATCAGGATCTTCAGCTATGCGCTCCATCGTCTCTTTCTCCGGAAGGGCGTTCTGGCCAGTAACGCTTTCAGCATATGTCCGTCTCTGTGACGCCAGTGCCTCTGATGGGCATGATTGGTTTGGTGTCGTGTCCGAGCCCGATCCTCGTGGTGCCTACATGGATCCTATCTCTTGAAGCCCCACCATCTCCTCCGCCGGTGTCTCGCTCACCACCTCTATGTCTGCATGCGATCCCTATTCCCTCATCGCATCCGATTCCATGATCAATGCGTCCTCGCCGATGTGTTTTTGCTTTTTCGTGCTTCTTTCAAGGAGGTCGAGATCCTCCATCGACCGCTCGTTAGGGAGCGTTTCTCTCATCGTCCCAATTTCCCCCTAAATAAATATGCCTTAGAGTTGATGATGTACAACTGTACAAGATTTATAGTGGGGCAAATTTAAGAAATCAAGTTATCACCCAAAAAAAAAAAAAAACAAACAAAATTATTTTCCACACGCAAATTGTATATTTGTACGGTACGCATGTTACTCGAAATAGAATATGCCACAATTGCGTTACTTGCTTCGATATTCTCTATGCGGAGTATTAAAATATTAAAAGAAAATCGGGATAAGCACTATATAATTATATATATTCACCACTCGGACCTGCAGGTTTCCCTCATCTTCAGTGTGGTTAATCAAGCAAAGCAGATCAAAGCTCTCTTGAAATTTCCAACGATGGGTTTGAAGGTAAGTTCCTAAATCCCACTTTGCTTCCTTTAATACTTACGATAGCATCCATATACGCTTCTGTTTGTACCCAAGAATTGTTTGTTTTCTGCGAGTTCTTCCCCTATTTATCATTCATGTATCGTGTAGTTTGGAATCTCATTTTCTCATTTTGATGTTATAGTTTTGTTCTCTCCTTGCTTTTGTTGGGATTTTACTTGATGGGCACTTGGCAAATTGACGCTAGATCTTGGTAAATTTAGGAAAAGAATAATCTTGGCTAAAAGAGTCTATAATTTCAATGTGTAAAAATATTAAGAGTTCAATTTCTGATTTCAAAGTTTTCGATTTTTGTGTATATTCAGTGATATAATAGTCTCTCCAGTAAATTTTGATGGGTTTTGATATATACTGTTTTCTGATCTTGTTTTTGGTTTTGGTACTGATAAGTAATTTGAAAAGTTCTATACTCTGCCTTAACAAAACTACAAAATTATTGTTGTATTTGCTATCAAATTCAGAGATTTGATGAAAAAAGAAAGATTTGGTTAACTCTCAGAAACTACAAAGGCAAATAAAAATGAGATGACATGATTAAGTATTGAGTTGATTCATCTGATGCTGCTGTTGGATCTCTTCCTCTCATGATAAGCAGTCATGAAACTATATTTACTCACCGTGTGTATATTCATATGTGATTATAGCATCTTTCTTTCTGTGCTTTCTGTTTTAGCATGTTCATGACCCCAGTAATGTTGGCTTTGATCAATGTTATTATAATGTGGAAAGGAATAGTTTACAAATTTGGATGATAACTTTTGAAGGTGGAAAGATGCTTGTAAAGTTATAGAGAATCTTTCTGGCCTCCCCTTACCTTATATTCGAAGAACTAGTACTTTTTATGTGGCGCAACTTCTTGTGCTTTTTTCGCCATCGTAATTTGCATCAGATTCCATGATTTGTGCTGTGGCAATTGACAAAAGACTACCTTTATTCGATGATCCTACATTTCCAACTAGTCTTTAGTTGTTATCTTTTCTTTGGTTCTACGGTATATTCTGATGTACACATTAAAATTCACAACTTTTGAGTTTTGACCATAACCTTGCTTTATAATTTACTAGATTAGGGATTGCACTTCGGGCACGAACGCAATTAAAAGAGTCACTTTATGCTTGATTGTCATCAATTTTCATGGTGGCTCAGTATTATGCCTGATTAGGTAGAAAACTTGCTAAACTTGTTGTGTTCATTATAATTGTGATTCACTTTTCGTTAGTTTTAGGTAGTATGTCCTTGCATACCAGGACGAACTTAGATAATCAGATGCCCTCAAGGTCGAGATACAGTGATCAGTATCTTGCATTTGACTTATAATCCATTCTTCTATTCGTTTACCATTTAATGTCTTGATAGAAAGAGTTAGGAACTAATTTTCTTGTTTGGTGAATCCCCACTTACATTTAATTTTATCTTATATGGAGTAATTATTATACGGACCAGTTTAAAGTTTAATACAGATAATGATTTACATTTCCTGCTTGACATTTAACTTACTAAACTCGAGCTTGAATTCTTGTTCTCCAGGAGGAATTTGAAGAGTACGCTGAGAAAGCTAAGAAATTGCCTGAGAATACTACCAATGAAAACAAGCTCATTCTCTATGGACTTTACAAACAAGCCACAGTTGGGGATGTGAACACAAGTGAGTAATTTTTCCAACCAAGATTTGTGCAAACGAGAAATATTACTGATTCAGTACTGCTTGTATGATGCTCAAGTGCCATTTGTTCATACTGATTATATTTTAATTGCCAGGCCGTCCGGGTATGTTCAACATGAAGGACAGAGCAAAGTGGGATGCTTGGAAGGCTATTGAAGGTATGGTATTTCCAATCTTGGATATGAAATACAAATACCCTTGGGGTAACCCAACCAAGATGGCTAAGGATAAAAACTTGTAACCACAAGGTCGCGAGTTTGAATCCCAGCCCTCTTGATTTAAGCCGGTCAACTATGGGCGACCTTGGCTGGTTTATCTCCTTGTGGTCCTTTGCTGGCTAGGGTCACAAGGCGAGGTTTACTCAGTGCAGAGCCTCAGGTAGTGGCTGTTGGTTTCCCTCGTCACCCCAAAAAATACAAATACCCTTGTTTTATGAGGAAAAAGTAACAATCTTTTTACAGAGAATGCTTCATATATGTGTATTTATTTGGCACTTTTTTTTTTTTTTTTCGGCAGGAAAATCCAAGGATGAAGCTATGAGTGATTATATTACCAAGGTGAAACAGCTGCAGGAAGCAGCAGCTTCTTCTTGATGGCATGAATCACCTGCTCAATAAGTTAAATGTTATGGTCTGATCTATCCAGTCATGCTTGTTGCCTTATATTTAATGATCTCCCTATAGCCTGGAGAAAAACATATCTATGCATAAAACTGTTGTGGTATTGATGGCTTATTTCTATGGTATATTGCATGATTTTCTTATAATCTAAAAATGTCTGATATAGTACTATGTTTAAAAGCATGCCAGAAAATTTATAGATCCCCATTCCTTGTACACACAATAGATCGGGTTGGGGTAACCCTAGCCAAGCTGACTAAGTTAGAGACTTGTAATCATAAAGTCACGAGTTCGAATTCAAACCTTCTTGGTTTGAGTCGGCCAATCATAAGCAATTTAGGCTTGTTTACTTTCTTGTGGTCCTTTACTGGTTAGGGTCACAAGGCGGAAGTTTACCCAGTGCAAATTCTTGGACGGTGATTGCAAATTTCACTTATCATTCCAAAAATAGATTAGGTTTGACTTGATTACATCCACCACTAGACTCACTCCTATATTTCTCCGTCTACCACACCTTCATGGATGAACTTTTTCAAAATTCATTCTCGCCCCCATCAAATTGGGATACTCACTATTTTTTTTTTAATCTTAATAAAAGCTTTAAAATAATAATAATATTTAAATTATATATCCATAATAAAATTCACTAATTATGTTAAACAAATAATTAAATTATTTAAATATAATAACTAATTATTATTCATTATTTTCAAATAAACTTATGGATTTAGAACTTAAAAAAAGGAAAGAAGTAAAATTTAATTTGAGTTATAATTCTTGTAGACTTTTAGAAATAATAAGAGTTAATTCCAGCAATGGTCTTCCGATTATAGTGATTTTCTAAAATTAGTACTCGACTTTTAATTTGGACACTTCCAATTGAGGTCCTTTCGTTAGAATACGGTTCATTAGACTTTAAATGAAGGGGTAAACTCGTCCTTTCACCTGCCTATGTATTATTCTTCGTATTTCTCCCTTCGTATTTCGCTGTTATACCTTGTAAACATCTCAATAATAGAGGAACGCACACATGAGTAGTTAGCAAATGGAAAACGACGAGGAACATTTTAGGGCTTTGACTAAGATTATCTTCATATGTATCGCGTATACAATGGAGAAATACTAAGAATAATACATAGGCAGGGCTTTGACTAAGATTATCTTCATATGTATCGCGTATACAATGGAGAAATACTAAGAATAATACATAGGCAGGTGAAATGATGAGTTTACCCCTTCATTTAAAATTCAATTAACCGTATTCTGACGAAAGGACCTCAATTGGAAAGAAATTGAAAGTCAAGGGACTTAAAGTGTTCAAATTAAAAGTCAAGGACTAATTTTGGAAAATCAATATAGTCGGAGGACCATTGCTGGAATTAACTCAAACAATAACTACTACAATAGTATTTATCTTATTATTTTATATATATAACATGGTAGATTAGATGGGAACAATCATTATACATGGACCCGGTCTTGTACGACATTGTTTACGAACGACGATTTATTTAATTTTGATGGCGATCGTTCGGTTGTCCAATTCAAGTTACAGTTTTTTTCATATAAAGTATGTGTATGTCTTGTGTTGTGAGTTTGTGTTTGAAATTTTGTAATTTTTTTATATCAAAAAAAAATTAAAAAATTTTGTAATTTAAAATTATGAATTATGTACTTGAAACAATTAGTAGTTGTGTAATACACAACATATTGTGTGTCTTATGTTATGAATTTTTGTCATGTATTGTAAAATTTTGTCTATAGAGCATAAATTTTCTATCTAAATCAAATTTGAAAAATAAGTAAATATATAACAAGTGTATGTATTTTGTGTTTTGTATTATGTAATTTTATACCTTAAGAGTGTGAATTTTGTATTATGATGTTACTCTTTGACTCACCATCAAATCATTATACATGCATCTTACGTTTTTTTGAATTTCCTTTTTGTGATTCTTCATGAAAGAATTATCTACAAAATATAAGTAAATATCGCGAACTATTTTGTCCATGATCATTATTATTTTTAACTAATATATTCAATGTATAAATATTTTTTTTTAAAAAAAAATTAAAAATAAAATCTAACTAGCAAATGCATGTCCTAATGAACTATTAAGAATACATACTAACTGATTAATTTATAAAAAAACATTGGAAGAGAAGAAGAAAATTATATTCAAATGAATAAAAGTTATGCTTTGTGTTATTTCTCTCTCTCTCTCTCTATTTTATTTTTTTTTTTGGTTTTGAACTTTGAATTTTGAAATCATGTAATATGTATACTAGATTTTTTTTTTTTTTAAAAAAAAGAAACTTTGAGGTTCAAAAGAATATCTAAAATTCGGAATTATGTCCAAAGTGGGCAGATTCCTTGTGCGCAACGGCATTTGGCCCTGTCCGCTGAACCATTGAGTCACCGTGATTTACATCCTCCCAAATGTTCTGTCAGGCCGGGATGTGGGGAGCTTTAGGGTTGGGGATTCAACTTTGGGAGAAGAATATCTAAAACTCATATATGTGAATTAATTAAGATTATACCATTGATTTTTGTCCATTTTTCTTGTGTTATTAGTGTCCACCTCATTTTTATGGACAAAAACGTCCTCGTACTATTGTAATACCTTTAATTAAATTTGCAAAAGAAAAATGAATAAGGGTAAAATATTAATTTGACCTTTTATATTTTGTTGTCAAGTTAATTTCAGTAGAGGTCAGGTCACTCATCTTTAGTCTCAGATTATCATTTTTGTCTTCAGTCATCCCGAGCTTTTAAACTTTGGACACTTCTGAATTCTGATCCTTTCGGGACCTGAGTGACTCGCATGGGCACTGCACATCTCTTTTGTTGTTCATCTCAACTAAACCATCTGATGAATTTAATTAACTCGAGATAGCCCAAATTACTAAACCCGATAAATAGAGAATAAATAGGAAAAGACAATGAATATAGGTCGCGGGAACAACTTTTGTATTGATAATGATTCGTAGGAGAATTACAATGTGAACGTAATATTCAGACCAAGAAGTAGATGTCATAACAAGACAAGAACATATCTTTTTATACTAGCTAACCTCCCAACCGTCCACCCTATTCTCGTGGGCCGGTTGGATCACAGTTTTGACCGGGTCCATTTGCACGCGGACGTGGTCGGGGACGCCTCAGTCGGGGCCGCCCTCGGGCCGACCCCAGCCAGCGTCGACCTCGACCCCAGCCAGGGTCGACCTCGACCTCAGCCGGGGTCGATCACGAGCCCAGCCAACATCGACCTCGACCCCAGCCGGGGTCGACCTTAGCTGAGGCCAACCCCGCCGGGGTCACCCTTGGCCTCCCATGTCGCGCCTTCTCCTCTCCGGATCGGTTTGCCCCGAACGTATTCCTAATATATCCATCATCATCATTTGCAAAAGCTCCAAAGTTTCAAAAAATCTCAATAGAATGGACTCAATGGAGTTAGCAAGGTGAACATATATAGGCCATAAAAAGTTGAGGCTCAAATTAAAAAAGATAAAAACTTTAGGTGGTTTCCCACAAGAAAAAGGACCTGAGAATGATGGACTTCGACTTCATATTTTATTCTCTGATTTCACTTTGTATGTTACGTTGTTATTACAAGACAGAAAGAGATTTTCAAATGTTAAGGTACACACGTTATTGGGAAATCATAATCGACATATATAGTTGAATAGTTGATGATGAGCTTTCGAGTTGAAGAAATTAGGGTTTTTATCCCATTAATATGGTAAAAATGTTTTATGGAGAATAAAATAAGTTGATTAGACAGTTTTATCCTGGCCTAAAATGGATATTGGCCGGAAAAGATCCAGGAAGCTAGGACTAAAAGTGTCCAAAAATTAAAAGTTTGGAATGACTGAAGGCGAAAATGATAGTTTAGGACTAAATGTGAAATTATCACAAAAGACGATGGATCTTCACTGAAATTAACTCTTTTGTTGCCCAATAAATTTTGTCAAATTATATTTTATTTATTTAATTCTATAAGCTTATCATAAGTTAATTTAATTCAATTTGTTAGATTCTTATAAATTTTTTGGTTAATAATTTAACTTATTTTTTTTAATGGAAAAAGTTCAAAATAGCCACTTAACTACACACAAAAATATAATTCGACCATTCAACTTTCAAAAGTGCAAGTAACCCCTCGAATAAGTCACATCCATGCAACCAAACTAATTTGTTCGATCTTTTTGGTAAAATCATTGACATGATTTAAAATTTTAAAAATTAATTTGTTTATTTTTTTTTTTATGAATAAACTGAGTTAGACTCTTTTTTTTTTTTTTTTTTTCAAAAATTAAAAAAAAATAAATATTAAAAAAAACATGTTCACTTGGTCTCCGGGAGACGAAGGCTTTTCTTCGTCTACGGCACTGGCCAGAGACAAAGAGATATCTGTCTGTCTCTGATAGAATACAAAGAGCCTTTCTTTATCTCTAATTAGAGATGAAGACTTTTCTTTGTCTACAGCTAAAGACGAAAACTTCTCTTCGTCTTTGGCGATAGAAAAAGATTTCCCTTCATCTTCGGTGCTAGAGATGAAGACTTTTCTTCATCTACAACCAGAAATAAAGTCTTTCTTTGTCTTTGGTATCGTATATGAAGAAAATGAATAATCGGTAAAAAATAATTTAATTAAAAAAAAAAAAAGAGTTACTTAGCTAAGTAACTGGTAGAACTGGTTAATTTTAGTTTATTCCTTAGTAGAGGTCATTATGGTGACATCTAATGTAGTAGTTATATATGTTGGTATCTTCCTTCTTTATAATAAAAAAAAATTAGTTTATTCAATTACATTTCTTATTATTGTGGGTAGTTTATTAGGACTCTAGTTGTATATGTGGGTATCCCCTTCCTTATAATAATAATAAAAAAAATTAGTTTATCCAATTACATTTTTTTTACCAGGACTATATGGTCTAATGGTACCCGGGTTGGACTTCCATTTGAAAGGTTGTGAGTTCGAGCATCAATGAAGGCGTTATTGGCTCTTTGTGTCTCAGTAGGTTGAGAAAGTATATGAACAGATACTACATTGTAATAGAGCTAGTAACAAAAAAAAATTACATTTTTTTTTTATTCTGGGTAGTTTATTAGGACTCTATGTATTTTAGTCGGTCCTTGATAGTTGTTTGGTATAATTTCTTTTTTCTCAAAAAGCTAATTGAAAAAGTTGATTTTTGAATTTTAGCATTTTGGAATTACAAAAAGCTAATTAACAAAACACTTATATTGATTTATTAATCAAGTCAAATAATTAATAGTGATCAAATAAGTCAAAATTGATCTATAGGCTAATTATTTTACAAAATAGGACCTTAGTCTAGTTTTTATTTTATCTATTTATTTGCCTAGTACTGAGGTACAGGTATAACTGCTCCTTCTTTTGTGGCTCTGTATTCTATTTAATGTTTTTGTTTAACGTTGAATAAACCACTGAACCTTCAGACTCTCATAATATCAATACCATTGCCGTCTTTAACATCTGTTTCAAATCACTAAGCCTGACTGTTATCACAATGTCTCATGCCCCTGGACTTTATGACTTCAATTCAAAAGCCATTAAGCTACTTGCTAAGGATGTATCAGTATTGACAGAAAAGCTGAGTTTATTAGAGCAAACTACCAAGACAATGCTACAAACTACTGAGAGGATTGAAGTATCATTGGGGCAACTTATTGGGCAGGCATCAAAGAAAGATTTCATGGATGGGGGTTGGGCCTTATTGACTCGCTCAATTCTCAGCATCGCAAGAGAGATGATCAATGTAGCCCTGGATAATACACCTGTACCTGCGAATGCGGCATCAGATATTATCAGGAGGTTGGAGAATTTCAGCAGTTTAGAAGAAGATCCCACTCTTCCTATTCATATTCGAGCACTTCTACGGTTAGACAACGGAGACCCGAATGGCACGGCAGCAGCGGAGGCAGATTCAGCAATGGTTAGTCCTGTTGCGAGGGGGCGTCTCATTGCTAAGCTGAAGAAGATGCATGAAGTGGTTTGAATCTCATATTCTATAGGTCTGATCTGATCTGCTAGCTTAGTAGTAAGAATGAATAATATCAATAGCACTATGCATGTCCAGATGATCATATATGTCTATATATTGGCTTGTTTTTTTTGTCAGAAATCCAACAAGCTAAGGTTCCTATTTTGATTTTGCAATCTCAACTTTTGTTTGGTTTAGTATATATCTCTTCGTTTAAATCTATCATTATATATGTTGTGGCTATATATCTACTTTTTTGAGTGGCTATTTTGAATCTTTTCCATTTATATTTAATTCTACCACATAAATCATGACTCAATACGGGTGAAGGAGCAGTTACCTTAAATTATTTATAAAAAAAAATGTTTAATTGTTCTTTGAGAAGCCAAAAAAAGGGTTTTTTTTTTTTTTTTTTTTTCACTCTTTTTCCTATTTCTTCTATTTTTTTTGAATACTACTGATTCGTTTATACATACTTTCTCAACCTGATGACCTCCCATCTTCTATTTATTCTATTTATTTAACTTGTTGAGTTGAATGTTTAAATGTTGGATATAACATTTTGATGTACAAATGGAGCTATGTATATTTTTTGTCGTGGAGCGTACCCATCACCTTCAGAAACATGGTCGCTTCCCTCAGGGACATGGCAGTCTCCACCCAACCAAACTGCCAACCGTAATAGTAAACTGAAAAAACTAGACCAACCGCTCCAATATTCAATTAGAACTAGGGTTATGCTAAGTAAGTATAAATACGATGTCGTGTGTGTGTGTGTGTATATATATATATATATATATATATATATATATATATATATATATATATATATATATATATATATATATTCTCATATCAGAACTCATTCTATTGGTGTCCAACTTTTGGTGTTCGATTGTTCGAGTGGTGGAAGCCATAACCAACTTCTGGTGTTCGAGTTCGACTGTTTGCTCTTCGTAGTCCATAGAAGACCCTAGTTCTCTCATCTTTGGGTAATCTTTTGAGAAACCAAGTAAAAAAAAAAAAAAAACCCTAATTTGTGTTATTTGTGTATTTAATTTCATTGTCTGTTTCTTGATCTTTGTACCTTGTTGTCTTGTTCTGGACCAGGCCAACTTCCAGTGTTCAAGTGGTGGAAGCCATAGCCAACTTCTGGCGTTCGAGTTCGACTGTTCGCTCTTCGTAAACTTCCAGTGTTCGAGTGGTGGCTCGAGTTCGACTGTTTGCTCTTCGTAAACTTCCAGTGTTCGAGTGGTGGAAGCCATAGCCAACTTTTGGCGTTCGAGTTCGACTATTCGCTCTTCGTAGTTCGTAGAAGACCCTAGTTCTCTGGCTAATCTTTTGAGAAACCAAGTAAAATCAGAAACCCTAATTTTTGTGTTATTTATGTATTTAATTTCACTGTCTTGTTGGAGTTGTTGCATGTGTTGTTAAAATTTGAAAATGGTGGAAGCCCTTAAGGCTCTAAGTTCCTGATTTCTGGAATTATTTGTATTGAATGTGTTATTTCTGTTCCTTGAATCCTGGTAGCTTGTTGCCTTGTTGGAGTTGTTGCCTTTGAAATTTGAAAATGGTGGAAGCCTTTAAAGGCTCTAAGTTCCTGATTTCTGGAATTATTTGTATTGAATATGTGTTATTTCTGTTCCTTGAATCCTTGTACCTTGTTGCCTTGTTGGAGTTGTTGCCTGTGTTTGTGAAAATGGTGGAAGCCCTAATTGTAACTCCCAACTGACCAACTCCCGACAGGTTCCTGATTTCTGGATTTCTTTGTGTGATTAATGTGATATTGTAATTGTATCCCTATATACATGTATGTTAGTATGTTTATAACTTATAAGTTTATATGGATGTATGACCTTAAAGTCCCAATTATGAAATTTATCAATCGCTGATATAATTCGCTGGTCAAACCTGCTAATATAATCCGCTATTTGCTAATTGCTAACACTAACCGCTAACTGCTGATTGCCAAACAAGAACATTGCGAGGTAGTTTCCACTTCAATTTGTTGTGTGATTTGAATACTCTGTTTGTCAACAAATCCCCCAAGTAGTTAATATGATTGGCTTAATTATATATATATTTTTATACTTTTTCATGGTATTAATAAAATACTTGGTAAATAAATATATAGCATTATTTTGTATTATACCTTTGATATTTAATTAAAAAAAATGTACAAAAAATATAATAGACAAAGTAGTGAATATAATCAATTGATGAATTTGAATGTAAAAATTTTTTACATTGGAGAACAATAAAGACAATATAACTAATGAAATTATTTCTCTTAATTAATTTATTGATAATGAATAATTTTTTTAATAAAGACATTGTAGGGACAATGTAGTGAATATAATCAATTGATAAATTTGTATGTAAATACTTTTTTACATTGGGTAAAAATAAAGACAATATAACTAGTGAAATTATTTCTCTTATTTAATTTATTGGTAATGAATATTTTTTTTTGAATAAAGACATTGTAGACACATAATTCTAAATTAAAGAAATGCATATGTATTATGTTTTGTTGTAGCTACTAAATTATTTATAATTTAATAAGAGCAAAATAGAGTACTAATTATGCCAATTTTGATTGGGATGAGGTTCGAACCTAAGACCTTTCTTATTGAAATCAATGAGTAAGTTAATGGAGAATATAATTTTTAAGAGAATTTTGATTGTGATGGGGTTCGAACATAAGACATTTCTTATTGAAATCATATAATTAAGGATAAATTTGGAAATCTCAAGGAAAAATTAAAATTTGAACAATCTGAACCATTCATTTGATTTAATAATTTGACGGTTGTCCAGCGGAGCCTAGAAGAAGGTGACTCGCGCTTTTGGCATAGCGAGCCCCCAGTGGGAGGCTCGCACGACGGGCTATTAGCTCAGTCCATTATAGGCCTAACTTCTTTTGGTTCTTATTAGTATAGTAGATTTATATATATATATATATATATATATATATATATATATATATATATATATATATATATATATATATAACATGGTAGATCAAATGGGAACAATCATTATACTGTGGACCCTGGGCTTGTACGACGTTGTTTTCGAATGACGATTTATTTAATTTTGATGGCGATCGTTTGGTTGTCCAATTCAAGTTACAATTTTTTTTCCCTATACAGTATGTGTATGTGGCTTGTGTATGAAATTTTGTAATTTAAAAGTATGAATTATGTACTTGAAACAAATTAGTAGTTGTAGGTGTAATACACAACATATATATTGTGTGTCTTATGTTAGGTGAGTTTATATCTTGTGTTGTAAAATTTTGTCTATAGAGCATAAATTTTCTATCTAAATCAAATTTGAAAAATAAGTAAATATATAACAAGTGTATGTATTTTGTGTTGTGAGTTTTTGTGTTTTGTAATATGAAATTTTATATCTTAAGAGTATGAATTTTGTAGTATGATGTTACTCTTTAACTCACTATCAAATCATTATACATGCATTGTACGTTATTTTGAATTTCCTTTTTGTGATTCTTCATGAAAGAATTATCTACAAAATATAAGTAAATATCGCGAACTATTTTGTCCATAATCATTATTATTTTTAACTAATATATTCAATGTATAAATAATTTTAACAAAATTTAAAAATAAAATCTAATAACTAGCAAATGCATGTCTTAATTAAATATTAAGAACACATACTAACTGATTAATTTATAAAAACACATTGGAAGAGAAGAAGAAGATTATATTAAAATGATTAATAAAAGCTATGCTTTGTGTTATTTCTCTCTCTCTCTCTCTATTTTTTTTGAATTTTTTTTTTTTTTTTGAATTTTGAACTCATGTAATATACTAATATTATACTAGATTTTTTTAAAAAGAAAATTTGAGGTTCAAAAGAATATCTAAAACTCATATATGTGAATTAAGATTATACCATTGATGATTTTTGTCCATTTTTCTTGTGTTATGAGAGTTGTACATAGTGTTCACCTTATTTTTATGGACAAACACGTCCTCCTACTATTGTAATACCTTTAATTAAATTTGCAAAAGAAAAATGAATTAAGGGTAAAATATTAATTTGACCCTTTATATTTTGTTGTCAAGTTTTTTTTTTTGGGATTATTTTGTTGTCAAGTTAATTTCAGTAGAGGTCGGATCACTCATCTTTAGTGGCAATTTCACATTTAGTCTCAAATTATCATTTTTGTCTTTAGTCATTTCAGGTTTTTAATTTTTGGACACACATTATTGGGAAATCATCATCGACATAGTTGATGATGGTGAGCTTTCAGGTTGATCGAAGAAATTATGGGTTTTATCCCATTAATATGGTAAAAAATGTTTTATGGAGAATAAAATAAGTTGATTGAAGTGTTTTACTCTTACCCAAAATGGAGCTTGGTCGGAAAAGATCCATAAAGGATCAAAATTGTCTAAAAATTAAAAGTTTAGAATGGCTGAAGGCAAAAATGATAATTTAAGACCAAATGTGAAATTACCCCGAAAAACGATGGATCTTCATTAGAATTAACTCTTTTGTTGCCCAATAAATTTTGTCAAATTATATTTTATTTATTTAATTCTATAAGCTTATCATAAGTTAATTTAATTCAATTTGTTATATTCTTATAAATTTTTTGATTCAAAATAGCTATTTAAGTATACACAAAAATGTAATTTGACCATTCAACTTTCAAAAGTGCAAGTAACCCCTCGAATAAGTCACATCGGTGCAACCGAACTAATTTGTTCGATCTTATTGGTAAAATCATTGACATGATTTAAAATTTTAAAAATTAATTTGTTTATTTTTTAAAAAATAATAAATTGAGTTGAACTCTTTTTATTTTTAAAAAATTAAACAAAAAATAAATATTTAAAAAAAAACATGTTCACTTGGTCTCAGGTGCTGGAGACGAGGGTTCTATTCGTCTTCCACCGGAGACAAAGAGATATCAGTCTCTCTCTGATAGAAGACAAAGAGCGTTTCTTTATCTCTAATTAGAGATGAAGACTTTTCTTTGTCTACATCTAGAGAGGAAGAGCTTTTCTTCGTCTCTCGTAGAAGACGAAAACTTCTATTCGTCTTGGGCTATAGAAAAATACTTCTCTTCATCATCTCCGGTGCTAGAGATGAAGGCTCTGTTTGGCAAACGTAGCTGAAAAGCTATAAACTAGGAGTTGAAAGCTGAAAATGAGCTGAAAAGCTATAAGTTCGGAGCTGAAAACTGAAGAGCTGTTAAGCTAGCTGTTATGATTGGAAGTGTTTGGTAAAATTAACTTTTTGATAAGCTGATAAATGTAAAAAGATCAAAAAGGACATCTTCATAAAATTTAAATTATTTTGTTTACATATTAAAATTTAACATTTTGTCTTTAAAAAAAATTAACATTTTAAAATAAAACTATTAGCATAATCATGATCTAGCATCTCATAATGAAGTAGCAATATTTTTGCAAATCTCATAATACTAATAATAATAATAATAATAATAATAATAATAATAATAATAATAATATTTGCAGTGAAAGTTGCGGATAAATTAAGGAGAAGAGAAAAAGGGTTTAATTAGGAAGGGTAAATTATGTCATTTTTTTAAAATAATAAGGATAAATATGAAAAAAAAATAAAAATAAAATAGGAAGCTAGCAGCTTATTTTGAAACGCTACCTAAGGTAACGTTTCAAAATAAGCTCTTATTTTAAGCTAGGAGCTATAAGCTATAAGCTCTGTTTGGTAATGTTCCCAAAATAAGATCCTAGCTTCCTAATTTTTTTTTCATCTTTATCCTTATTATTTTAAAGAAATGGCATAATTTACCCTTCCCAATTAAAACCATTTTCTCTTCTCCTTTATCCGCAACTTTCACTGCAAATATTATTATTATTATTATTATTATTATTATTATTATTATTATTATTATGAAATTTGTAATAATATTGCTACTTCATTATGAGATTCTTGATCATGATTATGCTAATAGTTTTATTTTAAAATTTTAATTTTTTTTGAAAGACAAAATGTTAAATTTTAATATGTAAACAAACTAATTTAAATTTTATGAAGATGTCCTTTATAGTCTTTTTACATTTATCAGCTTATCAAAAAGCTAATTTTACTAAACACTTTCCATCATAACAACTAGCTTAACAACTTTTCAGTTTTCAGCTCCAAGTTTATAGGAGTTATAGCTTTTCAGCTTTCAGCTCCTTTTAAGCTCTTAGCTTATAGCTTTTCAGCTAGGTTTGCCAAACAGAGCCGAAGTCTTCCTTTGTCTTTGGTATCATATATGAATAAAATGAACAACTAGTAAAAAATAATTTAATTAAAAAAAAAATTTACTTGACTAAGTAATTGGTAGAACTGATTAATTTTAGTTTCAATTACATTTTTTATTGTGTGTAGTTTATTAGATCTCTATGTATTTGAGTCAATTTATAACTTTTTATTATCCTAGTGAATTAGGGTATTTTATTTATGCCATCAAATCAAGAGTTGGAGCATGAGGCAAACGTGCAAGGAAGGAAGCGCACAGAGAAAAGATGAAGGACAGCAAATATAAATTCTTCGGGGAGATGAACAAGCATGCATTGGAACTTTCTTTTATATTTAATGTTTCTGTCTTGAGCCTTGTTATATTTATTTCTGTCATTTATTTCGCTAATTACTTTTGTTTTGTATATATATCCGGCCTCTTTCTGTTAGGTACAGAGAGATATATGAACCCTCTTAAGTTTATTTTCAATTCAAAGCTCTTTTGATTATCTTTTTTTGGCTTGCGTTGTCCTGTATCACACAATGCCTCCTTTTTCCAGTCTGTTTGGCGATGAAGCTCCAGTAGTCATACGTGACACTACAGCGTTCAGGAGGTCAGTGGATGTTTATGAGTTCAACTCAAAAGCCATTGAGCGGCTTGCTAATGAGCTATCACTAATGACAGCAAAAGTCACTTCATTAGAGCAAACTATTAACACACTGCTGCAAGCTACTCAGAGGATTGAACTATCATTGGCCCAATTTATTATTGCCCAGGCATCACAGAAAGATCTCATGGATCGGTCCATATTGAATCGCACACTGCTCAGCGTCGCAAAAGATATGATCAATGTGACCCTGGTTAATACACCTGCACCTAGGGATGTCAAATGAGCTAGCCCGCTGGGTTTTGGGCTAGCCCTACAGGGTTGGTGGACTAGTTGGCTTGGACTAAATAGTTTTTTATTTTTTATTTTTGAGTTGGGTTGACCCTAACCCTAAACAACGGGTTGTTGGGCTAATCCAACGGGCTAAATCAATAAACAAAATTTTTATTACAAATAGAGTAGGTTCATAACTCTCTCTCTCTCTATATATATATATATATATATATATATATATATATATATATATATATATATATATATATATATATATATATATATATACACACACACTACACACACACTATATATATATATATAGCGTGTGTGTGTGTGTGTATATATATATAGTGTGTGTATATATATATATAGTGTGTGTGTGTGTACAGTGTGTGTGTATATATATATATATATGTATATATATATATATATATATATATATATATATATATATATAGTGTGTCTGTGTTTGTATATATAAATATAGTGTGTCTGTGTATATATATATATATATATATATATATATATATATATATATATAGTGTGTGTGTGTGTGTATATATATATATATATATATATAGTGTGTGTGTGTACAGTGTGTTTGTGTATATATATATATATATATATATATATATATATAGTGTGTTTGTATATATAAATATAGTGTGTCTGTATGTATATATATATATATATATATATATATATATATATATATATATATATATATATAGCGTGTTTGTACAGTGTGTGTATATATATAGTGTGTGTGTACAGTGTGTATATATATATATATATATAGTGTGTGTGTGTGTACAGTGTGTATATATATATTGTGTGTGTGTGTAGTGTATGTATAAAAGTGCATAATTTTATATATACTATTAAATAATGTACCTTCAATACACAAATAATGTATATTTATTATATTAAAAATGTACCATATATTCATCCAATAATGATTGGATATTACACGGGCCAGCTCAACAATCCATGAGCTGGCCCAACTCAATCCAATAACCCAATAGGGCCAACCCAATGAGCTTACATTTTTATTGGATTGATCTTTTTGGATTTTAGCCCTGCAATTTCTTGGGCTTATTGAGCTAGCCCATTGGTTCAGGGCTAAATTGACATCCCTAGGTTTACCCAGTACACACCGTCATTCCTGCCGCCCTGTGGGAGGTTGGAGCCATCAGGCCCGATACGAACAGGATTAGTCTCGTCTCCTTTCGTGTACAATAACGCACCATTGGAGAAAAACCAGTTTACCGAGGAGGGATGGTAGGTATCTAGAGGGTGCAGGTATAAAATCGGAGAATATTCCCTAAACAACGCTTCGATTTGGCTAAGGTTTGGCATGGCCGACGAGGAGAATGCTACGTTGTTGTTTTTCAGACATGCAAATGTTCCCACGTTTCCACTGAAACTCCCAAGAAATGTTCCTACCTTGAATCCGGCCAGAAATCTTATCAGAGAAAACTAGATATCTTACCATCTAAATTAATAGTTAAATTTATGTAAATTTAATATTTATAAGTTAAATATGTGACCTGTACATATAATATATAGGAATAAGGGTCAAATAGGCCATTCAACTGCACGAGATAATGCAATTAGGCTACTGAACTTAAAAAATCAACAATTAGGTCCCTAAACTAACCAATTTCAAACAATTCTTTCAATTTCAAAGGTTTCCAACAGGTCAACATGTCATCTTTTGGAAGATTGTTTAAAATTGGTTAGTTTAGGGACCCAATTGTTAATTTTTTAAGTTCAGTAGCCTAATTAAATTATTGTGTACAATTGAATGGCCTATTTGATCCTTATTCTTAATATATATAAATAAAATGGAGTGAGGGGTGGGGGCAAACTTCCCTCACTGTTCCCACTGTGACTCCGTCAATGCCTACCTTTACACCTTTTGCCTGTGTGCCTCTATTGATAGGCCTCAGAGTGTAGAGATTGAAACCATTTGGGTCATTATTTGATGTGCCTCGTCCCCAGACCCAATCTTCAGGCTCACACGGGTCGGTGAAGGCGGAGAACACGCACCGGATTCTATCGCCGGAGGGTTTTTCCGGCGAGGTGGTGACGACATGGCCAACGGCACTGTAACCCTGCGGTGGAACTGGTAGCCAAACGTAGGCAGGGCCGGATTGGGTGATGGGCAAAGAGTCACTGCTCCATACAAGAGTGTAATCGGTTGGGGGCTTTAGGATTTGGCCATTGTTGTCTTTTCCGACGAGAACCCAACCGGAGAGGGGTTGGTTGTTGGGTTGGGCATAAGAACCGAGCATGCAAAATCCATCTGGGATTGAAGAAGGCTCAAAAATGGTTGCCCCAACATTGTTAGGCCCTCCTTCATAGCTCCTCCATATTTTCTTCAAATTTGAAATTTGGCACACTTGTAGTCCACCTAGATCAATATAACCACTCCCAAAGCCACCACCTATATATATGTATATGTGCTTCAAGTTTTTAATATAATAATAATATATATTTGACCAAAACAAATTATATATATAATAACTAAAAGGCTAAAATAACATTGTACTCCTTATCATATGTTGACCATGATCTATGCGGTTGTATGAATGAACCATGATCTAATATAGCGGCGTTACTGTGAACCAATGATGTAACACGTTATAAATATGTATATTGTCAAATAAATCATAATAAAATTAAAATGATACTTTAATATCGTTATAATGAACCTATTGTACGTATAAAATGAATTCAAATTGAATAGAGTATATATATTAATGTATATTGTCAAAAACTGATGGGTCAAAATTCAATTGTTATATACATATCGTAAACCTTGTCCAAATTATATACATATATATATATATATATATATATATATATATATATATATATATATATATATATATGTATATTTATTTATTTATTTATTTATTTATATTTATTAACTGCATGTACATAATTTGAAAATTATTTTGGACTAAAATTCACAATGTCAGGTGGACCCTGGCCCATGATATAACCTATTAAGTGTTTGTAGTTAACCTATTATGTGCATTCAGTTAATAAATTATAGAAAAATACTTGGTGGATTTTTATTTTATACTCCCAACTTTTATTCACATATTATTGATGTAGACACTTTTTCTGTGGATCCACATGATGAAAATAACAAATTCTTGTTTGCCACCTCAGGGAGTAAAAGTAAGGGAGTAATTTGGGAGTACATATGCATAGTAGAACTCTAAAATTATATGCATATAAATAAATTGGAGGCTTATAATTTGTTAACTACAAATATATAATATGTTAATGACATATTATGTACTTGTAGTTAACATAATCTGTTAATTACAGACACATAATCTGTTAATTACAAACACGTAATCTAAATGTCATTTTATATTAAAATACACAATGTAAGGTGGACCTTCATTTTATATTAAAATACACTAAATTGACATCCCTACCTGCACCTGCGAATGCGCTATCAGATGTTATCAGGAGGTTGGAGAATTTCAGCAGCTTAGGTGAAGATCCCACTCTTCCTGCTCATATTCGAGCAGTTCTGTTAGAGAAAGGCATGGCAGCAGCGGTGGATAATGCAATGGTTAGGCATACTGTGAGGGGGCGTCTGATTGCTAAGCTGAAGAAGATGAATGCAGTAATTTGAATCTCGTATTCTATATGTCTCATCTGATCTGCTAGTAGTAAGTAGTAAGAATGAATAATATCAATAGCACTATGTCCAGATGATCATATATGTCTGTCTATATGGGTGCACAAGCCTTATGTAGTACTGGCTTGTTTTTTGATTTTGCAATCTCAACTTTTGTTTGTCTAAGTATCTCTTCGTTTAAATCTACTATACCATTATATATGTGGCTTTATATCTACTTGAATTTTTTTTTTTGAGTGGCTATTTTCAACCTTTTCCATTTTCTATTTAATTCTACTACATAAATCATGACTCACTACGGGTAAAGGAGCACTTACCTTAAATTATTTATAAAAAAAAAAAAATTGTTTAATTGTTAAGTAAAAAAAAAAGGGCTTTGGTGCAGCTGCCCCCGCCTCAACAGTTGCTCTGTCCCTACACAGAAGTGTATAATTTGGTGTTGAGTCTAGATCTAAGATGGATTTATGGGGTGTAGGATCTAGTCTAAATGTGTAAATGAGCAGAGCAGCTCACGAGCCAATTTGTCAAAGCTTGGCTCAAGTTTGATCAACTTTGAGTTCGGCTCAAACTCGAACCGAGCTCGAGCTTAAATGTTTTAGGCTCGTGGCTCGTTGAGCTGCTCACGAGCTATATATATATATATATATATATATATATATCGGCTCAAACTCGAACCGAGCTCGAGCTCAAATGTTTTAGGCTCGTGGCTTGTTGAGCTGCTCACGAGCTATATATATATATATATATATATATATATATATATATATATATATATATATATATATATATATATATATATATATATATATATATATATATATATATTTATTTATTTATTTATTTATTTATTTATAGTCAAGCAACTCGATCAAAGCTTAGCTCGAGCTCAAGCCGAACTCGAACCTACTTATTGTTTATTGAGTTCGAGCTTGGCTTGACTCCTTTACACTTCTAATCTAATCCGATTAATAAGAAAATCTTGAATTATTAAAAAGAAATAAAACATAAAAAAAAAAAAAAATGACTTACCCCACTCCTTCCCCCGCCCTAACATGTTGCAGTGCGTGTAGTGTACTAATTTACGCTTACATACAAAGTTGTGCTCATAGTCAAATTATACCGTGAACCTGGATGTACAATGCAATTATGCGCCCTAAGAGTTTATGTGTATTAAGTATTATATTAAGAGTTTATGTGTATTATATATTATATTAAGTTACATGTATTATGTTAAAAATTTATATGTATTCCACTATACAATTATGTACATATATATAAAATAGAAGAATTTTAAGGTGCACAATGCATTGTGCACCCTAGTGTACGATATAGCAATGGGCGCTCACATCCTTTGCATGATATATACACGTTATCATGCCAACACTTCAAAGCTACTATGCGTCTTTGATGATGTCACCAAACCAAACACCGCTGCTACATTATGTCACGATTCATGGAAATGGATTGGAATTATATTGATTTTTTTAAAAACTATTTATTTAGGTACTTTTCGTATCCAAATATCCTTGTATTTAACAAAATTAAAATTGTTTTTTTTTTTGGGTGATACAAGACCCGTTGACAACAGGAAAAGACGTGTTACCAAACTCTAGCGGCGCTAGTCCCAAAAGCGTCTGCCGCGAGCAAAGAATGAATCTAAGTTGGAGGGCGATAACAAGTCCGGTCCAAATATTTTATAGGCTCGGGACGAAATTTTTAAAAAGGGCCCCATATGAAAAACTAATCTTAAAATTTAAATTTAATAATACTAAAAAAAAAATGATAATATTAAATAACATGAAATAAGATTAGAAAATTTTCAACAATTTTTTAAATACAAAAATAATCATGACAATAAATTTCTACGTGTTTTACTTGATATAAAATCATCTTAATTGCATCAAAGATTAATATTCTTTTAGCATATCCTTCTCAATACATAAAATAAATTAAAATAAAACAAATCTTCATATAATAAAACTAATAAACTCACAATTTCATTATACATATGAATCCTAATAAATATAATTAAAAGACAAACAAAATTTCTAATTCTCTTAAACAACAATACGGGTATAATTAGAAATTTAAGATCCCTAAACAACAACACAACAATTAACCCAATAAATTTACAATTTCATTATACATATGAATCCTAATAAATATCTTATGGCTTATGGGCCCCTCTCTAGAGATGGGCCTGGGCAGGTGCCTAGCCTGCCCACCCCTCTGGCCCGGCCCGGGGCGGCAAGTCCAACCAAGTAGTACCACATTCTGCAATCTGTCCCATGTTGGCCAGGTGATCAGCACACCTGTTCCCCCTCATGCAGAGTATGTTGGAAAACTATCAACATCTTTTTCTCCTCTCATCACAGCCACAACCGATTCGAAGTCAAGCTCAAAGATCACCCTTCTTAAACCCCTATCTTTTGTCAGTCGTAGACCCTCCCTTAGACCCCATAGTTCAACGACAAAGCTGTTAGAAACCCCAATATTCGTAATAAATCCAAAAAACCGCTCATAAATTTTGTGTTAATAGATGACAAAAAATGATCATGCTACAATTCTATTAAGATTAAAAGTGAATGTTTTGAAAAAAAAAAATGAACTAAAAATGAACTGACAGTTATAAATTTAAAACTAAAAATAGATCGAATTAATACTCTTCTTTTATTGGTCCACCCATCAGGATTCAAGAGTGAAAAAAAATCACTTAAATATCTATCTACTATACTAATAAGAGCCCAAGAGAGTTAGGCCTATAATAGGTAGAAAAAATGGCGGTCAAATTTTTTAATCAAATGTCCTTGTTTAGCAATCATCAGTTAGCTCTTCAATATTAATATATATTTAATATTTTATGCCCCAATTTTTATTTGCTCTCTCTTTTATGTCCCGTATTTGGTTTCAACCATACCTATACAATTATTTTATTGACAATTATAATCAATCTTGACTATATTATCTTGCATTTGTAAACTTAGAATTGCCCAATTAAATAGGCAAATTTAACATTCAATTATCTATGCTGAACAATTCCAATATAATCTTGCCTTGATATACTTTAAAGTACTTATTTAAAAAAAAAAATTATTGAGTATTATCTCAATCACGTAATGCGCGTAAAAAACTAGTCATTCAATAACAAGGTAAATATTCCGGGATAAATTTA
This sequence comes from Ipomoea nil, assembly GCF_001879475.1. Lineage (NCBI taxonomy): Eukaryota > Viridiplantae > Streptophyta > Magnoliopsida > Solanales > Convolvulaceae > Ipomoea > Ipomoea nil. Next base: position 1,657,288 of record NW_017617232.1, on the reverse strand, counting down.
TAAATTTAGAAGTGTTGCTATGCATTTTAAATAGTAGACTGCGTGTAATCCAAATATTATTTAATATATGTTTAGAGCTCGTATATTATTTAGTATTATGTAGACAGTTTAGAGCTCGTATACTAACGAGAAAACATTTCTATATTCTAATTTTTCAATTTTTATTACCTGTTTTGTTTATTTTTTTTTTTTGGTGAATTACCTGTTTTGTTTATAAAACTTGTTTACTAACACTTATTTTTTAAAATTTATTTCTTTAGATTAATGTTATAAAATAAGCACAAGTTTAATTTTGAGTGATTATTAGATTTTATATTTTAAGATTTGTTTGGTTTAAATTGAATAAATATAATTTTTACTTTTAAGTCTAATATATGTAAGATTTATATATTTAATATCATATATGTATATAACATAACTAAAAATATGGAAAAGATAGTTGATCTTGAATGCAAGTGATTACCTAAAGGTTCATACTTAATTTTAGTTAAATAAACAATCTGGATTAGCAAGTGTATCTGGGTCAGAAGGATTAACAAAACAAAAGCGAGATAAAGAGAGAGAACCAGACACGCAGAATTGTTTGTGCAGTTCAGAGCTAAACTCTTACGTCTATAGGACAACTCACGTCAGCCCAATCTACTAGATGATCACCAATGACTTACAAGGAGTATTACACAACCATACACACTACGGTTCCACTCAACTACTCCAGTACAACCTTCATCACCTATAAACTGGGTACGTGCATGCCAGAATCAACAAGCAACCAATTTGCAGAGATGCATCCAACACCTTCGAGTCACACTGACAAGATAAGCCAAGAGTTATAGAAAACCAGGAAGAGAACTTGATAACCAAACTATACGAATTAATACTTTATTTTCTTTACCATAGTAGGAAACCCAAGAACCATTTATATAGATAGAAAATGTAACTTCAATGTATGAAGAAGTGCAGCTTGAAAGTCCTCGAAATAAGCAGCTCCATACGATTTAAAATCGCCTGAAAAGTGTGTCTGAAAAACCAAACTCTGTTAGAAGAATTTTCGCTCACTCTGGATTGCGTCCTGACTGTGATCCAGAGTACCTTGAGGTAGAACCTGACTTACGTCCAGAACCTAATATAGTCTAATAAAAATAAACTATGTTTTGACGAATAATTAAGCCAATATAAGCGAGTCAAATGTGTATCATTTGTACACTTACAAAATATATCTGAATTAATGACCTATTAAATTCACCTAAAATTTAGTTTAGATAATATTGATATTTTTTTAGTTAATATTTAAAATATTTTTCGATATATTCATTTGAATGACATGTAAATAAATATATAATTTTTACTTTGAATTTTAATATATACAAAATTTCAATATCTGATATTCGGATAAAACTTATATTACGATATAATATAAAAAAAATATTTATCTGAACCAATAATCAATTGAGGTCAATCAAAATCTAAAACTTGGTATAGTGTTCAATTTTTAATTTTGATAATGTAAATAATGTCTAACTCTAAGCATAAGCAAATAAGTTATGTTTAAATAAGTAATGTAAAGTAGAAAAGATAGAAGATGATGATAATAGATAAGTAAAATAAGATGATAATAAATGTAATCATAGTAATAAATATATATGAACAGATACTACAATATAATAGAACTAGTAGCATTCAAAAAAAAATAGTAATAAATATATAAGTAGAGCTAGATAAGGGTGAGAATGAGGTTATAGTGACATATAGTTAAATAAATGATAGATGATTCTGTTTTGTATTCAAAATGAAAAATTGTACTAGTAAACATATTTTTTGTTTCCTTTCTCCAATTCTCCAGAAAATTGAAACAGTTTTTCAGAAAATTAGATAATTTTCCAATTAGTAAACACGGTAAACGAGCTCTAAACCTTTAATTTTCAAGCCATGAAAACTAATGAAGGCCGCCATTACAGACAACTTGGGGTAAAATTCCCTCACATTCATTGCTCCACACCCTTGACTTATAAATCACAGTAGTCAACAACCCATTAAGTTAGAAGACTATGCCCACAAGCGGGATATTATGCTAGGTGCGCACGGTTCCAATTCATAATTTCTATACTGTAGATTCATAATTAAAAACTATATATTCATAAAATCTATACTGTAGATTCATAATTTCTAAACCGTAGATTCATAATTTAAATACAGTAGATTCATAATTTCTATACTGCATATTCATAATATATGTACTGTAGATTCATAATTTCTGTACTGTAGATTCATAATTTCTAAATTGTATAGTTATCAAATTATGAACATATAGTTATGTGATTTGTGAATACAGAGTTCAACAATTAGGAATATGAACATCGAAAATTATGAACATAGAGTTCTGTAATTGTGAATATAGAGTTCAATAATTATGAATGTGAAGTTCAAAAATTATGAATATATAACTTTATAATTATGAACATATAGTTCAGTAATTATGAACATAGAACAATGTGCATCATGCATGGCGCACCCACTTGCACAACATAATTTGTGCCCACAAAGAACTCACCACATGGGTGTAATAATTCCCATACTGCGATGTCATTGCCCAATCTTATGTCCTTGCCATTGCAAACAACTTAACATTATTAGACCTTGAATACCAGATTAGTGGTTGCACTAAATATCAGCCAACACAACAACATATTGCCATTAACATAAGCATGTACAAGGTTTCATTAATGATACCAAATATTTTTGGTCACCACAATCTTTGCAGTTAAGTGAAGCTAGCTATTTACCACTTGATGATCATGGAGTCCATGGAGAATTCACCAACGAACGATTCTTGACGACGAAAGTTAATTAGCGTATCACTATTGAACAAAAGGGTACCTAGATATGTAATAGTCCCTAGCACGCGAAACGCCATCTCTAGCTAGGACGCCTTCGAGATCTCCCATAATTCTCGCCAACCATATTTCTAAGTTTCTCTGGATTTCCCTGAAGTTGTTTCTAATTGAGTCGAAGGACCGCTTTGTAGATAGTTTAGCTTGGCTGTCAATTTCATCTCCATAACAACCCTTCCCGGTTTCAGTTTGTAGCATCAACAGCATCTGACCTGTTTCCGATGCACACTTCTTCAGCCTTAATGCTTCAAGCAAAAACTCCGTTTGTCTTTGTGATCGAAATTCTGAACTCAATGTCGGTTCAGAAGGATCACTAGCCTGCTGTGAAACCGAACAACCTAGTCAAAAACATCATACCTAGAAGCCTAGCACGCATAACATTAAGTGCGAGATTTGGGTATGGAACCCTTACCATTCTTCTGCACAGATCATCAATTTGCCCCGAAAGTGCTTGATATCTCTTAGCCTGTTTTCGCATCAAAGACGGTACCTTCGATAGATCTGTCTTACCAATTCTTTCGAGAATTAGCAACTCCTGTTCAAGAAGTTTCAGTTTTGACGAAACTCCAGTTGATTCCCCGTCTACTTTCCAAGGCGCCTCCCTTCTGCACAAGAAATATTAGCGGCCATTGCATCAGTTCATCACAAAAGACAACTTTAGTTTTATGCAGACCGTTAACAAGAGACGTAATTTACCTCGCTACAAAATGTTTTAAATGATACAACGATTCATGAGAATCGTACTTCATATCCTGCAAAAAACATATTGGGGCAATATAAGTTAGATGTACTCTGTATTAGGGATAGAAGACGACTAATTAACGCCAAACCCAAAGCTAATTTAAAAGGGAACAAAGTGGGATATGCTTTTAGTTCAAGACAAAAATATGATTTACTCTATACATCAGAAAAGGCTAAAAAAAGAAGATAAGACTAAGACAACATGTAGCTAAGTTCTAAAAACACGAAGGGTATGAAAAATACTATACCTATCCACTATAGAGTAATGACTATTAAAACAGATCAACCCGAGATCTTACGTGGATGTCAATTAAAACAGCTTATCTTGACGGAGCCATGACGTAAATAGATACGTAGTACATTACATCTACACGTGATCCCCGAAGTTAGAATAAACCAGATTATATGCTCAACTGCAAATACCCATTGTCACTAGTCCTCGAGAATTCATTTCCTTAGCTTAGGCTTATAGATAGATATGGTACCACAGATGTTTAAGGAGGCGCAGGAAGAAAGTTGCTTAACAACAACATTTGTTTCGAGGCTGTGGTCCAGGCAAGAGTACAAGAATTATGTGTTTTTTTCAGATAAAAGTAGAATCACTCCATCAGTATCCACCAAGAAGATCACCAATACTTTTAAATCTCGGATAATGTGGACAAAGATTGAAGCAAGATGACACAGAACAAGACAAATAGATGATTATCTCTATGCACTAAATCACAGGTTTCATTAATAATTACTGAACTAAAAATTCAATCAGTGAAAAAAAAAGCATAAAGTATAATATGTTCCACTGAAAATCACAGGTGCAGAAGGGCATCCTTTTACTGCTCACAAAAGCATGACTTTTGACAGAATCAGAAAAATTCTTAATTTTAATCTTTGCCTTTAACTTGAACAGTAAACCTTAAACACCCAACCAAAAAAAGAAAATGGAAACAAAAGCAAGTGAAAGAAAACCTTAAAATTTGAAAAAAGAGAACATAGGATAAGAAAGAACAGTAAGGGACAAGCTCAACAGTAGTAAGAAGACCAATTTAGCATAATTGAACATATGTCAACCATAACTCCAAGTAGTTAACACCAAATTGCAAATAAAGATGAAATTTTTATACCTGCCAAGGACTAGCTCTTTCAGGCCAAAACTTGGAAGCAGAATTCAAGAACTCAGGATTGAACCCAATGCTTTCCAATCCTTCAGAAACCCCTCCAAGTTTCCCAAACCTCAACCCCATCTCAGAATGGGGATCCCCATCCCCATTCTCACAAGAAGCAAAAGAGGAGGGAGGGCTCCTTCCACTGCAGCTACTCATGAAATTGAGCATCTCATCTCTCTCACTGATCTCCCTCTTCATCTCCTCCAAATTCTCCTTCAACTCAGCCTCAGATTTCTCCAGCTCCTCCACTCTCCCTCTCAGCCTGGCAATCTCCTCATCCCCCTCTTCAATCTGCTGCAGAAGCCTCCTCTCCTCTTGCTGCCAAGCGTGGCGGTGGCTGGCGAAGATCTCCACCACCCGGGCATTAGCCTTGGAGTCCTCTTTCCTCCTCCAGAGCAGCTGTTTCAGCTCCTCCTCTGTGTCTATGAGCTGGAAGGTGAGCTCCTTGTTGTGGGTCTGGAGTCTTGAGACCAGAGAGATTGCCTGTCTGGGTAAGTGCCCAAGAAAGAGTGTGAAGCTTAGGCCTAAGTATGATGAGAAGAGCTTCTCAAAGAGTGGTTGAGGGTGTTGGTGTTCTTGATCTTGAACCGCCATTACCGAGGCCATCTTGAGGTGGATGGGTTTTGTGGTCGCCTTTTCTGTGATTTTGGGGTTTGGAGAAGTTCGATAAAGTTCACTTCTTAATTCAGCTTTGCCGCTGTGCAACAGTAACAGTAAGGAAGCACATGTTCTGGGCCTCTGCCTTCTGCCCACTAACATGTACAACAATTCTTATATGAGTTAATACCTAATATAGTCATTCACGAAAAATTATATTGTGCACGTAGTGCATAATTGATTATGCACCGCATATCGAAACGATATCATTTTATTTAATAAAATTGTTTTGTGCCATTTTGCACCGTCCACAAAAAATAACTATATTCTTCAGTTTCATTTTGTATACACTGCAATTTTAGTTCAACACAACTACAGTTTTATTTCGATATAACTACATTTTCATTCAATATTTATACACTCAAATATGTGAAAATGTTATTTAATTTTATTTTATAGTTTCATTAAAATAGAAATCATTTTGATAATATAAAAAAATACATGAGACACTATCAAGTGTCATTTCTTTATGAATGAGGCTCAAACCTTAGACGTTTCACATAAGGAAGCAACCAAATACCAGTGAACCACAAGCCACTTAGTATGTTTAATTTAATCTTTAACTTTGATGTTTTACACAATTTAGTCTTTTATTAAAAAAATTTTAGTTAACCGTTAGAAAGTGAATCCTAATCGTAATTTTTCATCCTTCATCCCAGGATGATTCCTTCTTTTTCCCCTTAATATCCACGCAGAAATCCAAATGATTCATCTTCTTCCTCTTATTTATTTATTTATTTATATATTTAGGGTTGAATTGAAGTTGATTTGGGACGAAGATCTTCATTTCTGCGTGGAGCTTAATAAGAAGGAGAAGGAATCATGGGATGAAGGATGAGAAATTACCATTAGGACCATGTTTCTAACAGTCAACTAACATAATTTTTAACAAAATGATTAAATTGTGTAAAATCATCAAAGTCGATGACTAAATTGAGCACAAAAAGTCATTTAGGACTAAATTGAGTAAAACCACTATAATTGATGACTATATCGTGTATTAACTCATTGTTATATTATGGACCAGAGTTAAACCTTAATTAAAAAATTACATTTTTATAATTAACACATTTGGAACATAAGTCAATATTTTTATCCTAAACAAATTGAAAACACATAATATAATAATTACATACATTAACATGATAATTACATAGTACAATCACATAAATTGTTAATTGATGGTATAAAATATGTTAACTGTAGGCACATGAGATACTAGTTAACATGTTATGTGTCCGCAATTAACATATTCTGTAACTGTAATTGACAATTTATTTGTTACTAATTATCATATTTTGTTTATAGATACACAAACAATTATCTGCAATTACAAAATGTATCAACTATAAGTACACAAATTATAAATACACAATTTGAAAATTATTTTTTGACTAGGTTCTATAGTATAGGGTAAACCTTAGTCAATCGTATAATCTGCCCATGTACTGTACAATTTTTTTGACAGTTATCGTTCTTGAATTATACCCGTACTGGCCAATATAAGTACATCCATTTTTTTACCCTTTAATTATTTTGAAGTTTTTTTTTTTTTTTTTTTTTTGAGGAATAATTATTTTGAAGTTATAATTTTAATTTATACCTTACCTTACCAAAGATATCATATTTAATTGTGCAATTTGAATACCAAATATCTCAAGGGTAGCAAACATAGAGACTAATCCAAATTGATCTCGTGCACACCTTTATAATTTATTTATTACTTGCTGTTGGGCGGTAGCCGGTAAGGGACAAACTAAGTCCAACACCATATAATCAATTGATCAAGGGATTGCTGGATCGAGGCCGGTAAGGGGCAAGTTCAGTACTAATGTACTATATAATTAAGGGATTGTTGAGTAGAGGTCGATAAAGGGCCAGGTCCAACACCATGTAACCTTTTGAAAATGTAATGACGGTCTATAAGAAAATAAAATTATAGTTTTTGGTGTAGTAGCAAATATTTGATCCTAACATACACTTGGAAACATAATTGAACATTTGCCATTACAATTATATTAATCGTAGGAGAATTGTTGGACAGAGGCCTAAACGATTAAATCCAGTATCTTGTCTTTTAAAAATGTGACAATATAATAAAATTAAATTTCATTTTTATTACGAGTTATAATTTTTGATGTAATGATAAACACTTAAGTAAATAAGATGTACTATTTGGATCTATCTTCTGATGAGAGTGGCAAGTAAGCCAATTATCAAACCTGACATGGTGACACTTCCCAACCATGTGCCATACTAACTTCAAGTGAGCTGGCCACTCAGTCCAACCCACCATACATGCTCTTCTACATGGTTATGTTATAGCTATTTGTAATTAACTAGTAATTCACCTGCGCGATGCACGGGAAAAATTTATGTTATTATAAATATAAATAAAAAAATAGATAAAATAAAAATATTTTAAATTGTTTAATATAATAATATTTTTGAGCTTCCATTGGTCAAGTATTTATTTTTTTTATAGAATATAAAATTATAATTAAAATTTTGTATGGTTAATATAATCTCTATTCTCTAATTATGTACATATTCAAATAAATTTATAGAGAGAATTTACATAATTACATTGATTTATTCTTAATTGTATTTCATCTATATTATAATTTTCACAATACGAATAATAACTAAGATAATTACATTTAGAAAGCAAATTTCAAATTTTGTATGAGTAAATTTAAACTCTAATTGAACACATTTTTTTATATGGTTATATAATATATTCTTTATGCACATGGCATTCCATAAACTCAAATGTAATTTTATAAGTCCAAGACCACTTTTTGTACGTGGAGATAATTCAAATATATTTTTTTTCTTTTAAAAGTCCTAAGTTTAGACATCCAGAAAAACATTAAAGACCCATACGATATATACATTTATATATATTTAAATTTTTATTTATGGCTTAAATGATTTTTTTTTTATTCTGAAGTCCAATAATTGACTCACGGTCCACAACATTTGCTTTCTTCATCCCTTCTCGCTTCTGCCATTTCTTTGAAGTATTTGAGATGGAGAAAAATTATATGTAGAGGCTTGCATTAATTGCATTGTTTCAGATATCGAATAGGCTTTCATCGAAAATTTAATTAATATTGTAATCCCAAGAACCACCATAAATAACAAAAGCATATCAAATAGACTTTCATTGTAAAGCCAGAGATTTAATTAATATTGCATCGTTTCATATTTTCTATTAATCGGGAATCGGAATCCTTAATCCTAATATCATAACATTTAATAACTCCATTAATTCAATAAATGTAATCATTTGTTATGGGCGAGAAAAAAAAATAGCTATTTTATTTTTCAAATGTTGTGCTTTTTTTTTTCTTTTTTTTTTTTTTTTTTTTAGTAAAAGATGTTGTGGCTAATTTAATTTATAGCTAGTAATAATAATAATGTTGGTAATTAATTGTAAAATTAATTACTTCCCAACCATATAGCTTTATTATATGTAAGATAAATTTTGATATATAATGTGATTAAGATGTGGTAGGGAATTAGATTTTTAAAATTAATTAATGTAAATTTTTCGCTTGTCATAACGAATATTTAGAAATATATATAAGGTCGTTAAAGTCAAAAGTTCTTAAAAGACAAAAATATATGAGATTTATATAGGAATGACTACTTAAGATTTCAAACATGGCTACTATAAAATTTAATTAATATTTGGTGGTGTGGAGTTGTAAATATTATTTTAAGTTTTATCAGAATTTTATTAAATTTATTAATCAAGAATGTTGTTTTCTAAAGAATTAATCTTTTAGGTTTTGTTGTTTTTTCAAAAGAACTAATTTTTCGGATTCTATTGTTTAGGTTAATATTTTGAGGTTAGTGTTTCAGAATATATCAAAGTATCATTCGATATCTTAGCATATATCAATGCAAGATTATCAATTTTTTCATAAAAGTAAATATTTCAAGAATGCATAACTATGACATGTGACATAATTTTTCATAAAATTAACTAGTGCAATAGTAGTTTTAAAGGGAAACACCCTCATTGAATAGTATCCAAACATAAATTTTTTTTGCAACACAAAACTCTATTAATTGGCGTGATCCATGCTTCCTCTTGTTGACACTTCCACCAGAAATGAATTCTTGATTTAATCTAGTCCCCCGGTGTGCTTCACTGCAATTTTAGTGTCTTGTCGCAGTACATCCTCAAAAACAGAACCAAATTAATCCTCCTTCCCCAAAAAGACAATGATAATAGGCATAGTTTCTCATATGTGTTGAATATATACTGTAAATTAGGTATACCGTTTCATCAATGCCCAATGCGTGATTCTAATTAATTGACCAAAGTTAATGTTTAAAATTAACTAGTGCAATAGCAGTTTCAAAGGGAAACACCCTGGCCTCACTGAATAGTATCCAAACATAATTTTTTTTGCAACACAAAACTCTATTAATTGGCGTGATCCATGCTTCCTCTTGTTGACACTTCCACCAGAAATGAATTCTTGATTTAGTCTAGTCCCCTGGTGTGCTTCACTGCAATTTTAGTGTCTTGTCGCAGTACATCCTCAAAAACAGAACCAAATTAATCCTCCTTCCCCAAAAAGACAATGGTAATAGGCATAGTTTCTCATATGTGTTGAATATATACTGTAAATTAGGTATACCGTTTCATCAATGCCCAATGCGTGATTCTAATTAATTGACCAAAGTTCATGTTTAAAATTAACTAGTGCAATAGCAGTTTCAAAGGGAAACACCCTGGCCTCACTGAATAGTATCCAAACATAATTTTTTTTGCAACACAAAACTCTATTAATTGGCGTGATCCATGCTTCCTCTTGTTGACACTTCCACCAGAAATGAATTCTTGATTTAATCTAGTCCCCTGGTGTGCTTCACTGCAATTTTAGTGTCTTGTCGCAGTACATCCTCAAAAACGGAACCAAATTAATCCTCCTTCCCCAAAAAGGCAATGATAATAGGCATAGTTTCTCATCTGTGTTGAATATATACTGTAAATTAGGTATACTGTTTCATCAATGCCCAATGCGTGATTCTAATTAATTGATCAAAGTTCATGTTTAAAATTTATATTGTATTTTTTTAATACACTCTAACATATTCATAGTATATGTTTAACAATTATTATCACAGTTTCTCATCATATGTGTTAAATATATACTGTAAATTAGGTGTACCGTTTCATCAATGTCAATGCGTGATTCTAATTAATTGACCAAAGTTCGTGTTAAATTTTATATTGTATTTAGTATATGTTTAACAATTATTAAAAAAAAAAAAACAATTATAACAATTTTGATTAGGATGGGGTTCGAACCTCAGACATTCCTTATGAAAATCAATGAATAAGTTAAGAATAATAAATAGTTAACAGAATATTTTATTAATACAGTTTAAAATAATGGAGTGCAATGACATTTAAGAAAAGTAAATGACATATACAAAAAGATAATAGAGGGTACGTAAAGTAAGAAAAATAATATCAACCATTCATTTCAACAAACAATTACACCAACATTTTTTAGTTCCCCTTAGACGTATAACCTTTTTAGCTCTTATTAGGTTTGTAAATAATAAAACAAGAGATATTTACTAGTTGCCCAGCTGGGAACTCATATGAGTTCAGTGTAGTGTAGTTGAAAATTAGAGGAGTTTAATTACTCTTCTAATTGACTAGAGAGAATATTGTTTTCTTATGATTGAGCATAGAAGTTGATATCTCTTTTGGTTAATCAGAGAAGTTGATATCTCTTATTAACTCAAGAAGTCAAATATCTTCTGATACTAGTTTTATTATATTTATCTAATATAATAAATTTATTTTCCTGATCAATAATACAAATATCATAGTTGTGAATAATTTAAATATTTCATTTAAAGTATGATATAATTATGGGAGTATTGGTAACAAAAAATAATCCAAATGATCTTCAACGAGAATAGCCCTTCAGTGGGCTTGGGAGAGAAATGCCAGGAAGATTTTGATCCGAAGTGACGCTAAGGACGTGGTCGAATGAATTAATGGTGAGGACACCCTTCTAGGCCCCACCAAGGACATTGTGAGTGCTTGCAAGGAGTGGATTGGCAAAGACTAAGAGGTGAAGATCTCTCATCGCCCCCGTGAGGAAAATTGTGTGGCTGACACCCTGGCCAATGAGGCAGTTAAACGGGGTTGCGAGTGGATTGAGTTCGAGAGACCTCCGGGATGTATTCTAGAGAGTTTGGAGTTTGATCGGAGAGTTACTAAGTGTTTCACTCCGTTGTAAGAACTGGGGCTACCTGGTTCTGGTCCCCCACCCCCCACCGCACCCTTCCCCTTTTTTCTAAAAAAAAAATAAAAAATTGATCTTCAACGAAATACAATACAAAAGAATGATCATGAGTGAAGCCTTTCAAGTAGCATTTATTATCCACTTGTTGCCTCCAGCATGGAAAGACTTCAAGAACTACCTGGAGGCTAGAGCACAAGCAGAAAGAGATGAATCTATAGTAGTTGATCCTCCGGCTCAGAATTGAGGAGGACAATAGGAAAAGTGATGGGAAAATTCCCATCTCTAATGGTGCTGAGGCCTACATTGTGGGATAAGGTAAAAGCTCTATGAAGGACAAGTAAAAACATGTGTGCCAAAAGCAATTCCATGAAAAATGCTTTAATCGTAGGCCACAAGCTGTTAATTGATTGCAGGGCACCAAGATGAAAAAAAATAATTCTCAAGCTATAATGTGGTGGAAGGCAATTAGAAAGAGTCTAAAATCATCCTCTTAGTTGTGATTTCCAAGGTAAGAATGATTGGGTCCAGCCCGAAGGAGTGGTTCATCAACACTGGTGTAACTCGACACATATGTTCTAACTGTGATATGTTTACTATCTTTAACTCCTTTAAGACGACTAATGGTGATAAGGTATGGATAAGGAATTAATGTGTGGGCAAAGTGATTATCAAGATGACCTCTAAGAAAGACTTGACTCTGAATAATTTTTTGTATGTGCCAAAAGTGTCGAAGAACTTGGTTTTTGATTTGTTGCTAAACAGCCTTCTCAATAGTTTTTAAGTAAGACAAATTAGTTTTGTCTAAGAGTGGAATGTATGTAGGCATAGGATATATATAAGCCCTATTTGGTAACATAGTTAGCTTATCAGTCAAATTTGACTTGTTTGGCCATTATTAACTGTTTGACTTGGAGAAACAGTCAATATGCGTGTTTGAGTAATTAGTTTTTTTGTAACAACTTATTGCTCCAAAATGCTAAAATTCAAAAAGTTGCTCAAATCAGCTTTTTTCGATTAACTTTTTAAGAAAATCATTTTGCATGTAATCATCTATCAACTAACAACTAATTTATCAAACATCTTTCTACAATTAGCTAATGTTCAACTAGTCAAACCCACTAACCCAATAAGCTAACAGTTATTTACCAAACACCCCATAATTGATGGGTTTTTCAAGCTCAATGTATCAAGTATTAATAAAGTTTCTTATGCTTACTTGCTTTAGTCTTCCAATTTGTGACATGGTAGATTGTATCATGTTAATTTTAATTCTATACGTAGATTAATTAACTTGGATGATGCATATTCATATATACATTCCAAATTGATTTTAATCACAAATGTGAGATCTATGTTGAGGCAAAACTAACGAGATTTCCTTTATCAATTGAAAGGAAAATGGGACCACTAGAATAAATCCATAGTGTTGTATGTGATTCTAAATCAATACAAATGGTAATAAATATTTTATTACATTTATCAATGATAACACATATATTACTGTATATTTGCTTAAGAGCAAATACGAAGCCATTGACCTTATAACATTATTCTTCATAAGAAAACGAGATTACTTGAATTAATCCATAGCATTGCATACGATTTTAAATCAATACAAATGTAATAAATATTTTATTATCTTTATCGATGATAACACATGATATTATTGTGTGTATTTGCTTAATAAAAAAGTTGAAGCCTTTGTTAAATTCATTCCGAATAAAGTAAAAACTAACTTAATTGTAAACTTTAACATGTCAACTAGTTAATGACACATTAAAATTAAACACTAAACCTGCTATTTTTATATTCAATTTCATGTTGTGTTAATGGATCATATAAAACTTGTTAATTAGGTCTAATCACGATAGTAAGTAAAATTAAAAGTAATTCTAAATATAATAAAACAAATGGACTAAATAGACAAACTTATTAGAAAATGTAATAGCAACCCCAACATTAAAAAACTTGCTTGGGGTTTTTTGTTAGCAAAGGGGCCGGGAAAAATTGAAGAAGAAAAAAAAGAGAAGAAATTAAAGGATGAGCGCTAGTTGGTGACCACCCTCAACGTACTCACTGGATAACGTTAGCGCTGGGTTTATTTTTTATTTTTTTTAAAAGAGTTTTAAAAGCGATAATTTAAAAAAATGCAAAAGCTCCTCCACCTTTTTCTCTCATACACCTTCTCTTTTATATATTATAAAACATAGGAAAATGGCACTTTTTACCCCTGAGTTATATACTTATAGCACTTTTTCCCCCTCAATTATTTAGGTAAGCACATTAGCCCCCTTAATTATTCTAAAAGTGGTGCTTTTTCCCCCTGATATATTAAATTGACATTTATACCCTTAAAGTAAACATTTTATTTATTTTACTACAACAAATTATTGCGTATACATAGGGATGACCACAATTCGATTTGAATTGAACGGATACTAAAGCAATCGAATTAATAGTTTACGGTTATAATTCAGATCTAGAACCCAATATTTAAATGTCAATTTATTAAAATTATGTATCAAAAAAATTGAATCTTGAACCGTGAACCGGCGGTTCCGGATCTGATTCGCGGTTTTGAACCGTCTTTATTTTAAAATTTTATTTTTTATTTTAAAATAGTCTAAATTCAACAATAAATGTATTTTATTTTTTCAGTTCGGAACATGAACCGTCCGTTCCGGTTCACGATTTTAATAAACTCTAAATATCGAATTTCGATTCTAAATTGTAATTGGAATATTTCGGTTTGGTTGCTATAGTGTTTGTTTAGTTTGAACCAAATTAAGGTCATAATTTGTTGGAGAAAAAAATAAATTAAATATTTAGTTTAAGGGTAAATATGTCCATTTAACATTTCAGGGGGGAAAACAGCCACTTCAATAGTTTAGGGGGAAAAAATGCTATAGGTATATAACTCAGGGGGAAAAAGTGTCATTTTCCCTAAAAAATATGACAAAAACTTTGAAATAACTCAGGGTGTGTTTGGTTGGTGGGTTTTGTCCATAGGAATGGGTATAAAAGTGATTGTTGTTGTTTGGTTGATAGGTTTTTAGAACACTACTATGGGTTTCAAATATCCCATCAATTGAAAAACCCATACCCAAATACAATAAGGGTTTCATTCTCTTATTCATTTTCAAGCACTACTATTAGTAACCATTCCCTTTCCACCCTATTACCAAACATGTTAAATACTTTGACCAAAACCCATTACCATTACCAAGTATTTGATACCCATTCCGATTCCGATTCCTATGTGCGAACCAAACACACCCTCAATGGTTATGATTGTTCTAATAAGTAAAGTGAAAAGAGAGATATTACAATGTAATAGAACAGTAACATTCAAAAAAAGTAAAGTGAAAAGAGGTGTTATATTGAGATTTTTTTTTTAAAGGTGTTATATTGAGATTTTGACTAGACATTGTGAATATAATCGTCTAGTCAAATGAAAAGACCCTAAAACTTGATCAAACATTAATGCTGCATTAATACACTCCCAAAAGTTGGTAGCGATAGATACCTCTTCCCTAGATTAATTGTTTGTGTCAACTAGCCAGCTTGATTGGTGTGATTGGTTATGCACTTTTATCCCTTAAAAGAGATTGTAAATTCAAATTCACTCTCATATAAAAAAACCAATCTCACTAATACTTTATTCCTTAATTGGATTCATCCAGTCGAACAAAAATTAATTTGAATATAGTACTAACTTAATTGAGTCAATTTAGGATACCTTATGATCTGACAAAAAAATTTGTTTGTAACGGGGGAGATAATAATTTGGAACAAGGATCTATGGACGACATAAGAACACTACGTCGTACCCCACTTGGTCTGTGTAATAACATTCATTGAGGAGAGAACCACTTTGACAATTTGGGTGTGTGGGACTCTTTAATTTGTAGTTTGCAATAAATGTGAATATTGGTCGCAGATACCACCTAATATTTACACCATCCAAGAATGCGGATAAGCTCGGTCTTATTGGGTGCATTGATATACAAACATTTGACAAATTTGTAGGTCACATTCATCACATCTTTCAATTAAACTTTTCTGTTAACCACTTTGGTTAACGTGAGTAGCCGTGTACTCTCATCCTTTAAGAAAGATTGGGAGTTTAAATTCCTTCAATTCTCGTATGGAAAAATCAATCTGGCCAACACTATACTCCTTAATTAGGCCAGCTCGGTGAGAACGGAATTAGCCTAAGTATGGTACATGCGGTGTCTCCTACAGTTAGGGTTTGCTCGAGACATCTCGTGGTTTGACCAACAATTAAACTTTTCTATTAAATCTTTTCGACAAGAACAATAAGGAGAAGAGACTAGATCTCTTGTAAAAATTGTCACATAATAATATTTGATATTAAATCTTCAAATTTTAAAAATTTAAATATAATTATTACAGTGTATAAATGTTTGAATTTTTTTAAATTAACCTATTAATTAATGCAGAAGGACAATAATTTTTCAGATTGCTGAAATTTTTATTATGACCAATAAATTGTTTAATATTGGTTAAGTATACCCATCTCGCACTCTGCTTTCAGTGGTACACTGCTACATATATATACACGAGAGAATTTAATGTAAGCACATGCATGCCACGCAACTGACAATAATGCTTATTTCCATTTTTCGATTTGGACCACTCTGGTTTTGATCCTTACACTTTCAACTCCATCTGCTCCAACTAAAGGAAAATGCTATTTGTTGAGCTATTCAGTTATCGTGATTTATATTCTCTCAAATACTCTATCGGGTCGAGGTGTGGGGGACTGGTGCCCTTGGAATTACATACAAGCGTTGAATATATTGGACATAATAATGGGCTCACCGAAAGCATCATCATCTCCACCAATGCCAATAATTGTTGCAGTTCTGGAATGCAGATTAACAACTAACAGAAGGCTAATTGCTTGAAGAGAGATGCGAAGAAAAATGGAATGTATTCATCATCTTTCAATAAGAGGAAGATGGAAGGTTTATATACAGAAGGGGAGGAGATGAGAAACAACTAAACTGCTTGTAACAAACTTTAACTAATATAACAGAATGGGAAAATAACTGTTGCTTGTACTGCTATGCTGACTGCTTGTACTGCCTTTGATGTGTGTAAGTGACTCCTGATAGCCCTCCTCAAGCTGGATTGTATAGATTAAACAATCCTAGTTTGGAGACATAGTTGAAGAAGGAATTAGGACAGTGAGCTTTGGTGAGAACATCTGCCAACTGATTCTCAGAAGCTATGTGAAACAATTTGATCACCCCATTGTGTAGTTTCTCTCTCACAAGATGGCAGTCAATCTCTATATGCTTTGTTCTTTCATGGTAGACAGGGTTCTCAGCAATAGCCATGGCAGATTTGCTGTCACAGTAAATGGCAGCTGGAACACTGAAGTGGAGACCAAACTCTGCTAACAGGTAGATCAGCCATTGCACTTCACAAGTAGTTGCTGCCAAGGCCCTATATTCTGCTTCTGAAGATGATCTAGATATGGTGAGCTGCTTCTTGGACTTCCAAGATATCAAGGCTTCACCAAGAAAGACACAGAAACCAGTGACAGACTTCCTGGAATCAACACAAGCACCCCAGTCTAAGTCAGAAAAGGCCTTCAACTGAAGATCTGAGGAGGCTGGGAAGAACAAGCCTTGACCTGGAGCATTTTTAAGATATCTCAAGACCCTGTGGGCTGCTTGCAAGTGTAGGTGTGTAGGTTTATCCAAGAACTGGGATAATTGTTGTGTAGCAAAGCTGATGTCAGGCCTTGTAATGTTTAAGTATAGAAGTTTCCCAATCAGTCTTCTATACTGAGTATTGTCTTCAAGGGGATCACCCTCATACATACTTAGCTTGTTTGATGGAATTGTGGGGCTATGAACAGGTTTGGAGTCCAGAAAACCTGTTTCCTCCAATAATTCTAATGCATACTTTCTCTGAGACACTGTAATTCCCTTCCTTTGCCTAGCAATCTCAAGGCCTAAGAAGTATCTTAAGGGACCA
This sequence comes from Ipomoea nil, assembly GCF_001879475.1. Lineage (NCBI taxonomy): Eukaryota > Viridiplantae > Streptophyta > Magnoliopsida > Solanales > Convolvulaceae > Ipomoea > Ipomoea nil. The sequence continues at coordinate 1,639,543 of NW_017617232.1, read as the reverse complement.
AGGTCCTTGATCTGAAATTGGTCATTAAGCTGTGTTTTGATCTGCATGATTAAGCTCATGGCAAGACTGGCCACTACTATATCATCAACATAAACTAGTAAGGCCACAAAAGATGATCCCTCTCCTCTAGTAAAAAGGGAATTGTCAGGAATGGACTGCTTAAACCCCATACTTAATAAGGCATGACACAGCTTGATGTTCCACTGCCTACTTGCCTGTTTAAGACCATATAAGGATTTAATCAACCTGCAAACTTGACCATCCTTGCCTTTTTCATATCCAGGAAGAGGTATCATGTATACTTCTTCTTCTAGATCTCCATCAAGAAAAGCATTGTTCACATCCATTTGGTGAAGATGCCAATTCTTAGATGCTGCAACAACCAATAAAGTCCTAATGGTGGTCATCTTGGCCACTGGACTAAAGGTATCAAAGTAGTCAATACCAGGGGTTTGTGTGTAACCTTTTGCCACAAGTCTTGCTTTGTACCTCTCAATGGTCCCATCTGCTTTGTGTTTGATTTTATATACCCATCTGTACCCAATAGGTTTCTTGGATGATGGTAGGTCCACCATCTGCCAGGTATTGTTGCTTTGCAGAGCAGTAATTTCACTTCCCATAGCCTTTCTCCAACATTCATGCTTGACTGCTTCCTTATAGGTTTTTGGTTCTGTGTGACAATCAATATTCATAATAAAGGATTGAAAAGATGTTGAAAGTTTGGTGTAGTTTACCACTGTAGAGATGTGATGAGGAGAGGTCCTTATTATGGAGCTGTGACACACATAATCTCCCAAGTAGGTGGGAAGATGTTTCTGCCTGGTGGACCTCCTAATTATTGGTTGTGGAGGACCTTCTGATGGAGGATTAGCTGTCTGATCAGGTTCATCTGGATCAGGTGATTGTTCAATGGCATCATGGAGAGAGGAGTCATGAATTGGTTCATGACTGTTGTCTATAGGAGGGTGGCTCTGTGGCTCATCAGAGGAGCTTGTTGAAATGTCAGTAGGAAGAATGATCTGAGAAAATTGTTGTTCTGAGTTAGCAGTATGTTGAAAAGGAAATGTGTCTTCATAAAATATCACATCCCTAGATAGGAGGAACATCTTTGAGTGTCGATCATATAGCTTATAACCCTTTGTACCATTAACATAACCAAGAAATATGCATTTCTTAGCCCTAGCATCAAACTTTGATTTGGGACCAACTGTAGCAGCATAGGCCAAACAACCAAACACCTTTAAGTGTTGATAATTTGGAGTTTTGCTAAGCAGAATCTGATAAGGAATTTGATGACTGATGGCAGCAGATGGTATCCTATTTATGATATAAGCTGCATGCAATATACATTCTCCCCAAAAATATTCAGGCAGGTTTGCTTAAAACCTTAGTGCTCTAGCCATGGATAGAAGATGTCCATGTTTTCTTTCCACCCTACTATTCTGTTGAGGGGTATGGGTGCAGGATGTTTGGTGCATTATCCCTTGTTGGTTGAAGAAATCAGACATATTAAACTCAAGACCATTGTCTGATCTTATGCATTTGACATGACTTCCAAACCGAGTCTCAACCATTTTGCAGAATGGTATAATAAGACTTCTTACTTCAGATTTCTTCTTCATTAGGTGAATCCATATTGCCCTACTGTGGTCATCCACTATAGTTAGAAAATAGTTATGACCATAGATGGTAGCAGTTTTATAGGGACCTCAAATGTCCATGTGCAATAGATCAAAGCAAGCTTTTGAGACAGAATTACTGGGCTGAAAGGAAAGTCTCTTCTGTTTTGCAAAATGACAACAGTCACAAATCAAATTCTTATTCACTTGGATTGATGAATCCAACTCATGCAACATTTGAAGTTTAGAATATGAGGCATTCCCTAACCTAGCATGCCACAAAGTACATTTATTCAACTTGGAAACAAAGCTATTTACAAAACTAGAACCAACAGGAGAAATCAAATTATATAGCCCATTCTTGAGTTCAGCCAATCCAATCATCTTGCCATGGATAGAACCCTGTATTATACACTGATTAGTGTGTAACTTCATGGTGCAGTTGGAACTTTTAATAAGAGCTCCCACAGAAATTAGGTTGTATTGAAATCCAGGCACATAAAGGGCATCATACAGAATAAATTCATCAGACAGGTACACAGATCCAATATAGGTAATGGCTACTTGATGTCCATTTGGTAGGCTAACATGCATATCTTGCACCCTTCTTTGATTTGTCAATAGACTCAAACTACACACAACATGATGAGTTGCACCACTATCTAATATCCAATCATTACTCCTGAAATCTGTTGAATTAGGAGAAGGATCTGTACCTTCAGTTTGAGTTCCTGGCATCAAGTTTGCAGAGTTGATGTTGGCATGTGCCTCATGAGGATATTGATCAAGAGGTGTATTCAAGGACCCCTTTTCTCCACATGCTTTCTGTACCTGAATGAACTCCAAAAACCTTTTAAAATCATTTTGTGTGAAAGATATACCTTCATCAGACTGCTGAGCTGCTAAGGGCCTTTGAGTATTGGTTCACAGACCCTTGGCTTCTTGACTTTGGTTTCCAACCGGGTGGATACCCATGTTTTTTTATAACATTTATCCTCTGTGTGTCCTGTGAAACCACAAAAGGTACATATGGGCTTCTTGTTGCCTCCTATAAACTTCTTGAAGTTTTGCTGATTACCAGTGCCTGCCCTAGTCATCAGAACATTTCCAGTAGTACCAAAATCTCCTGTTTGATATAGTTGGCTGGCAATTCCAGAGGTGCCAATGTGAAATTGCCTCTCCTGCTGTGCTATCATGGAGTATGCATCACACACATCCGGCAAAGGCCTCATCAACATGATCTGATTTCTTGCACCGGTATACCTATCATGTAATCCAATGAGAAAGATGGACAACTTATCCTTTTCAGTTTTCTCATTCAATTCATCAATTTTCTTTCCACAATTGCATTTAGTAATGCATTCACATCTTACAGATGGCCTGAGAATCTGAAGTTCATCCCACAATAGTTTCTGTTGAGTAAAATACTCGTTCAGGGAATTGTCACCTTGCTTTGTCTGATATATTTCACATTTGATTTCTGTGATTCTAAAAGGATCTTGTTGGCTGAATCTGCGTTTGAGATCTCTCCATATCCCATATGCAGTGTCAATCCAGAGGACACTGCGTCCAATTGTTGGTGAAAGAGATCGAACGATCCACGAGACCACCATATCATTACAACGCTCCCATACATCAAACTTCTGGTTATCTTTTGGAGGCTTGATGATGGATCCATCCACAAACTTGAGTTTGTTCTTACACGATAATGCCATTGTCATGGCCCTTGCCCAGGGGTGGTAATTAGGACCATCCAATGGCGTAGAAACCAGAACTAATGCTGGATTCTCGTTTGTATGTAGGAAATAGGGGTTCGACTGAGATTGAGGGTCGAAGGTTACCTCTGCTGCATTCAGTCCAGTTAATGGAGTGGATTGAGCCGGGACTTCCACTTGCCGGAGCCCCTGCCGTACTGTCAGCCGGAGTCGTCCTTGCCCCAATCGAAGGCCTTGTTGTTGTCATTTCAGATATGCTTCAAGACTGCCTTCCTAGAGCTCTGATACCATGTTGCAGTTCTGGAATGCAGATTAACAACTAACAGAAGGCTAATTGCTTGAAGAGAGATGCGAAGAAAAATGGAATGTATTCATCATCTTTCAATAGAGGAAGATGGAAGGTTTATATACAGAAGGGGAGGAGATGAGAAACAACTAAACTGCTTGTAACAAACTTTAACTAATATAACAGAATGAGAAAATAACTGTTGCTTGTACTGCCTTTGATGTGTGTAAGTGACTCCTGATAATAAAATTCATAATTCATGGACTATTCATATATATAGTCAACTAGCTCCTTATTGTTTAAAACAAAATTATGGGGTGTTTGGAGTAAAAAGCTCTCAATTCAAACGTTGTTATTTAACATTTTTGGGTCTAGTGAAAAAAATTGATTTAAAGTGCTTAAAGTTGCGAGATAGTTAAATAGGAGTATTTTTGCTAAGTTGCCTATTGAGAAAAAAAGAGATCGATAGCAAATAATAAAAACAAAACTGTAAAAATGCCCCTCTATAATATGCCAATTATCAATGTCACCCCTGAATTATGAGTGGTGTAAATGTTGCCCTTCAATTATCAAAACGGTGCACATATAGCCTCCCCGTAACGGACATGTGGTTCCCCGTTAGTGTACGACACCGTTAAGTCGGAGTAAATATGTAATTTAGTTGTTTTTTCCCTCCCTCGATTCAAAGTACCAGCGATGGACAGCGGAGGGGAACCACAGGTCCGTTACGGGAGGGGCTTTATGTGCACCATTTTGATAATTGAGGGGCAACATTTACACCACTCATAATTTAGTGGTGACATTGATAATTGGCATATTATAGAGGGGCATTTTTTACAATTTTTCCAAACAAAGAAGAAGAGTTTCTGTTGTTCGACCAAGAGCTTACGTAGAAGGAAAGAGATTTTTTTTTTATTTTTTTTAATTGTAATGATAAAACCCTAATAGTACCGTATAGCGGGTCGCCCCTGCCCTACCAACCCACTCAAAGAACTTGGTTTGAGTTTGAACTATTGAGGCAAATGTTGTTGTTTTGCTCGAACACCTGTCAAATTCTAGTAACATATGAGACATACACAATATATATTACCTAATAATTATTTTGAAGGTGCTTAGGACGGTGGAATGCCCTAAACATGCACCCTCCCAAGGGAGGTAAGTTTATATATAACGGATGAATTTGATCATATTTATGAAGTATATTGCAATGGCCCTAGCTTTGTTCTTGAAATAAAAGAAGAAAAGCAATTGTAAGGTTGGCTTATATAACTAAATATAGTATACACTACATACTCCTTTAGATCAGAGTTGAAATGATTAACATATATGGTGTATGTTGGCATTATTTTTCCGTTAGGGTCAGGTTGTGAGAAGTGAGAGAGAATTGCATGAAAGGGGAGATGTTGTCATGCAAAAGAGGATAAAACGTAGCAATAATAGGGAAAGGAAAAGAGGGCACAATTCCCCATAGATTGGAATTATAAGAGAAGATATATATATAGGACGACAGGATTTGGTATCTCAAAATCTTCAAAATTTTGGAATGGCACTACCTGGCCGGGAATTGCTGCAGGTAAGGTAAGAAGCTAAGGTCAGATCAGTGCTTTTCACAATTAACAACCCGTTTGGTTGGATGTAATTTCGTTGTAGTTGCATTGTAATTCGTTTCTTTCCTCAATTACGTTGTTTGGTTGGTCTCTCCATTCACCGAATTGCAATTCATGACACCCCCTATGAGTTGTAATTCAGTGGTGGAATGAGAGAATATATTGTTGTGAAGACAATTTTACCCTTTTATTATTCTCATCCATTCCCTCATTTATTATTACATAAGGGCACATTTCAGTCATTATATCACTTATTTCCTTTTAATTAATTTCCTGTAATCCTATTCATGCATACCAAACACTGTAATTTGAATTCCTACTTTATTCCCACCTTATTTTTTCCTCATCGAATTGCAATTTCTTTCTCCCTTAATTCATTCCTTCCAACCAAACGCTCCGTTAGGGAATGGACTCGTGGCCGGGGATTTCTGGAATTGTTTTATACACAATTAATTAAGTTGAAGATTGAGTATGAAAAAGAAATCCCCTATTATGTATACTTTATTGCTTAATGAGCACATCCAAATAAAATGTATGGAATGGAATATAATTTAAGCTCAAATAAGTCGTGCATTATTACTGAAACAATAATTAAAGGGTGTGAGACGGATCAATATGAAAATGTCATACTTATACTAAAAAATATAATACTAATTAGGAATAAAGTGTTTGTTACTTATAATAAAGGAAAATGTAATATTTTGTTAAAAAAATGTAATACAATGTAAAAGTATTACATTTTTCCTTATAAGTATTGTTGGTAAATGTTTGTTACCTAGCTAGGGAAAATGTAATACTTTTGAGTAAAAATATAATACTTTTAAATAAAAATGTAAAAGTATTACAATTTTCTTCAAAAGTATTACATTTTTTCATATAAGTAATGAATATTTTATTCCTTTAGAGGTGGCCACTGCACGGGCCAGTTTAGAACCGAACCAGCCCCAAATTAGCCTAGAAAAAGCGGGGTCTAGGTTTCGTCGGGCCTAGCTCAGATCGGAACCGGCTAGTAAAGGGCCGCTTCAAGTCCTATTAAAAGAAGCCTGGGGTCCAGCTCGAAATTGGCCCAGGACTGAGTCCAGGCATAGTAAAGGTCCGTAATCGGCCCATGTACGAATTAACACGGACTTTGGCACGAATGTGTTTGAATTAATAATTAAAGTGTTTTTTTTTTTTATTAGATAATGCTTTTTTCTATACAAGATCTATATATCATTTACTTGAAACCTTACATTTACTTGTTAATGCTCAATATTGCACTCATATTCAAAATTTATGTGTTCAATACAGAGATCAAACTGATCAAAATTTGAGTGATTTTGTTGAACCAATTAGAAAAATGTATTAAATGACTTAAATACAATAAAAAAAAAATTGATTTTAAAATATTGTGTGCACATGGTTTAAAGATTTTTTTTTTTTTTATATACACCTACTCAATGAAATTTTATATGTAAATTGCTCTATATCATGAGGTAATAACTACTTTGTATAATAGCAATCAAATTAGTGACACTAGCATAATTACAATTATGTGGTTTTGATTCTTCTAAATTATTGATGATGATATGTATAAATCTTATGGTCCGTTTACTAACAGAAAACTGTTCTCTGTTTTCTATTTTATAATTTTTTTTTTTTAGTTTTCATTCTCCGTTTTCCATTTAGAAAACTTGTTTGCTAACACTTATTTTTTTTAGATTAACATTATAAAATTAACATAAGTTTAATTTCAAGTGATTTTTAGATCTTATATTTAAAATATTTTTAAATATGTTTGGTTTAAATGGAATATTTTTTTTTTAACTTTTAAGTCTAATATATGTAAGATTTTTACATTTGATAACTGAACAAAATATATATATCTGTATATAGCATAATAACTAAAAAATATATCTGAACCAATAACCTATTAAGTTCACCTAAAATTTAGTTTAGATAATATTATTATTTTTTTGAGCTAATATTTAAAATATTTTTTGGATATATTCATTTGAATGACATGTATATGAATATATAACTTTTACTTTGAATTCTAATATATGTGAGATTTCAATATCCGATATCTGGACCGAACTTGTATTACGATGTAACATAATTAAAATTATTCGAACTAATAATCTATTGACTTCAATCAAAATCTAAAACATTATATAGAGTTTAATTCTTAATTTTGATATATAAATCATGTCTAACTTTAAAGTGTAAGCAAATAAGTTATGTTTAAACAAGTAAAGTAAGTAGAAAAGATAGAAGATAGTGATAAGTGAAATAAGATGATAATGAATGTAATCATAGTAAGGAGGTTATAGTGACATATAACTAAATAGATGATAGATGATTCTGTTTTCCATTTAGAAAACAGTTTTTATGAGTGTTCCAGTTTTCTAGAAAATTGGAAAATTATTTTCAATTTTCAAAATGAAATATTGTGCTAGTAAACATGTTTTCTGTTTTCTATTTTCTAATTTCTAGAAATTTCCAGTTAGTAAATAACCCCTTAATGATTATATATATATAAATAAATAAATAAATAAATAAATATATATATATATATATATATATATATATATATATATATATATATATATATATATATATATATATATATTTGCATTATTTGAATCAAAAAGTTGAAGTACCCTCAATTAGATATAACTTTGATTTTTAACTATTATGTTAGTGGATCAATTCTTTTTTTTTTTAAAGTATAGTTATTTTATATCAAAATAATAACAATAAAAATTTCGAGCATAGTCCAAGATTGGCTCACGAGAGACACAGGCCCAGGCCTGGGACCAGCCCGAGGTAAACCCGGCACTAAACCAGCCCATGTAATTCAAGGCCTGTACCTCAGTCCGTGCTAGTCTAGGCCCAGAATCGGCTCAAGCCTGGACTTTGGCCACCTCTATATATTCCTTGTTATTATTACATTTTCCCGTATAAGTATTACATTTTTATGTTGACCTGACCCTTCTCATGGACAAGGATCCGTGAGACAGTCCCATACAAGTTTTTGATATAATTAAATACTCACACTTTAAAAAGTTTTAAAAATGAGTGACTCTCCTGTGAGACGGGTTGGGTCAAGATGGAAATGTGATACTCATATTGAAAAATGTAATACAGTACTAATCAAGAATAAAGTGTTTGTTACTTATAAAGAAAAGTGTAATACTTTTGAGAAAAAAATGTAATAATTTTAAATTAAAATGTAAAAGTATTGCATTTTTCCTCAAAAATATTACACTACTTCCTCTTATAAGTAACAAGCACTTTGTTTTTTATTAGTACGTATTACATTTTCTGATTGTGTTAGCTGTTTGACTTGTCAAACAAGTTAAAGTTGTTCAATCAAGTTAGACTTTGATTGATAAGTTAAGTCATTTTCCAAACACCCCATGATGGTGGTGGTGGTGATTGATGAGGATTATTCCCTATCCGTCTATACGTATGTATTCCGGTCGGATCTGGACCCATTCCTTGATTGGGGCCTGACCCGATCATTGCCGACTTGGTACGCTTACCTTCCCGACCATCTTCCTTGCCGAGCTTTACTTTAGGCGACCATTCGCAGGCACTATAGTATTCCATGTGTCCCGACTTAATCAGGTCGGGACCGACCTACTTACCTAATACTATTGGCAGAACGCAGTGGCGGTGCACCCAATAAACCAAAGAATATTAGGAGACGTGGTCAAGCCACCTTGGACCCCAGACTGAGCCCGTGCATGGGTACCACAGGCTGTACATGCTGTGAGACTGGAGCTTGTTCCCTCTTCTTCCCTATATAAATACCGCATTAATTGCTATAGGGGAGGACTTTTGGCTATTCCTACACGCTAACTATTGGCTCAAGAATCTCTGATCCACTATCAAGTATTCTGAGCTTCATAATTTAAACCATCAAGCAAACTAGGCGAAGAGACCGTAGCCGAAACCAACCCTAGCACCATATTACGTAATATACGCCAATATTTAGTACTTCAATGATGTGATGATTATAAAAACTATATTTACCAAATCGTGTGCCACATTATCTCTCAGCAATTTTAATTAGAAAATTATGTTCTAAATGCACTTCATCTTCTTCTTTAAAAAAAAAAAAAAAAAAAAATTATTGAGTGTGAGTAAGTATTTGAAGGTTTTTAAAATTTGATAAATTGTTGTTTTGACACAGTTTGATACGGAGTAGTTTATTTGAGGCAAATTATTTTTTGGACCCGAGTTCAAAATACACAATTTACATACTAAATGTTCACAATTTTGTAAATTGTGAACATCTAGTGTGTAAATTGTGAACATTATAAATGTAAAATTATGTATTTTGAACACGGGTACACCTTGCAATGTGGACCCTGGTCCATTGTATAACAACTCATTTTTTGATCTTTGTATCAAAATTTATTTAGCATATTATGATAGAAAAATTTTATATAAAAGGAAACTAAGCTTTTAATATGTTGTCATATTTAATTACACTTTTTGTTGATATAGGGAAATGATCAAATGAGAATAGGGTCCTCCTGTAAAAAGTGATGATTGATCTTAGTCATTCATCAGGGTTTATCAATGGTAGAAGGTTTTAGTAAAAAAAAAAATACAAGGTCAATTTTATAATTATTGAAAAATTTTAAGAGCGCGATTCATTTTATAATTATTACAAACTTGAACATTTAGTAATGGTGTGATCTTAACCTTTGATTTATCAAGATGAAAGGAGTGGATGTGTCAATATTTTTTACAGAGAGAAGTGTTCTCGTAAATTAATTAATTAATAATTAATATAATTTGTCATTGACCTTGTGGTCTAGTGGCACGAAGTGGCTCTACTAAGTGGAAGGTCATGTATTTGGTATTAACTCTGTGTGCTTCATACTACATTGTAATTTATAACCGAGTCAGTACTATACTAAAAAAAAAAAAATAATTAATATAATTAATTACGCGTTATTCCTTTTAATCAAGAGTAAATATCCAAAATGGTCCCTCGACTATAGCTAAATTCACAAATTGGTCCTCGACTTTCAATTTCAACCAATTAAGTCCTTAACTTTGTAATTTTGACACGATTTGGTCCTCCATCTATTTGACCGTTTGTTGACCGTGATCGACGATCTACAGAAGAACCTTCAGCTCTCATCGGAGCACGTGGAGGCCTCCAGGATGACGTTGCACTGGTTCGGAAACACGTCGTCTTCTTCGCTCTAGTACGAACTCAACTACATTGAATCCAAAGGGAGGATGAAGAAAGGCGATCGGATTTGGTAGATTGCTTTCAACAGTGGATTCAAATGTAACAGTGCGGTCTGGAAATACAATCAGAACCTTAAAAAATTGACGATGGACCATGAAATTTCATAATATCCTCAAAAATCACAGTCAACAAATGGTCAAATAGACAGAGGATCAAATTGTGTTAAAATTACAAAGTTAAAGACTTAATTGGTTGAAATTGAAAGTTGAGGACCAATTTGTGAATTTAGTTATAGTCGAAGGACCATTTTGAGTATTTACTCTTTAATCAATTATGACCCGCAAAGTATGTTGTCTCCTCTTCTTTCCGACAAAGGATTGAAGTTCCAGAACATAAAACACAACACAATTACGCAATGTCTAGGCTGTCTGTTCACATGTGTTAAGTGATGGAATAATATCCATATATTATTATTATCATTATTATTATTATTATTATTATTATTATTATTATTATTATTATGATATTAGTCAAAGAAGAAGTCCAGTAAAAAAGTAAGAAAAATTACGGGAAGTTACAAATTTGCATGCAACTGCACAGAAAGAAACTTATATAAAAGCTCCGGAATCAGACAAAGGATCCCAAGTTCATTTTCAGTTCTATACAATCTTTCTTCTATCTAGTTTTCTTACCCTTTCACTCCATAGCATGATTGCCTTTGTACATATACCTCCAATATATATAATGGATTTTGGTTTGGCTTAACTTAAAAGGCTCGTGATTTTTATCGTTATGATTTTCATGTTAAATATTTTTGTGTCCTGATTACTTATTTATTGCTTGCAAACATCATAAATCACTATCTTTTACTTAAATGAAAAAATCTATTTTCTCCATCAGTTAATGTGAGGTTAAAATTAATCAACTTAAATATCTCACATTATTGCAAGATTGGAATTGCCAACTTGACAATTCTTTGGTTTGATGGATACATCTCAATAATTCCATTAACAACTAAACCATACCAAATACAATTCATTAATAATTACCAATGCTAAAAAAAAAAAAAAAATCATTATCGAAAGTTTTGTTTTATGTACAAGATACGTCATTCATGCCAATATTTTCTTTTTAAAAAATAAAAGTGACAGTTTCATGTATTATGTAAACGCTTAAAGTATAGGATTTATTTTACTAGTGTTTGCATTCTAATTTTGTACGAAACCTTGATGACCAAACTATCGAAATAAAAACAAAAAACAAAAAAACAAAAAATCATTTGGGCATTGACTCGTTCTATGTTTATAATTACTGAACTATATGTTCATAATTATAAAACTATATATATATATATATATATATATATATATATATATATATATATATATATATATATATACTTTTTGAACTTCATATTCATAATTATTGAACTCTATGTTCATAATTAATGAATTGTATGTTCATAATTATAAAGCTATATATTCATAATTTTTGAACTTCATATTTACAATTATTGAATCTCTATATTCATAATTACAGAACTATATGTTCATAATTATGTTCACAAATCTATGTTCACAATTATAAAACTATATGCTCATAATTTTTGAACTATATATTCATAATTATGAACCGTTTTAACACAGTTCCACAGCATAATTTGCGGTCATTCTATATATTCCAAATCTTCTTGAAGAAACCTTCTATTGTCGCTAGCTCTCTCCTTTTGAAAAATCAAACACATAATTTACATATTTTTAAAAAAAAAAAAAAAAAGATGTTATAGAAAAAGACAAAATTTCTTATAAGATCGTCTCACGAATCTTCAACCCTGAAATTAGTTGAGTTTTTCATAAATATTACAATTCTCTCCATAAATAACTTTCAACATATAATATTACAATTTGATTCAAATGTATTACAATTTTAATCAAAAGTATCACATTTTTCCTCATAAGTATTGCACTTTCTCTCATAAGTAACAATTGTTAATTCATCCCTGATTAGTATTATACTTTTTTCTCATAAGTATTAAGTAACTGTTGAACATATAAATATTACATTTTAATCTTAAGTATTACATTTTTTCCTCAAAAATATTACATTTTCTCTTCTAAGTAACAATCAATTTATTCCTGATTAGTATTACATTTTATAGCATAAGTATTATATTTTCATCTTGACCTGACCCTCTCACGAATCCTAAGTCCATCTACCTCCAACCCAAAACACCAAATAATTTTACACCAAAAGAATATTTTCAGTATATTCTTACACAAGATTTTATTCCAACACTAAAATAATTTATATTATTATAAATTAAAAATTTATATTAATACTTTACTTATTTTAATGTAAAATATAATTTTAATGCAAATAATATTTTTATTCTACAAATTTAATTTTGTTAAAATTAGATTTTATATAGTTTAATTTTTATTAATCTATATCTAATATTAGATTTGTTTTGATCGTCTTAATCAATGAGATTTTCAAATGATATAAATTATTTTTAATAATATAAAATTTATGTTTTAAGTATTTAATAAAATATATAAATACATGAAAATAAAATAAATGATACAAAAAGAATTAACAAATAAAAGCAAAACATGAATAAATAGTATTGCGTCATGTTTGGCGCACCACTGTTGAGTGTTGAACACAAAAAAAAAAAAAAAAAAAAAAAAAAAAAAAAAAAAAAAAAAAAACAATTTTGGTGTTCCGTTAAAGTCAAAATGCGCCAATTTTTTTGGCAAAATAGTCTTTTGCCGTCTCTTTGGAGATGAGCTAATGAGATTCAACCACCAAAAAAAAATCATGCAATATTATTCCTTTCTCTATCCATTGGAAAATTCAAATATGTATAACTATTAAACAAAAAATCCAAATCAAACACTATATATAAACCACTTTTGAGAAGTAGTGTTTATGCCCCACAAAACTATACAATTCAACAACATATATACATCAAAGTGTTCTTCAACTTCCCCTTTAATTTCTTCCAATCCTCAACAACAAACCAACGTAACCTCCATTCATAGCATTTCTGTGTTTTCCAGTTGTTGTCTTGTTGATCACGTTAATGAGTCATAACGGGGCGGTTAAACTGTCCGGGACGCTGCTAAGGCAGCTCCGACCGTCGATTTTCTCCATGTCATCGTCCTACGGGATCGGCGCCGGCAGAGGAATCGGAGTCCTGAGGGTTCCGACGCCGGAGATTCGGTACTGGAGCACGGTGGCAAGCGAAGAGAAGAAATCAACACAGCCGCCGGCGGGTGACGGTGAGGGAAAGGCCGTTGATAATAATAAGGTTGTGGTTAGCAGTTACTGGGGGTTGACTCCACCTAAGGTTTCTAAGGCAGATGGGTCTCCATGGAGGTGGAATTGCTTTAGGGTATGTAATTAAACTTTTTTTTTTTGGTCACTTTCATAGTTTACTAATAATTAAGCTTTAATTTATGCTTAATTTGTGGATGTGAAATTGAAATTTGAATGTGGACATGCAGCCATGGGAGACGTACACGGCAGATGTTTCAATAGATGTGAAGAAGCACCATGTAGCTTCCACTTTCATGGACAAATTTGCTTATTGGACAGTCCAAACTCTCAAGTACCCCACCTACCTCTTCTTCCAGGTAATATTAATATTCCGCAAATGCCCAATCATTGCATTAATAAAAAAAATATATAACTAAGGAGAGTAACACAACCAAAATAACTAATTAAGATATAGTTTGAATCTCAATTTTTTTAGTTTGCTCATCAACTATGAGTAATTTAGACTAGTTTATCACTTTGTGAAGTTGTGATCCTTTACTGGTTAGGGTCATAAGGCAGGTTTCTTCCGCAGACACCCTCAGTCGGATACGTTTTTAGTTTGAGCTGATCAACTATGAGTAATCTAGACTAATTTTACCACCTTGCAGTCTTTTGTTGGTTAGAGTCACAAGGCAAGGTTTACCTAGTGCACAACCTAGGATACTATGCCTTTTTTGGCTTGAGTTGCTCAAGCAATCTGGTGAGCTGTCGTAGGCTTCCAAATTAAAACCTTACAAACGTAGTAGCGGGAGTAAGGATCGATCCCACGAGGAGTAACTAGTTTAACTTCTGTGCTCAAATTAAAGGTGGGGGGTTTGCAATATATCGAGAGTAAAGATAAAACAAAAGAGAATTTAAATAAACAAGAAATTTAATTGAACGAATAAAGCAATGAAAATAATATATCGAAAACACTTATAATAGGAGACCTTGGTTAGTAAAGATCCACCACCGGAATTTAACACTGATCATTGATTAATAAAGTAATTAATATGCAATTGAATATTTGTCGTGAAATTATTTCATTTCCGTTTTCCCTTAGTTGTAGGTAACTAAAGCACACGCGGTTTAATTACCCCTAACTACTAAATAACCTAAGACAAGCGCTATAGATTTAATTTAATAGCAGCAATAGGAATTAGGAAAACCGACAAACTAAATAGCACAAGCACAAGCGGTTGCATTTAATTTAGGAAAATATTCTCCCCGAGTCCAATTATCACTAAGCCGTCAATAATTAACCTCAGTTGCTACTGAATATTAGAATAATTTGTAGCACAACATTATCTAATATAGCAAATAATTATATCAAATAAATAACTAGTAGGCCTCCCTAGCAATTAAATGATACAACTATTCAAATAACTTAGAAGAATATTTAATACTCAAAATGCATAAAAACATATATATAATAAAGTTAAATAAATAACCTTACAGCGTTATGAACTCCGGGGCTTCAATTCACTAAACCAACTAGAAATTAGCCATAAATGGACATTGATAACAACTTCAACGAATACTATATAGGAGGGAAGAATGAACATTTTACAATAGGAAACTTCTTCTATTTATAGTATTCTAAAAATAACCTAAGCTATTCTCTACCACACAATTACTAATTTTCCTCCGCACCAAAGTCAGCTTCCACCATTTGCTTCGCATGAATTGAATATTTCTTCCAAAACAATATTTACCATCATTTTGCATGCATCTCCGTTGGACCAAACTACATTTGACATTAATATATATATTAAAATGCATATATGTACGTACGTAGTCTATATATTAGTGCATTCTATATTATATATATTAAATATATATATATGTTTAGTTTGTGCGCAATATATATATATATATATATATATATATATATATATATATATATATATATATATTAGTATGTATTATATATATACTATATATTATATATATTATATATTATATTATATATTATATATAAAAAGAACTAATTATTAGATAATATTAAATAACCAATGCAAAATTATTATAAAGATGTACCTAAAATATGAGTGTAAAATGTGCATATCACAATCTAGGTTGGTTAAGGTCACAAGGTCGGATTTACCAATTGCACACTCTCGTATACTTTTTTGGTTTGAACTGACCAGCTATGAGTAATCTAGACAGGTTTACTGCCTTGTGGTCCTTTGCTAGTTACAGTCACAAGCAAGGTTTATTCCATACACATTCTCGAATAGTAACTACAAGTTTCCCTTGTCACCCTGGGAAAATAAATACCTAAAGCAACTCCAATATAATCATGCTATTAACTTGATTAGTAATGTTAATTTGATTGAACAGAGACGACACATGTGCCACGCCCTGTTGCTGGAGACGGTGGCGGCGGTGCCGGGGATGGTAGGCGGAATGCTGCTGCACTGCAAGTCGCTGCGGCGGTTCGAGCACAGCGGCGGGTGGATCAAAGCCCTCCTGGAAGAAGCGGAGAACGAGCGGATGCACCTCATGACATTCATCGAGCTTTCTAATCCCCAATGGTACGAGCGCGCCCTCGTCTTCACCGTGCAGGGCCTCTTCTTCAACGCCTATTTCTTCACCTACTTGGCCTCCCCCAAGCTCGCCCACCGCATCACCGGATACCTCGAAGAGGAGGCCGTCAACTCCTACACTGAGTTTCTCAACGACATAGAGAACGGCAAGTTCGACAACTCTCCGGCGCCGGCGATCGCCATCGATTATTGGAGGTTGCCGCCGGATGCTAGGCTCAAAGACGTCATCACTGTGATTAGGGCGGATGAAGCACATCACCGTGACCTTAATCACTTTGCCTCGGTAAGTAATTTAGGATCATTTCATTTAATTTATTAGTTTTTCTAATCATGTTTCTTCATTATTTAATTATCTTTTTATAGCTAAATAATATAGCACACTGCCGGTTTTTGGAACCGGAAATTAACTGTTGAGTGTTGATCGGATTGGGTGAGTTCAGCCCATGCTCGATTCGAGACTTGGCGTTATGGCTTACCATGGAGGGATGTGGTTAAATGGTTAATGTTAACCTACTTATCACCAATTGATTTTAAGTGGGATAAAACAACTAGATACCCAAAGAATGTGATTAATTAAGCGTGAATGACTTTTGGACGGGTGACCCCCCGAAGTAGTGTTGCATTTAGCTAAATGAATCATAATATATTTTTTTATAGAGAAAATTACATTTTTTTTTATCTTCAGTTATAACTGTGGTACTTACTTAGTCTCTGAGTTAAATGTGCTATCTTTAACCTCAAAGTTTTTTGTAAAGTGATGATTTTAGTCCCTCGAAAACTATTACTGACCAATACGTCACTTAATAAAGTGACGCGTTTGACCCTTTTAATTTAAAGACTAAACTCCCACTTTATGCATAACTTAAGAGTTAAAATGATCATGCATGTAACATAGAGATAAAGCGTGTACCACATGTGTATAACTAGAGCACTAAAAATGTAATTTTTTCTATTTTTTAAATCAAAATTCAATTTATTTCAAGTAAATAATTTTGATGCATATTATGTGCCACATTATTACTAAAACATTGGTAATGTTTTTTTCTTTTCAATAATTAATTGATATATTTTGTCTTCATATTTACAGGATATACAATGCCAAGGGCATGAGCTGAAGGAGTACCCTGCTCCAATTGGGTATCATTAGATTAACCTTCGGAAAGGGTTATTAACATAATTAAATTATTAAAATGTTATCTGTCATGTATGTTATTCATTGTAAATGTTGGCCTTTAATTATTATTATTTTTTTTTGAAAGTTACTGGCTCTATTACATTGTAGTATCTGTTCATAAACTTTCTCAACCTATTGAAACACAAAGAACCAATAACGCCTCCACTGAAACTTGAACTCGTAATCTTCCAAATGGAAGTCCAACCCGGGTACCATTAGACCACATAGTACGAAATAAATTATATATGCAGTTGAATATTGTGCATTATGTAGTTGAATATTGAATATTTATTTTGTCTCATTGTATTTATTTTATTTATTATATTTATTATTTATCAAATCAACTCTTTTTTATTCACTTATTTTCTTTAATATTATCTTATCATTTTTTAGTGTTTAATAATAATTTAAATATAATTTCTAAATATATAAATTTTTAGTCCTCTAATTATGATGACATAGTTGACTTAGTTCCTCAATTAGTGAGGTCATCACATCTAATTCTTTAATTATCATCTTGCCTTTTTAATCCCTTTTTAGGGTTCTAGGAAATTGGCAGTTGTAGAGAAAGTAACTAAGGCTCTGTTTCGCAGAGCTTATTTAAGAGCTTATAGCTTATTTTAAGCTACTAATAAGCTATAAGCTCTGTTTGGCGGAGCTTATTTAAGAGCTTATAGCTTATTTTAAGCTACTAATAAGCTATAAGTTCTGTTTGGTAATGTTCCCAAAATAAGCTCCTAATTTAAAATAAGAGCTTATTTTAGAACGCTACTTTAGGTAGCGTTTCAAAATAAGCTCCTAGCTTCCTAACTTTTTTCCCATCTTTATCCTTATTACTAGTTTTTTTACGCGCTTTGCGCGAATGAGATAATGCCCAATAATTATTTTTAAATAAGTATTTCAAAGTATATCAATGCAATATTATATAGGAGATGTTCATGCAAAGGTAAATAAATGTTGAATTTATTTATTTAAATCGGTAATTTAAAGTATATAAATGCAAGATAATATATGAGAAGTTATAATTGTCACTAAAATAAATGTTTGCAACTTTGTAATAATGTTAGTCTAAATACTTATTCTTGAAGCGATAGTCTAAATAAATACTACTTTTGATTTAAATTTCTATAACTCTTCTTAATTCTCTTTTGGGTAGCATTGTTATTGTTTTCATCTTCAGTACATGTCCTTTTTTTTTATTGATAGTGTGTCATGTGCAATTAGGTTACTGGTAGCAGCATAGAGAGATTCATCATGCAATGAGATTATAGTGTGGGAAGTTTTAGATTTGTCTTGCTGTGTATATGACTGTGATTTTAGTTGTAATATGAACTCTTTAGCGTACAAACACCTATTGATATTTAGTAGTGGTAGTTTTTTCCCTACATGTTTCATGTGTTGTGAGATGTGTGTCGTAGGTTATCATGTGAAAGTATTGAACAAAATATTAAGAATTTGTATTATAACTTTGATATTTAATTACAAGATAATGTAAACAAGAAGACAATGAACAATGTAGTGAATATAATAAATTAATAAATTTGAAGGTAAGGAATCTTTGTATTGTAGAAAATAAAGATAATATAACTAATGAAATTATATTTCTTTTAAATTTTTTTATAATGAATAATTTTTTTTTTTAAAATACAACATTATAAACATCTAATTCTAAATTAATTAAATGCATATGTATTATTTTTTATTGTAGCTACTAATTTATTTAATTAATAAGAGTAATAAAGTGTAGTACATACTTTTCTTCAATAATAATAAAATCAATGATTTTTTTAAAAAAATTTCCATTCCTTGTTGAGACAAATTGTTTTGAGAGTTTGTCCATGAAAATTGATACAATTGCTATCAATAGAGGATGATAATAAATAATTCAAAATATATGGTTACAATAGATATTAATATAATGATATAGTAAAAATTAACTTACAAATTTATTTAGAAGTTTTCATGCATTGATAAAATTTTGATGTGTAAACTTGTTCAATTGGTGCTAGTAGGATGTTAACATTGTCAATTATTTGAAAAATGATCCTACCATTTTAGAGTTCATGTGTAATTGTATTTATGATCAACAACTTTGTAGTTAGGCCGTGTAGGTATGACAATGATGTAAAAACAATTTTGTCTGATAAAAAAAATAATAGTATAATATTTGTAAAGTAAGTACAATTGTACCATTATAAAAAAATACAAAAAATATTAATACCATAATGACCTAAATCATTCTAATAATGCAAAAGCATAATTCAAATATTAAATTTTGTTCTAAATAATCAGAAGAAGATTAATTAAACCAAAAAAAAAAAAAAAAAAAACTTAACCTAAATTTTTTTTTTATATAAAAAAATCAAGAAAACCAAATGATTTTAAAGTAGTTCCTGATTTATAATCTTTGATGCTCAACTTTGAATGCTATGTATTTAGTCTTGCGAATTATTTGACCAAAGTTTATGTTAAATTTTATATTATATATTTTGTTAATACATTTTAACATATTCATAATATATGTTTAACAATTATGCCAACTATACTTGGGATGAGGTTCGAACCTAAGACCTTATATAAATTAAGAGTATGTTAAGAATAATAAATAGCTAACGGAATATCCGTTACTAAAGTTTAAATTAACGGAATTTAGGGTTATTTAAGGGAAGAAAATAATATAACAGAGGGTAAATAAGGAAAATCATTAAAAGATACTAAAATCAAAATACTATGAACCATTCATTTTAAGAAACAATTAGTACCGACATTTTTTTTGTTCCAGTTAAGGGCCTAACATTATTCGTTCTTATTAGAATTGTAGATTTTAAAGAAATAACTTAATTTACCCTTCCCAATTAAAACCCTTTTCTCTTCTCCTTTTATCCGCAACTTTCACGGCAAAAATTATTATTATTATTATTATTATTATTATTATTATTATTATTATTATTATTATTATTATTATTATGAGATTTGCAACAATATTGCTACTTCATTATGAGATGCTAGATCATGATTATGCTTAGCTTTATTTCAAAATGTTAT
Organism: Ipomoea nil; assembly: GCF_001879475.1. Lineage (NCBI taxonomy): Eukaryota > Viridiplantae > Streptophyta > Magnoliopsida > Solanales > Convolvulaceae > Ipomoea > Ipomoea nil. The sequence goes on along the minus strand of NW_017617232.1, from coordinate 1,619,051 downwards.
TTTTTTAAAAGACAAAATGTTAAATTTTAATATGTAAACAAACTAATTTAAATTTTATGAAGATGTCCTTTTTAGTCTTTTTACATTTATCAGCTTATCAAAAAGCTAATTTTACCAAACATTTTCAATCATAACAGCTAGCTTAACAGCTCTTCAGTTTTCAGCTCCGAGCTTAAAGCTTTTCGGCTTTCAGCCCCTTTTCAACTTTCAGCTCCTAGATTATAGCTTTTCAGCTATGTTTGCCAAACAGAGCCTAGCTTATTTAGGAGCTTATAGCTTATTTTAAGCTACTAATAAGCTATAAGCTCTGTTTGGTAATGTTCCCAAAATAAGCTCCTAGCTTAAAATAAGGCTCTGTTTGGCAGAGCTTATTTAGGAGCTTATAGCTTATTTTAAGCTACTAATAAGCTATAAGCTCTGTTTGATAATGTTCCCAAAATAAGCTCCTAGCTTAAAATAAGGCTCTGTTTGGCAACGCTAAGCTAGGAGCTTATAGCTTATTTTAAGCTACTAATAAACTATAAGCTCTGTTTGGTAATGTTCCCAAAATAAGCTCCTAGCTTAAAATAAGAGCTTATTTTGAAACGCTACTTTAGATAGCGTTTCAAAATAAGCTACTAGCTTCCTAACTTTTTTTCCATCTTTACCCTTATTATTTTAAAGTAATAACATATTTTAACCTTATGAATTAAAACCCTTTCTCTTCCCCTATCACAACTTTCACGTCAATCCCTTCATCTTTAGCTTATTATTATTATTATTATTATTATTATTATTATTATTATTAAATTAGCAATATGGCTTCAACCAATGACAATATTGCTACTTCATTATGGAATGCTAGATCATGATCATGCTAATAGTTTTATTTTAAAAAATGTTTACTTTTTTTGAAAGACGAAATGTTAAATTTTAATATGTAAACAAACTAATTTAAATTTTATAAAAATGTCATTTTTAGTCTTTTTACATTTATCAGCTTATCAAAAAGCTAATTTTACCAAACACTTTCAATCATAACAGCTAGCTTAACAGCTCTTCAATTTTCAGCTCCGAGCTTATAGCTTTTCAGCTTTCAGCTCCTTTTCAGCTATCAGCTCCTAGCTTATAGCTTTTCAGCTAGGTTTGCCAAACAGAGCCAAGAGCTTATTTTGGAACGCTACTTTAGGTAGCGTTTCAAAATAAGCTCCTAGCTTCCTAACTTTTTTTTCATCTTTATCCTTATTATTTTAAAGAAATGACAGCATTTACTCTTCCCAATTAAAACTTTTTTCTCTTCTCATTTAAATTATCCGCAACTTTCACCACAATTATTATTATTATTATTATTATTATTATTATTATTATTATTATTATTATTATTATTATTATTATTATTATTATTATTATTATTATTATTATTAGATTTGTAACAATATTGCTACTTCATTATGAGATGCTAGATCATGATTATGCTAATAGTTTTATTTCAAAATGTTAATTTTTTTTAAAGACAAAATGTTAAATTTTAATATGTAAACAAACTAATTTAAATTTTATGAAGATGTCCTTTTTAGTCTTTTTACATTTATCAACTTATCAAAAAAGTTAATTTTACCAAACTCTATCAATCATAACAGCTAGCTTAACAGCTCTTTAGTTTTCAGCTCCGAGCTTATAGCTTTTCAGCTTTCAGCTCCTTTTCAGCTTTCAGCTCCTAGCTTATAGCTTTTCAGCTAGGTTTGCCAAACAGAGCCTGAGTCTAAAGGAAAAAGTTTCAAAGTCAAGAATCCAAAAGTCCCCCCTAATAGAATTCAATTTCTTCTATTTATATTTTTTGAAATATGTTGTGTCATAAGGTCCTCTCATGTTGTGATGACGCCTTGTAATAGCCTTGATCATATCGCAGGAACTTCATATCACGAGCTCCCTCACGTCGTGATGGACAGTTGTGACAGTAGAATACTTTTTTCAGAATATTGCATCACGTCTTTTTGTCACGCCGTGATGAAGCCTCGTGATAGCAGACAATGCCTCACATATGATTCCCACACAAGACCATGATAGCAGAGAATGAATTTCTAAATTTGTTCATCATGAACTACATTATGCATGTGACACTCCAATGTGACGACGTTATTTTGACTTCCATCATATTTACTCCTTTTTTTCTCCAATTTAATTTGCATTTGAAATTGTCCTTTTTACCTTCAAAATACAATATTGTTCTCAATTAGCTCCTTCCACATATTTTATTCAATAATTGGTCACTTAACACATTTAAAACAATACAAAGCCAAAATGACCAAGTAATACACTAGACAAGTAGTACAATTAAGTACCTATTACGATGACAGATTTAAAATCAAATTTAAGTTATCATATGTGTTTCAAAAATCTTTGTGTTTTTTGCATCTTGCCTGCATCAAGATTCAATCTTTATCATCTTCTTGACTAAGCCAAGTATTCTTGGTTGAAAATCTTATTTATTTTCTTGATTCTTTGTTAAGAGTCCTACATTAAAAATATAAGAAAGAACATATGGGTTTACAAAGTCATGAGTTAGACTATTTAACTTGATTGAGTTCAATATTTTAGGGTGGTTTGGCCCATGTGCATTATAGCTTTTTGACCCAATTTTAGAATGACGTTGTCATCTATGCTACCAACAGTAACCCAATTGCAAATAACATAGTACCAACAAAAAGGAAGAGGATAAATAGTGAAGATGAAGACAATGCCAAGGTTACTCAAAAGAGAATTAAGAATACTTACAAAAATTAAATTCAAAAGTAATATTTATTTAGACTATCATTTTTCTTTTTGAAGAAGTAAACTTAATTCATTCGATCATTCTCAAGAATAGAAACAAAATAATGGGGTGGTGAATCCAACCACTCCCCAGGACTTGACACATAAACGACATCCCGTGCTATAGCGTGGGCCGCACGATTCGCAGATCGTTTGACACAACTGAAGTTAACCCCGTTAATCATAGAGGCAACTTGTTTCACATCATCTACTAAAAAGCCAAAAGCAGGAAAAAAAAAAAAAAAAAAAAAAAACTCCGAGCACAAAGCAAAATAACATAACTGTGAGTCTGTCTCAACATCTACCTCACCCATGCCAGTGTTTTGCATCCATACCAGTGCTTCCCGAATACAATAAATCTCAGCTTCTGCAACAGAAAACTGCCCTTGCACCGGATAGTTATGCTGTGCATCCGGATGCCAAAACGACGTCGTTTTATAAAAAATTCAGGTTCGATTCCCAGCAACAACATTATATTGTTCATTCATTCTGGAATTTTAGTTCATAGATTATGGAATTATAGTTCATTGATTATGAAATTATAGTTCATCGATTATGGAATTGTAGTTCATCGATTTTGAAATTTTAGTTTATAGATTATGAAATTTTAGTTCATTCATTCTGGAATTTTTAGTTCATAGATTAGATTATGGAATTATAGTTCATCGATTATGGAATTATAGTTCATCGATTATGGAATTTTAATTCATATGTTGTTGCTGGGAATCGAACCTGATTTTTTTTTTTTTAAGGGGAGACACGTGTTTTATTAAAACGACGTCGTTTTTGCATCCGTATGCACCATGTATGGTGCATATGGATGCACAGCATAATTTGCCCCTTGCACCCGTAGACTCTTAGCAGCCATAAAAAGCCCCTCATCATCACGCAACACCCAGCCTAACCCCATGATATTATGGCCAGAATCCATTGCAGCATCTGTATTTAACTTCAATCTTCCCGTAACCGGCCGTAACCACATGTTCGCCCCCAACTGCTATTCCTGCCCCTGCACACCATCGTCCCTCACAGCCAACCAATTCCCCCAGAATGCTAATGTATTGCGCAAAACAGCCCCTTTATTAAACTGCACACCACGCCAAACAGCATCATTCCTACTCCCCCAAAGCCCCCAACAAAGCATCACATATTTACATTGTAATTCACCCGTTAGAGTAGATAGATGTGCAAAGAACCAATCTTGAAAATTACCTTGATCAGTATCCAAAGCCGGCAGATTAATTTCATCCCATATTGCACGGGCAAACAAACAATCACGGAACAAGTGCGCAGCCGTCTCCTCGACCGCACCACACATATGGCACTAAACTGTACACGCTACTCGCTTAGTTAGCAAAGCATCCCGAGTTGGCAAGATCGCCATTGCTAACTGCCATGCAAAGACACGGACCTTCGGTGGAACCTGTAGATTCCAAATCAAACGCCAAGGTTTATCAGCTGGTAGCTCACCCGCAAGCATCCTATAACAAGATTTAACAGTATACAGGCCCTTAGAATCCCCTTTCCATACCCATGCATCACTAGGACTACGAGAACTTACCGGCAAATTGAGGATACATTCAGACTCCCTCCCATCAAACAAGTCCATAAAACATTCACGATCCCACCCAGTTCCTGCTCCATTCATCAACGAACTGACCGGTGCATTAGATATTGACTCATGCAACGGTCTTCTTACATAAGGATCCTCAGCCGTGACTAGCCATGGATAACCCCCTATGGTGGTTGTTCGGCCATTGCCTATACTCCGCCTAGCCCACTGTTTTATTGCATCCTTCGCCTCAACAATTCCACGCCAAACATATGATGGATTGTGGCCTACCACAGCATCCCAAAAGGACGTAGTGGGATAGTACCTACACTTATAAACATATGATGGATTGTGGCCTATCATTTTTAGATCAAGTATTTATACTATCAATTTTACAAAATTGCGAACATTTATTTTAGTGACAATTATAATGAATTTCCTATATTATCTTGCATTCATATACTTTGAGTTGCATATTTAAATAAACAAATTCTACATTCAATTACCTATGTATGAACTTCTCATATATAATCTTGCATTGATATACCTTTAAATATTTATTTAAATATGAACATTGGGCATTAACTCATTCGCGCAATGCGCGTGTAAATCTAGTACTCTTATAATGGACCTACTTTGCTCAAGAGTTGCAGGAAGGGGTACATAACGGCAAATTATGCCCTGGAAACGTGTTCACCATGAATGGTGAACACGGGTTCAAACGGCGCCGTTTTTACGTAAAAAAAAAAAAAAAAAAAAAAAAAAAAAAAATCGCTAATGTGGTGTTAACGGCGCGCGTTTGGTCAGATTATGAATTTTCTGTTATGAGATTATGAATGTACTGTAAATTCATAATCTCATAACAGAAAATTTATAATCTCATAACAGAAATTTCATAATCTCATAACAGAAAATTCATAATTTATGAATGTTGAAGAAGCTTGCGCTACAGAGGAGCAGCCATAGTTTCGGACGGGAATGTGTAGGCATGGTTCCAAAGTGAATGTGCAACCATGGATTCATAATTTATGAATGTCCGAAATCATTGCTCACCTCAAATTAAAGTGAAACCGCGAAATGTGAAAATGAAGAAGAAAAGTCACGCGATTAATTAAGAAAAAAAATAAAATAAAATAACGGTTCACTAACACCGTTGGGACCGTGTTCACCATGGATGGTGAACACGGTTCCATTGCATAACGATTGGTACATAACTCTTTGCACAATGAATCCATCCGTATTCGGTATACTTGGGAGCTAGCTCTAGCTCCAAGATGATGTTGCTAGTGCCTAGTAGAGTCAAACTCTCACCTTCCACTTGAAGTGGTGACTTAAGAGTTAAGATCATGTGATCTACCACTTGAGTTAGTCCCGAGGTGCTACATTTAATTTTTATACATGTTACAATTCAATTTATTGACAAGAACATAATATGTTAATTGAAAATATATATCTAAATGTTATTTTGTACCAGAGTCCACAATGCAAGATGTAACATAATCCATGATATAATTTATCGGTATGATTAGCTATGGTGTTAATGATCAACCATTATTGTGTGGACTATACTATCAAATAATGTATATTTACACAAATAATATATTTTTATTATATTAAAAATGTACATTATATTTTTTTAAAAAAAGTACATTATTTGATAATTGAAAGTACATTATTTTATATAATGTACATTCAATACACGAATAATGTACTTTTAGGATATTAAAAATATATTTTTTGTTATGATTCGTGCAGCATTATGTGAACCATGATCCACACAATAATTTGCCGACAATGATTCGCAACAACATTAGGGCTTTAGCTTGGACAAACTTTGTTCTTTGTATATGGTTTGGAATTTGAGGACAATTTATATCGTAAACCAAGTTTATATAATATTGTGAAATCTAGATCAAAACGATGTCGTTTTGATCTTTAAATTTGAATAAATTTTTAATTTTTCCCCGTTTTTCATGTTTCTACACAATTAATAATATATTCCAGGTACAGAATTCATATTCTTAAGGTACAGAATTTCACAACACATGACACATACACATGTTATATATTTACTTATTTTCAAATCTGATTTAGATAGATAATTTATTTTCCATATGCTCGAATTCAAAACACAAGACATAAATGCATAATATAAGACACAATATGTTGTGTGTTACACAACCAGTAATATATTCTAGGTAGAGAATTCATACTCTTAAAGTATAAAAATTCATAACACAAAACACAAAAACTTATAACACAAGACATATACACATGTTATGTATTTACTTATTTTCAAATCTAATTTAAGTAGAGAACTTATGTTTTATAGACCCCAAATTTCACAATACAAGATATAAATTCATAATATAATTGATACTTTTAATGTACAAAATTTCATAACATATGACACTGCTTTATAGAAGAAGGAAAAAAAACAAAAAGAAAAACTATAACATGAATGAAACAATCAATCCGTCACCATCAAAAGTAAATCAAAAATGACGTCCGGTAAAACTAGGATCTATAGTGCGTTATGGTCCCTTATCCACAATATAAGGATGCAAATTTGAGTTTATCATATTTTCTTCATAGTTTCAAGCACAAAAAAAACAAAAACAAAAAAAAAAAACAAAAAAAAACAAAAAACAAAAAACAAAAAACAAAAAAACAAAAAAAAAAAAAACAAAAAAATAGTACAATTTGTTCTCCTCCTTTCTCCTCCCATTAGAGATGCAAGTGATACTAAAAGAAAGTGTAATAAAGATTTTAAGATGAAAGGGCAACATCAAGTAGGTGAGTAATTTGAGTAAAATGGCAGGAAAACATGAAGAATCTACGCTAACTTTTCAATGTTTGTTGTACCAATAAACTTGCATAAATCCTTTGGTGCATAGCACCCTAAAAAATATTACATTTCCAGTTTCCCTTCCCCCCGATGCATTTGAATCAAATAACCCAAGTTTTTTAGCATAAATTGTTCAAGAAATAAACTGGGAATTATTCATCAGAATCCAAATTCAAACCAATTCAATTCCTTCTCCCCTGATGGAATCAATCACAGCTTTGACCTTTCCATGATATCTCTGATCCTTTTTGAAGAAAACAGAAACAGCAGGAATGCCTTTGACCCGCAGTCGCTCCCCCAGCAGCTTGCCTATTTTTGCAGCAGCAGCAACATCCCGGGTGTTTTCTTTCGCTTCTATCATCCCCAACCTCAAGCTCTTCTCTTGTGTGCTGGCAGCTGTGGCAACTGTTGCACTTGGTGTGTGGACTACTTGAGCATTCACATACTTGTTCGTGAAGTGCATCCTCAAGACATAAGGTTTGAGGAACTTTGTGACTCTTTCTGGTCTAACTGGTGGAGGAATAACCATTTCTGATTTACACGACACACACAAAAAAACATTAAATTCAGCTTGCGCATAACTATAATGAAGAAGAAGACTTATTATTGGGTGACAATCATGCCAAGACTTCAAGGTTTAGCTCAGTGTATATAGTTTTACTTGGTTTTCAATTTTGGGCTCAATATAAGCATTAAGAACTAGAGTGAATTTCATACATCCAATTCTGATGCATAAAATGGTATACAGCATCAGAATTCAGAAGGAACAGGAACATCATGTAAGACAACAATCCTTTCAAATAGCAATCTCTAGCACGTAGTAAACCACAAAAAATGCATTAAAAATATGAAGAATTGAAGATCCTTTAGGAAGAATAAAGCATCACAAAGATCTATTCTTCCAAGAAGACAAAGTGAACATTTCAAGGTTTGGGAGTGGGGGTTGAAATAAAGCTTCAGTATTATGTCGAGTAAATTTCAGATTTGGCCCTAGAACTCTAGAAGCTTTAAGCTTAGTTTGGTTTTGGTCCAAGTCTCAATTTAGTAAATAATGATGAATAGTTTTGGTTTCAATTTGGACATCAGACAAATCTCTTTGGCCAAATTGGATATAATTCCATCGACATGCACATGGGCAAGGATATTATAGGAATAATCAGCAGAGGGAAATAATGGTGCAAAATATCAGACATAAGAAAATGAGACTGTTCTATAAATAATGGGGGGGAAGAAAAGCAACAATAAATTCAAACCAAACTTAACTAGTAAGGATGAAATAAGAGAATGAACTACAAAGACTATCAGTATGAGTAAATTAAACTCTAAAAGACTGAAATTGAGAGGTTAGAGAGGACTCACCGAGTGGCCGAGAGCCCTGAGCGAAGGCGAGACTCAAGAGGACCGGAGTCAGAGTCGTATTCCGGCGGAGAGGCGGAGCCGCGGAGAGAGTGCGAGAGGTGAGAGGCGGAGATTGGAGAAGGCGAGAGAGTGATGGGTGATATACTGAGATGAGTGAGATCTGAGAGACAAAGAATGGAGAAGAGAAGGGAATCGCGAGAGAGAAAGGGGCAGAGGGGAAGTAGCGACTACTCCGACTAGCGAGAGAGAAAGGAGGCGGAAGGATACACAACACTCTATGGACCATAAAAATATATTTTCTCTGAATACAAAATACATTTATTATGATAATAGCCCGAAATGGATGATGATTATTATACTAGTAATTGAATAAAAATATTTTAAATTAGGTAATATAAATTCTAATTATAAGTATGTAGTTTTGGATAATTTAAAAGGACTTAATTGAATAAAAAATATTAAGATTATTAAATAACTAATTATGCTAATAGATATTGTAAAAGAATATGGTGGTAGAATATAGACTAATTAATTTTGAAAATTGATATACGCTAATATTACACGGAATTTATTTATCCAATTCATAAATGCGTCAATTCAATAAAAAATATTTTTAAATATGATAATAACTATTTTAATTATAAGTATGTAGTACCAAATAATTTTAAATGAGTCAATTGAATAAAAGATAATTACAAAATAAAATTAAAAAAAAAAAAAAAAAAAAAAAAGCCACGGGCTGCACAGCAGAAAATGTTTAAATTCCAAAACTAATAATGTTATAAAGAACAAAGATAATAAAATTTTAAAATAACTATTTATTAAATAAAATTTTAATAGAGTTTAATAGTGTTGTTACTTTAGGGGTTATAAATACAACTTTATTGAAAAGTTATGAGTGTATATTGTAATGATAAAAAATTACGGACTAAAATCGCTAGTAAGAAACAATTGAGAGATTAAAATTACATTAATCATAGCAAAATTATGATGGTTCGATTCAGTTAGAAAATAGGCTATTGACATATTTAGTTACAAGAGAATTTTCTCAACAGGAATTAGTCATTGTCACTAACAGTGGAAATCTGAGTACACCCAAAAAAATTAATAACCCAAAGAGGATCTTTAGCAGGAGAATTCACTGGCAGGAGGGTAATCATCAAATCGGGAGATGTAAATATAAATCAAAAGTCCAATACATGTGACACCGGGACATACCCCTGATTACACCGGGGCAGGAGGGTAATCATACCATAGCACAAGCTTTCCCTGTATTTGACATTAGTATACTCATATCCATCTACATCATCTTTATAGAGAGAACATTATATTCAGCTTTACCTGCAGCATAGACAACCAATTTTATTACATTGATTTGTTTTTCCTTAGTAAATAAATGATGAATTCCTAACATATTTATGCTGAATATAAAATTTCTTAAATTAAAATCTTACCTTGTTCATCCAGAGCCACATACAAGCAGTGATAAATCATCCGCAAGGCTTCACCAACATGTTGATATGGAAGACCTATTCAAATAATTGATGACATATCCAGATTTAGAGAAAACATAAAACAAGATAGGAAAATATACAGATAAAAGGATCATAAGACAGCCCGGCTTGGTTTCGCTTAACCACGGAGTTTTTTGGTTATCTGGTTACCATATCCTTCGTAAACATCCCCCCGTGGTAAGCCAAGCGCCATGTCTTGAATCGAGCTGAACTTGACCGACGCCCAACACTAGGAATACCTACCGGATGTGAATCTTCAAAATCAAAGCTTAACCATATGCCTTTAGGCAAGTTTTTTCTTAACTTGATCAACCTCGTTGCCATCCCGGCTACTGCTTAAACTCAGCACAACCCGTGATTGTGGATACAAACTATAGACAAGATGGAGTAGAGTACTCATTCAGATTCTGAAGGAAAAGATTCCAGTATTTTTTGGAGCAGGCTAGACCCCGCTGCCTTCTGTACTCCCTTCTCAGCCATCATCTTTCTCACATTCTCTACGTCATCCCATCTTCCCTCGGTGGCATATATATTCGATAAGAGTACATAAGGCCCGACGTCATCTGGCATCAATTTTATCATCTGCCTAGCTATGATCTCCCCCAGCTCGGTATTTGAGTGGGTCCTGCAAGCGGATAGTAAAGCTCCCCAGAGTGCAGGGCCTGACTCCATAGGCATCTTCCCGATAAGCTCCTCAGAATCATTCATCAACCCAGCCCGCCCAAGGAGATCAACCATGCAACCGTAATGTTCAACCTTAGGTTCAATCTTGTAGACTCTCTGCATTAACCCGAAGAACCACCAGCCCTCCAGTATCATCCCGGAATGAGTACATGCACTCAAAACACACACAAAAGTAGCATCATTTGGCATCACTCCGTTCCTTTCCATCTCTAAGAATATTTCAACAGCTCTCTCGCCCTTCCCATGTGCCCCGTAACCCATTATCATAGAATTCCATGATACAACACTTTTCTCTGGCATCTCATCAAAGACACGTTTAGCCAAATCCACCGCTCCACATTTTGCATACATTGTTAACACAGCGGTTGAGAGCAAAACATCAGGTTTTATTCTCTCGGTGTATTCGATATAGGAATGAACCCATTCACCTCTGTCTAGCCTCCCCAAGTGTGCACATGCCGTCAAGACACTCATTAAGGTAGCCTCATTTGGTTTAACATCTCCTTCTTGCATCATTCTATCGAACAATCTCAAACACTCATTACAATCTTTTGTCCGCACATAAAGTGCCATCATACTATTCCAAGAAACAACATTACGGTAATCCATTTGATCAAACAGTGCCTGAGCAGCAATGACATCTCCAAATTGAGAATACCCATCGATCAAACAATTCCAAGAAACAATATCTCTGGAAGGCATCTTCTCGAACAACTGCTTTGCGGTCTCCATATCCCCAATCCCCGCGTAGGCGGAAATCATTGTATTCCAACTAAAAACATCTCTTGCAGGCATACTATCAAACACCCGGTGGGCAAATTTCACTTCCCCATTTTTAACATAACCGTCAACCATAGTATTCCAAGTCACTAAATCTGATTCGGGACTCATATCAAACACCTTCCTTGCGTCCCCAATCCTACCACAAACCGCATACATGTGAATCATAGTATTCCTAACATATAAATCCAATTCAAACCCACATTTTACAACATTGGCGTGAACCTTCTGGCCCTCTCTCAGCAAACCCATATCGGCGCAAGCCTTTACTAACGTCGGAAACGTATAATTATTCTGAACGATTCCCTTTTCAACCATTTGATGATAATAAAACGCTAAAGCCTTTTCGGGCTCATCAAAATTCACGTAACCTCTCATAATCGTATTACATAGGAAAGCATCAGGCTCTTCAAGATAGGAAAAGAGCTTCACAGCGTGAGGGAGTGTGAGTTTCGAAGAGCAAAGCTTTTTCACCAACCGGCCGGAGGCCATTGGGTGCTGAAAGTTTCCAGAAACAACGAGCTGGGCATGAACTTGGTCGACCTGTTGCAGCGTGGGGTTGATTTTGTCCAATGTGAGCAAGATGGGGTGACTACGCCGTAACGTGTGAACGCCTTGGTCGTTTGGGTCAGAAACCTCGCCGCCATTATCAGACCAGAGCTTCGGAGTTGGCTTTGAGAGGTTTTTCTGAATTTGGATGAATTTGGTGATGTTGAGAGAATTTAGGGTAGCTTTGAGTCTAACGTTCATGTTTTCAGTTTCAGTGACTGTGTAACTTCTTGTGTATCAAAATGATTATGGAATACAGTCATGTTGGTTTTCATAATCATCAATAAACACTTTATTCTTGATTAATATTACATTTTTAGTATCTGTATTACATTTTCATTTGACTCAACCTGTTTCACTGATAAGGGCCCATAAGACGATTTCACACAAAATTTTGTCATATATAAATTAGTTCTTCCACCTTATTTTATGTCCTAACTTTAAATGCTATCCGATTTAGTTTTGTTTTTTGAAACAAGAGTCAAATTGGCTACTGAACGTAACGCATAAGTGTAATCAGGCCACCTAACCTAAAAAACGTTCAATTAGCCCACTTAACAATGCAAATGTCTCCAATTTCACCGCATAGCCGGTTTTCCCTTCTTGTTTCCGGTGGAGCGATGACATGGCAGTTGACATGGCATTAGTACCCCAATTTTATTTTGTTTCTTTCAGCGTGTAAACAAAACGACAGTCTGCCCTTCCTTGTCCGAAAGCAACCCCTAATTCTCTCGTAAGCCATCCCTAATTCATTCGTAAGCAGTCCCCAAATTGACAACAATACCCAAATCGAAGAGGTTGAAGTGTAGAAGTTGGTTCGTTGTTTGAAGAGATTGAAGGTTGTCACTGCGCTTTTTCAATTTCTGGAGTTGAGGTATGTTTTTCTGAGTTATTTTATAGTTGGGTGTTGGATTTTTCGTTGTTTTTTTTTTTTTTTTTGTGTTTTTGTTTGAAGAGAAAGAGTTCTTTTATAGTTTTTGTGAAAAACATGCGACTTTATACTGTTTGTATAGTGAAATCCCGACATGTTTGCTTTGATTTAGTTTTGTTGTTGTACTATGTGGTCCATCCTTGTCATTGTCTGCAATCTTTAATGGAGTCTAAAGACTAAAAGGCATTTGTGTGGTCCCTAAATTCTAAGAATACAGTACAATAATGTTATTGTTTTTCAATGGATATTGAGTCAGACTTGTGTCCCTAAATTCTTAGAATACAGTAGATGCTTTGATAATGTTTTTAATAGAATATTGAGTTAGACTTGTGGTCCCTAAACCCTAAGAATATTGTAGATAATTGCTTGCATTGTTGCTTTCAATATTGAGTCATAATGTGGTTTCTAAACCCTAAAAAAATATGAGGAAGTGGCTGCATTCTGTAATTGAGTCAGACTTGTAATGAATAAATAGTTTCATTCAATTGCTCTTTGAAATGCTGAGAATGGATTGCTTGTTGTTAGGTTCCCTAGTGATGGGCACTGTTGAACTAATAATACACCATGGGGGGAAAGGATTCAAAAGTGCAGTACATGAATGGGGATGTTTGGCATGTTGATATAGACCCTGATTTTCTTTCATACCCACACTTAGTGAAATTCATAAAGGAAGGGCAGTATGGAAAAATAGAGACACTATACTATAAAGCAGTGCATGAGCCAATGGAGAAACTAAGAGTTTTGTGGAATGATGCAACTGTGTTAGATCTCAATGCATTAGCAATTAGATTTAAGTCATGTGATATATATGTGGATCATGGAATAGATGATGCTGATTTAATTCCAAGTTACTTGTTACCTGGTGTGATGGGAATGATGAGGTTAATGAGGGATTATGAGGGAAACTACAATGATGGTGAAGGGAATGGTAAAGATGAAGGGGAAGAATATGATACTAATGAAGGAGGCAATGAAGGTGATGAAGAAGATAATGATTTTGGGGGTGAAGATAATGATTCTGAGTGTGAATATACAGATTCTCAGGGTGAGGACAATGAATATTCTGATGTTGAGAATGATATTGGAGGAGTTACACAAGAGGATGTTGCTGACATTAATGTGAACTTGCGGTATGAAGGGGAAGATGAGCCTACTGTTAAGGGAAAGGGAAAGGAGGTTAAGGGCAAGGTTAAGACTACCAAGGCTAAGGATAATGAAGCTAAGAAAACTGAGAAAGATGCATGCAGTGATGACTACTATTATGACTCAGCAGACCCACCCACTCAAGAGTCAGAAGAAGAAGTAGTTACACAACATATGACCCCTCCATCTAAGAAATTTAGCCCCTAAACCAAGACCAATGACTGGTAGGCCCAAGAAGAAAAGAACCAGAGAACCTACAGAACCCCGAGTTGGGAAAATTTCAAGGCAAGGACGAGTAATGACATGTTCTATTTGTAAACAAAAGGGACATCAAAAGAAAGTTTGTCCTGCAAATAATTCTATGCCATCCACTACTTCAGCCACAGTCACTGCCACTACCACTGCCTCTATTGCTTCCTCATAGTATATGCCAGCCACAGCCACTGCTTCAGCCACAGCCACTGCCTCTGTTGCTACAACTTCTGCTTATGCATCATCTACTAGGAGAAGTAAATTGCCTGTGAGGAGATCTGGTGGCTTTGGTGTATACATCAACCCAAATACTGGAACACAAATCTTAAATGTAAGTTAATGCATGGTTCTTAAATTCATGGTTATAAATAGCATGATTAATGTATTCACCTTTTTTTCATTTTGTAGCCTGGAAGAAAAGGACAACAAGTGCTATCAGTTGGAGGGAAAACAAGTGCGAAAGCTGCCAAGAAGAAACAGTAGTGGAAACTTGGAGTGAAACATGAATTTTTTTGTCTATGAAGTGTGGAAACTTGTATTGACTAACTTGTGAATGGCCTAATTTTTTGTAACTGGCTTATGGCATAGTATTTTGCAAACTGCCTGGGAATATTATGGCTTAATGGTTTTAACTCTGTAGACTGCCAGTGGCTTATTATGGCTTCTGTTTAACTCTTTAGGATTTAACACTATAAAATCAGTATTTAACTCTATAAAATCAGTATGGTTTATGCTGACATATTATGGCTTCTATTTAACATTTGAGTTGATGGCTTATGGTTAATGCTTTCACATTTCAGTTGATTATAGTTTCAGATTATGTCTTGATGTTTATCATTTGAGTTGATGGCTTTTTTGTAACTGGCTTGTGGCCTATGGTTAATGCTTTCACATTTGAGTTGATTATAGTTTCAGATTATGTCTTGATGTTTATCATTTGAGTTGATGGCTTTTATGAGTTGAGTTGATGTTTATCACTGGTTTCAGTTGTAAGCATTCATAAAGCATTGAACACAACCATTCAAAAACAAGTGAATAATATTGTAAGCATTCAAATACACTTGGAACACACCCATTCATAAACTAGTGAACCATTCATATCCATCTACAGAATACAACTAAGTCCAGAATTGCAGCTAAAATAACTACAACTCCAACACTACATAAACCTAACATTAAACCATACAATTGCAACTAAAACAACTAAAACTCCAACACATACAACTTTAACCATTTTTACAGTACCACTTTTCTTCGTGGCTTCTTCAATCCTCCCTAATCTGCTTTGGACCACCACAACTTCATCTCTTACACTTTCAACAATCCTTTTTAACTCCATTAAATCCATTTTGGTAGATTCATACTCCATAGCTCCCATTCCTTGCATCAAATCCTCAACATAAAGGAAAAATCCACATCCATTGCCCTGAAAACACACGCAACACCCTAATGCAAACTGAAAAAAGAATTAACAAACAACAAATATAAGAAATCTAACCTTCCAATTTTGACAGCCAAAAAATTTTCTTCCACTATCCCGAGCTGTGCATAATGGGGCTTTCAATCCACATTTACAGTACAAACATGGCTCATATTGAAAAGTATAATTGCGAGAAGGTATTTTTGGAGAACTTGAAGAAGACCTAGAATTCGAATAAGCCATTATAGACCTGGCATGCGACTAGGGTTTCTTCTTCATTGAGCTATTGCTGCCTCACCCTCTGGAGATTTCAAACACTGGATTTGGGTTATATACACGCTGGATAGGTAAGAAATACAAGGAGGAGTGATGTTAATGCCATGTCAACTGCCTTGTCATCGCTCCACCGGAAACAAGAAGGGAAAACCGGCTATGCAGTGAAATTGGAGACATTTGCGTTGTTAAGTGGGCTAATTGAACGTTTTTTAGGTTGGGTGGCCTGATTGCACTTATGCGTTACGTTCAATGGTCAATTTGACCCTTATTCCTTGTTTTTTTAATACTATTGACTCTATTACATTACAATTAGTATTTGTTCTATACTTTCTTTATATGTTGACTATTGCAGTCTAAATAGTCAATACCCCACCACTAGAGTTCGATCCTGTGACATTCCCTCAATAAGAGCCATTTAAAGTCTAAAGACAAAATTGAGTATTAGCTCATTTGAATATGTATTACTCATACAGTTAAATGTGCTTTTAATTTGGTATCCCGAGCATACCCTAACTTTAGGAGAAATTTCTAAGCTCGTACCATACTTAGACTAAGCCCCATCGCATCGGGTCAGCCTAATTAAAAGGCAAAGTGCTGGTCAGAATGTTATGCTGTGTAACCGTGTGCACCATGCAAGGTGCGCACGGTTTCAATTCATAATTTCTATATTGTAGATTCATAATTTCCATACTGTAGGTTCATAAAATCTATACTGTAGATTCATAATTTCTAAACTGTAGATTCATAATTTAAATATAGTAGATTCATAATTTAAATACAGTAGATTCATAATTTCTATACAGTAGATTCATAATTTCTATACTGCAGATTCATAATTTCTGTATTGTAGATTCATAATTTCTGTATTGTAGATTCATAATTTCTAAACTGTATAGTTATCAAATTATGAACATATAGTTCTGTGATTTGTGAATACAGTAGTTATCAAATTATGAACATATAGTTCTGTGATTTGTGAATACAGAGTTCAACAATTGAGAATATGAACATCGAAAATTATGAACATATAGTTCTGTGATTTGTGAATACAAAGTTCAACAATTGAGAATATGAACATAGAAAATTATGAACATATAGCTCTATAATTATGAACAGATATTTATAAAATTATGAACATATAGCTCTATCACATGTTCACAAATCTAATCACTACAAGAAATTTCACATTTAGTGACAACAGAAGTTGTCACCGAAACTATCAATTTTGGTCACTATTGAAATTAGTGACCAATTTTTGAAGTCGTCACCTGTCGTCACTATATCTTCCGTCACTATTGTAGTAGTAACGACTTTTGAAAAGTTGTCACAATTACTTAGTACTTTTGTGACAATATTTACTTACACTGAAAGTAGTATTTGAGTGATAACGATAGTTGTCACAATAAATGTATAATTTAAGACCAAATATGTTATTACAAAAAATTGATTTAGTGACAATTAAATTTGTTGCAATTAAATATTTTATTGTGACAACACTTTAGTCACAATAGCTGTACTTATTTGTGAGAATTGTTCTTGACGCAAAAATGATTATCAGTGACCAAAAGAGTTGTATCAATAATTACTTTGTTGTGACCATTACTTGGTCACAATTCTTTTTCCAAATAATACTAGCCAAATACACAAAATATAAAATTATTTATTTCAAAATCTTGTCATAATTAAATGTTTTAATTTAATTATTATTTGGAATAAAATAATTCATTCAACAAATGTTACTCATCAAATTAAAATATATATATATATATATATATATATATATATATATATATATATATATAAAGACATCAATGTCTAACAAATATACTTTGTAAGAAATGAATTCAAATAAAAATGTTTTAAAATAAAATGTCTTGATTATTCTTCAATTGAGGTAGTTTATGGAGATGCATTGCTTAGCATATTTTGAAGCCCTTGATTGCTTGCTAAGTGTGCAAAAAATTGTTTGATTTCAGCACCTTGTTTCTCTAAAGCTGCTTGTGCGATTTCTTTAAATTTTGCAATTTCTTCTTCTAAATTATTTTCACGCTTCTTTGAAGCTTCTATTTCTGCTTGAAAAGAATTTCTCTTCGACTTTTGAAGTTACCCCCTTAAAACATAAATCACGTGCATTGCTTAACTTTTTTTTTTTAAACCAAATCAAAATGCTCAACAAGTGGTAGAGGTGCAGCTCAAATCTTTTCTTTATTCTTCTCTCCCTCTTCCTGAAGTTTATCATGCAATTAAGATAAATATTAATAATTGAGTAAAAATTAATTTAAGGTCACAGCAGAAAATATATATACTTTTTTATATATATATGTAATATACGGTAGTTAATATATATATTATGTACTGCACATATCTATATTATATATTTTGTTTTATTTTTTTATTTATATATTTTTTATAAAAACAGGTAATAATATATAAATAAAAAAATAAAACAAAATATATAATATAGATATGTGCAGTACATAATATATATATATATATATATATATATATATATATATATATATATATATACACACACACACACACATATGTCATTCAATAATAATAAATTAAATAATTTTATATACAAAATAAATACGAAAGTATATATATGTGTAAGTAGAGAACATATAATAAACTAAGCATTACATTCATTTTTTTAGCATAATACATGTTCAATACTAAAAAATTATATATTTCAACTATTATGATATAATTTATCTTGATATGATTCAGACAACAAAAATCAACCAACCAAAATTAATTCATTAAAAAAAAAAAAAAAAAAAAAAAAAAAAACAAAGATGGGCAAAGTAAGATAAAGGACAACCACTTACTTGAAACAAATTCTTCCCAAATCTTTTTAATCTTTTAATAATGCTCTAAGTTCTCCACCGATCTTTAGGCCTGCGTAGATTGTTTCAACTCTTGAGAAGAATAGGAGAAGAATTTCTTCTTCTTTTTATTTTTTAGAATTTCAAAAATGAAGAGATGGGAAGAAGAGAGGAATTTTTTTTTCTTTTGCTAGTAGAATTGGCCAAGGTAGAAAAAAAAGAAGGAAGAGAATATCTATATTGATCATCATCCAACCCCCAATCCGTTATGATGTGCATCCGGATGCCAAAACGACGTCGTTTTATTAAAAAACGCGCCAGCAACAACATTATATTGTTCATTCATTCTGGAAGTTTAGTTCATAGATTATGGAATTATAGTTCATTGATTATGGAATTATAGTTCATCGATTATGGAATTGTAGTTCATCGATTCTGAAATTTTAGTTTATAGATTATGGAATTTTAGGGGGGTGTATTCAATCCAGACTTTTAAAGAGTTTTAATGACTTTTAACGACTTTCAAAGTTTGGTGGTATTCAATTTAGACTTTTAAAGACTCTTTAAAAGTCTACCTGTATTCGATTCATACTTTTCAGAAGTCTTTAAAAGTATACAGGTATTCGTTTCAGACTTTTATTGAGTCTTTAAAAGTCTACTGGTATTCAAATATTTATCAACTTTCATAGACTTTATCATAATAGGATTTCTGTAGACTTTTTCTTCATTAATATAAATAGATGAAATCCGACCCTCCAACCTCAAACTTTTCAATTTTCTCTACAGACTTTTTTTCCTCTATCAACCAGACAACTTTTTCATCAAATTGTCGGTACGTGTATACGTTGTAATTTTTTTTTTTTATATATTTATGCAACTTTGTTTGCTGCGAACAGCAGCAAGAATTTCTTGCTGCTGTTCGCAGCAAGCAAATTTGCTTGCTGCGTGTTCGCAGCAGCAAACATGCTGCGAGCAGCAGCAGGGGGCTGCTGTTCGCAGCAGATTTTACGCTTATCTGCTGCGAACAGCAGCATCTCTGCTGCTGTTCGCAGCATAAATATTCTATAATTTTTTTGTAATGAATTGAATTAATATACTCAAATTTTTACAATTTTTTTTATAATTAATATAATTTTATGTTATTATATGTTCATTAATTATTAATATTTGTATTTGTGTTAAGTTGAATTATTTGAGGTTCTTATTTATTTGATAGTAATGGGGGATCAAGAAAGGAGTAAAGGTAAAAGTAAAGTTAATGGAAATTATGCATTATGGGCACCTGAGGAGAGTAATGAGTTGTTACAACTTATGGTTGATGCGATAAAAAATGGATGGCGTGATAGTAGTGGGGGTTTAAGCAAGTTAACTGTGGAGAAGAGGATACTTCCGGCTCTTAATGAAAAGCTTGGTTGTCAAAGATCGTATGCACAATACCAAAGCAGATTGAAATGGTTCAAGCATCGTTTTAACAATTTTTCTGAGCTTATGCGTCATAATTCTGGATTTGGTTGGGATCCAATCACAAAGAGGTTTACTGCTAGCGATGAGGTGTGGGAAGATTATTTTAAGGTGAGATTTTTATATCGTTTAATTAACATAGATGTTTCTTAAATTTTATATTTTAAATAATTTATTAACTATTTTATTTTCCTTTTCTAGTCTCATCCTACTCATAAAAATCTACGGACAGATACGATTGCTGACTATGACGATTTAGCATTTGTATTTGGAAGTAGTACTGCTGTAGGAAAAAACTCTATCGGATTGGGTGATGAAACTGATGCAAGAATCTATAGTGTTGAAGAAGATAATCAGTGTAGAATTGATCAACTACACTTTGATTTTGCTAACGATGGTACACAAAATGATATACAAGTAGATTCTCAAGATCCACGATTATCACAATATACTTCATCAGCACCTCAAGAGATAAATGTGGAAGCAACTTCAACAAAGTATTATAAGAGAAAAAGGAATAGAACTGAATATGAAGGAAATAGTAGTTCAACAGAGGAAACAAATCGATCTAATGTGTTAGATAAATTATCTAATACTCTTGATTCGATTGCGGCTGATATCCATATTTTGGTGCAAAAAAGGGTAAAAGAAAGTGGTTGTTGGGATGCTATTAAGGAACTCCCTGACTTGGATAGTGATACTTGTTTCAAGGTTTTGGAATGGCTGAACACCAAATCAAAGAAAGATACATTTATAAATATGTCACCCCAAGATCGCTATAAGTAGATAATGTTCAAATTGTCCAAATGAGAGTTCATAGTATTATTATTATTAGTACTATTATTAGTTTCATAAATTTTGTTCCATGCATTAACAATATTTGTGTTGGATTTTTTACATGAAGTTTGATAGAATTATTGTTAGTATTACTATTTTTTTTTTACTATAAATTCTTTTCTTTACTTTTTTTTTTAAAAAAAAAATATTTTTTATTGTTTCATATAAATACTTTTGTTTGTAGGTACTATTTAATACCATTTAGGTGATTGATATATAATGTCAAGCTCTAGTATTGATAGCAATGACGACTTTGAGATGGTTGATGTGGAGGAAGAACAAGTAGATGAAGAAATTGAAGAAGTAGAGTTTTATGAAATCATTCAACGTTTATCGGAAATAATTTCTATGATTATACAAGTATTAAAAGAGGTTATTATTGATAATAATGGTGAACGAATTGAACATCCACTAGCTCGACGACCGATTACTTCACGTGGATACACTTACATACAAAACGTATTGGCTGAAGATTCTGATAACTTTCGGCAAGTATACAGAATGTATCCAAATGTGTTTTTAAAGTTATGTCATATTATAAGAGAGAAAACACTTCTAAAGGATACAAGATACATTACTGTTGAAGAAATGGTTGTAACATTTTTACTAACAGTTGGCCAGAACTCTAGATATTGCCATACTCGTGAAACATTTTATCGGTCACACTTTGCTACAAGTAAGAATTTTAACAAAGTTTTAAAGGCTCTTAACACAATAGCACCTGAGATGATGGTCAAACCTAGTTTCACAGTGCCTACACGAATAAGAGAAAGTACAAGATTTTACCCATACTTTAAGGTAAGCAATAAATCACCCTATTTGATTAATTATTGTTCTATTTTTTATGCGTGTCATAGATATTCTTATAAATGTGAATATGAAATCATATTTATGTGTTGAATTTACTTTAGGATTGTGTTGGAGCTATTGATGGCACACATATTCCAGCAATGGTAACTGGGCGTGATGTAAGCAGTTATCGTAATCGTCATGGAATAATTTCACAAAATGTATTGGCTGCTTGTAACTTTGATTTAGAATTCATATATGTTCTTAGCGGGTGGGAGGGTTCAGCACATGATTCAAAATTGCTAAGTGACAGTTTATCAAGGAGGAATGGCCTTAAAGTACCACAAGGTCAGTTTAGTTTAGTTTTTTTTTTTTTTAAATAATATTAAATAACTTTACATATTGGATAATTAATATTTTAAATGTGTGTAGGTAAATACTTTTTAGTGGATTGTGGATTTCCAAACCGACAGCAATTTTTAGCTCCATATCGAGGTGTACGTTATCATCTTCAAGATTTTTTCGGACAAGGTCGTGACCCTGAAAATGATGTTGAGTTATTCAATCTACGACATTCTTCTTTGAGGAATGTAATTGAGAGGATATTTGGTATATTCAAATCGAGATTTACGATCTTCAAGTTAGCACCTCCATTCCCTTATAAGACTCAAGCAGAACTTGTACTAGCTTGTGCCGGGCTTCATAATTTTCTTCGCAAGGAGTGTCGTAGCGATGAGTTTCCAATTGAGCTAAATGATGATGAATCTCCTTCACCTTTACCGACGAATGATGTAGATAATTTTGAACATCTGTTTGAAATTCAAGAGCAACAACGAGAGCATGCCAATGAATGGAGGGCTAAAATAGCTTTGGATATGTGGAGAGACACCCAACAAGGTGAAAACAATTCCAATCAAAGATAATTGTACTAACAAGATGAATATTTTAATTTGTACTTTTTGATTTTAGACATTTTGATAATTATATTACTCAATATTAGTTGTTTCATTAGTACAAGAAATATTTTTGTTGGTTATATTTAGTGAAAATAGATTATATTAATTGATTAATCTATTTTCTTTATGTATAATATAATCTATTTTTGTGACAATCAATATTTATTTTTTATTTTTTTGCAATGCATTAATTTATTTATGGTTTATATAAATATATTTTTGTAAGAAAATTATAAATATAATGTATTAGTAGAAGTTATGGAATGTTTGTAAGGGTGTATTCAATTTAGAATTTTAATGACTTTTGTAGACTTTTTAATATGAAAAAGTTTTTAAAAGTCTATAAATGTTTGTCTTATGGATTTTTAAAGACTCTTACAAAGTTGATGAAAGTTTAAAAGATTCTAGGAAAGTCTACGAAATCTCTACAAAAGTCATTTAAAATCCATCACTTTAAAAGTCTTTGAAACTCTTTAAAAGTCTTGATTGAATACACCCCCCTTAGTTCATTCATTCTAGAATTTTTGTTCATAGGTTAGATTATGGAATTATAGTTTATCGATTATGGAATTATAGTTTATCGATTATGGAATTTTAGTTCATATGTTGTTGCTGGGAATCGAACCTGATTTTTTTTTTTTAAGGGCAGACACGCGTTTTATTAAAACGACGTCGTTTTTGCATCCGTATGCACCATGCATGGTGCATACGAATGCACAGCATAATTTGCCATCCAACCCTAGTCAACTTAGTAATTAATTGAAAGAATAATTTTAGTTAATTACCTAAAAATTTCTATCATATAAAAGCAAACAATATATATCTATTAAAGGTAATTACAACCAAAATATATAACAAGTGAAATTTTTCCTCTCGCCCTTTCGCGAGTTTCTCCCTCTCCGCTTTTTGTGAGCCGTTTCGCCTTTTTTTCTCTTATGGATTCCGACAGCACTATGAGATCGATGGCAACGTTGACTATTGCTGATCTAGAAGATGATGAAGACATTCAGCAAGTTGGCAATATTGTTTTGAATCATCCCGAGGAAGTTAACGAGTTTTTTGCGGTTGGTCGCCTTGTGACCAATAAACCCATAAAATTCGTGTTTTTCAGAGATACTATGGCAGCGTTGTGGTGCCCAGTGATGGGCGTGAACGTTAAAGAGCTCCAACCAAGAAGGTATCTTTTTCGTTTTTATCATGAAAGCGATATATCACGGATTGTTGATGATGGACCCTGGACGTTTGAGCAAAGCCTTCTAATACTCAAACGTATCTCTCCAAGCGAAGATCCGGAACAAGTCCCGCTGGAGTCTGCTGAGTTTTGGATTCAAGTCCATGGCTTACCGTCCGGATTTCGATCTGAAGCGGTCTTACAGGCCATTGGTAATTATATCGGTCGTGTAACCACAATGGATGAATGAAACTTCGATGGATCTATGCGTACTTTTTTCCGCATCCGAGTTGAGTTTGAAGTCTCTAAACCTCTGAGAAAAGGTACGCGTCTAAAGAAGGACAATGGTGAATGGATCAAAGTTGAATTCCGTTATGAACGGCTTCCCACTTTCTGCTTTATTTGTGGGTTGATCGGTCATGGCGATAAGCATTGTTCGAAACGGGTGCAAGGTTGGTCGGGTAATATTGAGAAGCCCTACGGGCCAGAGCTTCGTGCAGGCAGTAGGAGGAATGCGCCGTCAGCTGGAGAGAAATGGGTACCGCCGGAATCTCACGCGGAGCGTAGTCAGTGGAAGTCGCCGGCGATGAGTACGGATTTAGATATGAAAGGTAAGACATCGCATGATTTGGTTAATGATTCTATTACCATACTGACGCATGGCAATCAAGCAGATTTTGGGCATGGTAATGTCTCTACAAGTAAGGAAAGTTTGGTCAATAATGATGTTACAACATCTCACGTGAGTGTGAAGAATACAATAACCGTTATGGAGCAAAAAAGACGTCGTACTGATTCTGCTTCTCACGATCAAACAGTTGGCAGTAGTCCTATGGAAGTTGAAGGCTCTAGTTCAAAAAACTTGTTATTGGCCGGAACTGGTATCGACCAGTTCCGCCCATCTCAATGACCTCCCTATGTTGGAACTGTCGAGGGCTTGGCGACCCACGTACAGTTCGTGAAATTTTGGCCTTAGAGTCTAAGGTCAAGCCACATTTTATTTTTTTAATGGAGACTAAGGTGCGCCGTGAACATGCTGAGCAGTTGAAAATGAAACTTAATTACGATGGTCTTTTTTACGTTGATGGAGGAGGAGTTCGAGGAGGTCTTGCTTTATTATGGCGAGATAGAGGAGTAGCTAATCTTATAAGCTACTCGAAAAACCATATAGATATCCAAGTGAATCTGCCCGGTAGTGAACCTTGGAGACTTACATATTATTATGGCTTCCCGGAGCGTAATCGTCGCCAACAATCTTGGAATTTGCTTCGGTCTCTTAAACAGAAGTCCGACCTGCCGTGGTTGGTTGCTGGAGACTTCAATGACCTTGCATCCCCTGATGAGAAACGTGGCCTACATCCACATCCCCCAGCTCTCATTGAAGGCTTTAACCAGATGTTAGACGATTGTGGTTTGTTTGACCTCGGTATGAGGGGTAGGAAGTTCACCTGGGAAAAAGGTAGAGGAACCGAAAACTGGCTGGAGGAGCGTCTTGACAGGGCGGTGGCTGGAGCTGACTGGTGCAGTATGTTCCCTAATGTATCAGTGCGTAACCATGACACTATAACTTCTGATCATACTGCCATTCATATTGAAATTTTTGGCCCTCGCATGGTTAAGCAAAGACGTGATTTTCTCTTTGAGAACGCTTGGTTGAAGGAGGCAGGTTGCAAACAAGTGGTTTTGGAGTCCTGGAATTTTTCTCGGGGTGATACAGTGCCGTGTCGACTCTCTCATTGTGGAATCTCTCTTCGTACATGGGGAGGAAATTTCGCAAAAAGAACAGAGAAGGAGATATCTCATATCCAGGCAAGACTGAACATGCTCCGTAGCAGAATTGATGGGGCTTCTCTTCTAGAGGTACGTGAATTGGATGGCAGACTACGAGATTTGAACGATCAATTGAACATCTACTGGCGTCAAAGAGCAAAACAACATTGGTTGATTGGAGGGGATAGAAATACTAAATATTTCCACCTATATGCCTCTGCCAGAAGAAGGAAAAATCTCATTTTGAAGCTCCAGGATGAATCGCAAAGTTGGGTGGATGGGGATCAACTTTTGCCTCTTGCCACTAGATATTTCCAGAATATTTTCACCTCTAAAGGGGTGGACTTTGGCAGCAATCTGGACGGGTTCAATGCTACAATTTCATTAGAGGATAATCAACGTCTCTTGAGACCGTTTCAATCAGATGATGTCCGAGAAGCTTTATTCTCTATGGCTCCAGATAAGTCCCCGGGACCTGACGGATTTAGCCCGGCATTCTTCCAGCATTTTTGGAATGAGATAGGGGAGGATGTCTCACGATTCGTACTGGATTGTATCTCTGCTGACGAATTTCTGATTGGGTTTAATGATGCAATTATTACGTTGATTCCAAAAAAATCAACTCCCACATCTATGGTGGACTTACGCCCAATTGCATTATGCAATGTTTTGTATAAGATTCTCTCCAAAATGTTGGCAAACAGACTCAAGGAAGTACTTGACAAGGTAATTTCTATATCTCAAAGTGCTTTCCTTCCCGGTCGCTTGATTACAGATAATGTACTAATTGCTTCTGAGGTAATTCACTACTTAAACCGGAAGAGGCAAGGTAATCATGGCTGGTGTGCATTGAAGTTGGATATGGCAAAGGCGTACGATAAAATGGAATGGACATTTCTACGGGAGATGATGTCTCGTATGGGTTTTGACCAACGTTGGATTAATCTAATTCTCCGGTGTGTGAATACATCAAGGTACAAAGTGAATGTTAACGGTGATCTTTCGGATTTTATTATACCTACTTGTGGGCTGCGTCAGGGGGACCCATTGTCCCCATATCTTTTTATTCTTTGTGCCGAGGCTTTGTCTCACTTGATCTCCAGAGCTGTAACTAGAGGAATGGTGTCACCGTGTATAGTGGCTAGAGGAGTTCCCGGACTATCACATTTGTTCTTTGCAGATGATAGTCTGCTTTTTCTGAAAGCTACGGTGCAGGAAGCGGCGGCTATAAAGGGGTGCCTGATTAGTTATGAGCGGATGTCAGGTCAGTCTGTAAACTTTAATAAATCATGTATAGTGTTCAGTCGCAATACAGCTGCAAATCTAAGGATAGCAGTGGCTGGAACATTAAATGTGATTCAATCAGACAATATTGGCAAGTATCTTGGTTTGCCAATGGGAGTGGGAAGAAATAAGAAAGAAGTGTTTAGCTATATTGAGGCAAAATTAATCCATCGGTTGAGTGGTTGGAACAAGAAGATATTATCAAAAGCGAGTAAGGAGATTTTACTGAAAAGTGTGGCTCAAGCGCTTCCCACTTATTCAATGAGTATATATTTTCTACCGGTTACACTCTGTGAGCGGATTGAAAGAATTATGAACAAGTTTTGGTGGACAAACACTGGTAACAGTGGCGGTGGTATAAGGTGGATGGCGTGGCAACGTATGTGCTCTCCAAAGTCGCTTGGTGGGATTGGCTTCAAGAATTTGAGCAGATTTAATATAGCTTTGTTAGCTAAGCAGGGGTGGAGATTATTGACACAACCACATTCCTTGGCTGCTCGTCTATATAAAGCAAGGTACTACCCGCATTCCGGTTTTTTAGAAGCTAGTATTGGTGCTAATCCCTCTTATTGTTGGAGATCGATACTTGCGGGACAGCAGTTGTTGAAGCAGGGAAGTTATAAGCGGATTGGCAATGGAAGAGATACTAATGTTTGGAACCAACCTTGGCTACCTAATCAGGAGGATCCATTTATTCGGTCTCCAATTCTAAATAATGATGTCAACATGAAGGTTTGCTCCTTAATTGATTCTGCTACCCAAGATTGGAACACACAGCTGGTTATTAATATGTTTGAGCAAAGGGACGCTGAGTTAATTCTCAAAATTCCTGTGGCTACTGAATTTGACGATACATGGTGTTGGAGGGGAGACATAAGGGGTTTGTACTCGGTTAAAAATGGTTATCGCATGTTAACTCCTTTGCATGGTCAGGAAGGTACGGATTCTGCAGTTTGGCGCAATCTTTGGCGGCTGAAAATTCCTCCAAATATAAAGAATTTTGTGTGGCGTATCTTGCATGGTGTACTCCCTACGATGATGGCCATTAATAGTCGGGGAGTGGAGGTTGATGTTAGTTGTGTACTGTGCAGACTCCAACCGGAAACTATACGCCATTTATGTTGTGAGTGTACTGTTCTTGTTCCTTTGTGGTATGATTTAGTGAACACACCCCTCCCAAACATGGATGATGAATTTTCTGCTTGGTTATGTAAATGTCTTATCCATGATGATAAGCTGAAGGTTCTAAAATCTATTGCATTCTGGTGGTGCGTATGGCATGAAAGAAATGAGGTGGTTTGGAGACAGAAAGTTTGGCAGCCTGCACTTATTCGGTTAGCGCATCAGCGTACTATGAATGATTGGAATTTGATGAAGGAAATGGTTACTGGTAGCAATACTCATTCCTCTAACATTGTGGCAGTACATGGACCTACAGAAAATACGGTTAGAGTGTATGTGGATGCTGCTGTCTTCCCGGTAACGCATGAAGCTTGCTTTGGCGTGTTTCTTCAATCTGCAGATGGGGAGTACATTGCGGCTAAAAACGGCCCTATTCAGTGCATGGATGATATTCATTTAGCTGAAGCAGTTGCAGTGAAGGAGGCATTGTCATGGGTCAAAGAGAAGGGTTTCATGCATGCTAAGGTTTATTCGGATTGTGAGAATATTTGTAATTTGGTTAAGGTTTCTCTACCGGATTGTACGTATGCAGGTTGTGTTCTCGAGGAATGCCGATTACTTCAACGACACTTTACTAATGTGTCTATTCAGTTTATCTCTAGATCAGTGAATAAAGTTGCCCATGCTTTAGCTAGGGCGGCTCGTTCTCAATCTGGTCTCATTGTTTGGACTTCTTCTATTCCGAGTTGTATTGAACATCTGATTTAATGCAGTGTTTCTTTTGATTTTCAAAAAAAAACAACCAAAATATATATTTATTTATATATCTAATATTATCCTACCTTATATATATATATACTACACACCATAGACACACGTATATATATATGTAGTTAACTATTCTTCCCAATATATATATATATTACTTACATACAAATAATATATGTACTACTAGACCTGACAATTATGGACACGACCCGTTAACACGATACGAAACCGGACACGAAAATAACGGGTTAGTGTTTAGCCTTAACATGTCCGGGGTCGTTAACGGGTTGACCCGTTAAGGACCCGTTATGTTTCGTGTCTTAACGGGTCAACTTGTTAAACCTATTAAGAACCTGTTTAACCCGTTAACACGAACCCGTTTATCAAACCTGTTTATAACCCGCTAAGAATCATTTTTGTCATTATGTAAGAACCATTGTCATTATTGAGATTACAAAAGATATTATGAACATGACTAAGGATGAATTTATTACATTAGGCCAAGATCATACACCAATTATTGTTGTTCAAGTGTTCAACAATTTGAAATTTGAATTTTGATTGTGTTCAATTTTATTCTAAAAACTTGTATGGACTCCTTTAATTATGATTTTTGAAAGTTATTTTATCATGTTATGAATTCAATACTTTTTAGTTTGTTTGATGAATTGAACGGTAGGTTTTATTTTTTATTTTTTATTTTATAGAACTTTAAATTTTAGTTTTCTTAAATATATTAATAGAAATAACAGGTTTAAACGGATTTCGTGTCGTATCGTGTCGACACGACTTGAAACCTGTTAACAAAACGTGTCTATCGTGTAAACCCGCTTAACCCGTTAAAAAATCATGTTCGTGTTCGTATTAAAAATTTGAACCCGTTAACCATAACGTGTCGTGTCCGTGTTTAGCCTTATCGTGTTCGTGTCGTTATCGTGTCGACCCGTTAACAAACCCGTATACACGAATTGCCAGGTCTATGTACTACACATATAATACATAAGTATATAAAATGTACATATATAATTATATTACCCAAAATGATATGTACACAATTTATATTAAAATAATTATTTTGTATTTCAAAATATTACCCACATATTTATAATCAAACATTATAATTATACATACTTTATTTTGTATTTATTTATAACAATAATCATAGGATAAGGATAATGTGATTTTAATTTTTTTTTTAACACTTGATTAGAAAAGATATGAATGATCAATCGTAAAAATAAGAATTTAGAAGGGCTAAAAAAATCGGATATCACATTTACCATTCAAGGCTCTAATTTGGAAGATATATAATAATGATGTTATGGTATTGCATATGCCTAATTTGGATGCTGCAATTGTTGAAGTAAGCTCATCAAACGTTCATACCATGAGTACCGAAGAAGATGAAATTGATAGTGATTGAGATGCTTTTATTAATGATGATGATGAGATTCCAACATCTGAAAATGAGGAAGGTGGTGATGATGATGATGATGATTGAGTAGTATATGAATCTGTATTTATAACTTTTGAATTCTTTACTTTTTTTATATTTTGAGTTTGAAGTTTTCAAAAAAAAAAAATGTATTTTGAGTTTGAATGGTTAATTTTAATAAATCTTTTTGAAATATATTGTTGGTACTAAACATATACATGTTTATTTTCAAAAAAAAATGATATGACAAATTAGTAAAATAAGTATAGTGAACTTATCTGTCACATAAGAACGTTTAAAAATGAGTGATTATAAAATGTATTTTCACAAATCGTACAAATCAATTGTATTTTTATTGACAAAAAAAGTTGTCACGAATATTATCAACAAGAGTGACCAACAACTATTTGTCACAAAAAGTACAAACATTTGTGTCAACATTATTTTTTGTCACAATTACATTCGTTCCCGCCATAATTATAATGTCGCCAAAACAAACATACATTTAGTGACAACAAATAGTGACAACGCATGTTACGACACAATTATTCTAGTAATAGTGACAACTTATTCGTAACAAATACTTACTCGTCACAATTACCATATTATCTATGACCAAAAAAAAGTTATCACAATTACACCACACAATAGTGTCGAATTATTTTTTTGGTCACAAAAAGGGTATTATTTGTGACTAAATTATGAAGTGTCACAAAAAATTTGTCACTAAATGTCTTTATTCTTGTAGTGAATACTGTAGGTTCATAATTTCTATACTGTAGATTCATAATTTATAAACTGTGCGGTTGCGAAGAGAGAATGGAATGTTTGGGAATCCGCCTAACGCCGTTAACGTCAATAAACAATGAATTTTTTTTTAAGAAACGAGAGTGCACGGCTACTCACACCAACCAATCTGGTTACAAAGTAAAATTTATTAACTCTTAGTTAGTACAATTAGCTTGTAATTTTACTCAAAGTTTTTATAATCATTTAAATTTTTAGTCTAAGTGCTTATGTTTGTCAAATGGTTGTCGAAAATGCAGACTACTAGAAATGTGGTCAGAAATGTTATGATCGTTATTTTTTAATAAGTCAGAACAATACCGTAGTATATGTGAGACTGTCCAAAAAATGGAAGCAGCATTTGCTCACTTTAGTGTACATCTTAGTAGTCCTAACTAGGATGATATTCGCAATAATGACGATACGCAGCCCCCCTTCGATCAGTCCGATGATAATACACTATCCCTCCACTCTGGTTTAATCAATATTAGATAGTACATTATTTGAATATTTGGAAAATGTATTTTGGATGCTGAAATAATTGCTACAAAATCTTATTACTTATTAGCATGCACGTTTAGCTAATATTTTGACAAATGTATTTTTGATGGTGAAACAATTGCTACACCTTGATTTAAATGATTGACTAATGTTTGATTTCCTTAAATTGTTAATTGTATTGTAGAATTTAATATTGTGGTGCTGGATTGTAATAGGTCTAATTCATTTGATATTTGTAGAATTTTAAATTTTTTTTTTTTGTTAGTAAATCTTACTGACCACCTAGTGGTCGGTAATTCAATTTTTTTAATTTTTTCTTTGTAAATCTTACCGACCACTGGTGGATGGTAATTCCGATCAATTACCGACCACCAGTAATATGAAATATGCTCTCTTTAACCGACAACTAGTAGTTCCGATGTCCTAAAAAAGAAGCCGGTATTTCCGACCACCTTGACTAGTTATCGGTAATAGAGAGGGCTTTTTTTCCAAATTCATAAAGTGGTCGGTAAGTTGGTCGGAAATTGCATTTCTGACCGGAAATCACCCTTTTCCGAGCAGTGAAAGAACCTAGTACCGGTTGCAAATGGCCATCAAATTAAATAATATAGGTACTATATATAACACAGACGAAACTTTATCACCAAAAAGCATACGAAAAATCTAAAGATGACCTTCATAGGTGAAAAGTCATAGATTTTTGGGAAAAGGGTCAAATAGACCCTCAAACTATTGCTCAAAAGTCAATTAGGCCCTCCAACTTTGTTAAGAGGCAATTACACCCCTGAACAATGTATTTTGATGCAATGAAGCCCAAATGCAGGTAAATGACCTGCTATCCTAGGTCATTACAAATCCGGCGACATTCCGACATATTTTCAGGCAAAAAAAGTGACCGGCGACCGGTCGCCGGTCACGGAGACCCCTCCCGGAGAAGGCCACCACTGTGGTGGCCTTCTCAACCGGAGAAGGCAACCCAGACAGTGGCCTTCTCAACCGGAGAAGGCAACCCAGATCTGGGTTGCCTTCTCCAGTCGAGAAGGCCACCAGTGTGGTAGCCTTCTCGCCGGAGAAGGCACCCAGATTTGGGTTGCCTTCTCCGGTCGAGAAGGCTACCAGTGGTGGCCTTCTCCACCGGAGAAGGCAACCCAAATCTGGGTGCCTTCTCCGGCGAGAAGGCCACCACTGTGGTGGCCTTCTCAACCGGAGAAGGCAACCCAGATTTGGGTTGCCTTCTCCGGCGGGTGGCCTTCTCCGGGAGGGCTCCGTGACCGGCGACCATCGCCGGTCACTTTTTTGCCTGAAAATATGTCGGAATGTCGCCGGATTTGTAATGATCTGGGATAGCAGGTCATTTACCTGCATTTGGGCTTCATTGCATCAAAATACATTGTTCAGGGGTGTAATTGCCTCTTAAAAAAGTTGGATGGCCTAATTGACTTTTGAGCAATAGTTTGAGGGTCTATTTGACCCTTTTCCCTAGATTTTTTAACATATAATTATTTAATTAGTACATAGGTTAAACAAAATGAAGAACAACACAATTACGAGAGCGAGAACCCATTTGTTCTCTTCTCCCATGGAAAAAATCCCATGCAAAATTAGAAAGGCGACCGCCACGAGCACCCATGACCATCCGCCATTTTCATCTTCATCCCCCAAGCTATGAGCTCGAGCACTTGTATTACCATGCCGCCATCGATAAGAAGATCCATAACACATACTCAAATACACAATAAGTATCAAAATTAGAGGGCCAAGAAGCATTTTTGTTACCATGTATGTGGTCAAAATTAGTGCAAGAGGTAATATGATTGTTTGGGTAGTGTAATATATCAAAAGGCAAGCTAGAAGAGGGATGAAAAGTACAAATGTAAAGGTTGTGTCTTGTGCTTCAAGGACTAATGATAAATTTCTCATTAGGGTTTGGCCAAGAAGGAGTAACCCTAAAATGAGTACTAGGAGAAGAGGGATTATTGGGGATGGCCCTTTGGCCATCTTTAAAAGAATGATTCTGGAATTGATTGATGGTTTATATTCCAGGTAACATAGAATATATGAGTTCAAAATAGTGGATATATCAATGTAGTGTAAGAAGGGGGTTAGGTACAAAAAAAGTTATTTTAAATTATTTTTAAAGTTTATTGGTTGATTTAAGTTTTGTTTTTGTTCACCAACCCCTCTTGTTTGCTACTGCTAGTTTTACTTTCCAATTATTTTACATTTGATTCTTAAGTGTACAAATTTTAGATTATGTCACTGACTTTTAATTGTGACACATTTTCAATCTTCAATCCTCAAAATTTGTCCACATTAAACTCTAATAATGGTCAAGCACTTTGTGCACAGATGGCACTCAGGTTGGACTCTTATATGGGAGGTTGTGAGTTCGAGTCTTAGTAGAGGCATTATTGGCTCTTTGTGCTTCAGTAGGTTGAGAAAGTAGTTATGAACAGATATTACAATGTAATAGAGAAAAAAAAAATTCTAATAATAGGGTTACGTTTAAGATAGATAATGTACACCGTCAATTTATTTTGTGATGAATGTTGATAAATTAATAATGTATGTTAATATATTTTAATGTATGTTAATATATTTTATAGAATCAACCGTGAAATTAATGAATTACTTCTACATATATGTAACATCACAAATTAACTGACATCCAGATTATACGGGTCTCTTCCAATTTAATTAAAAGTATCGGGTTACTTTCTTAAAATCCGAACAAGATTTGTCTTGGTGATTCCGCAAACCAATTTGTAACAGAAAAGGCAGCAAGAGAAACACATTATCTTGGAGCTGCAGTTTAAGTGCATGAATCCACGGGCAAGTTTATTGTCTGCCCCACAATTTCTAGAAAAACCCACTCATGCTAATTGGGTTCTTTAAGACATTTCTATATTTGGGTAATTAGATTTTAACCACTAATCCCATATCTTAAAGTAGAAAAAAAAAACTGGGATTATAAGCAAGAGATCAATGAGTAACTTGAAATAACAGTCAGTTTTTGCTTCTAGCTAATAGGAGAACTAGATTAAGAAATTGGCATTTGAATACTTTGCTTTTGGATTTGTATTATTGTTCAAAAAATTCACTTTCACTAGCTTTTCCTAGTTTGTTTTTGTTGAAAAATAAATGGTTGTGTAAACATTTCTCATTCCTTGATTCTTTATCTTGTTTCCGCTTAACTGGCGAGTGGTTGTTATTTTCCACTCGCCAAGCCTTTGAATTTTTCAAATTCAACATTTCTATAAGAAACACCTTTTAAGTCTGTATCATACTCAATTATTTTCTCATACTAATTCCTATTTGCACTGAGATAGCCCAATTAAGAGACAGTGCTAACCATACTTACTTTTTTTTTTTTATATGAGAAGGAATTTTGAACTTCCAACCTCTCTACAGGCTTTTTCTAGTTTTATCAATTTTTTTCCATACGAAAGGGGGTTTTAAACTCCCCACCAAATAGTGTTGCCTGAATAGAAAGGCAAATTATACCATAGATCAGGTGCAACCCTGTCCAAAATGACATTAAAATTATGTGTTGCAGTTAACAAGTTAACTGAAGGTACATAATTTATTAACACCATGCACATAATATGTTAACTACATATGCATAATAATATGTTAATTGTAGTAAGCACATAATTAGTTAATTGAAGGTGCAAGTTAATTGCATATACATAATTTGAATGTCGCTTTGGATCCGAGTCCACCGTCCATAATATAACAATTGGAATAGACACCATTTTTAGTATGTCATGCAAGACTTATTGCACATCAGTGAGAGGGAAGGGAGTACATTACACAGTTATCTGTCAGAAGCATTTATTAGACAATCTCCCATTACAAGTTTATTCAGCCACTAAAAGTCCCAAAACACAAGTTCTTAAATTTCATGGAGGACATAAGTTTAAGGTATGTTTGTGACCTCGTATTCGTGTGAAACCTTGAGAGGCGATTCCTTAGACACAGGCCTATCTTCTGACCAAAGCTCCAAGTTAACTGTCCCACAACCCCAATGCACCATGCACTTGTATACTTGACCCACGTTGAATCGGTTCACTAGAGCCAAACCGAGGCATTTGTCCACAAACATCCATTCACCTGCACAATATATAATGTTAGCAAGGATATTCAAACGTGGCAGCCCAGATGCTATTCGAGAATTTCTAATGAAGGCAATTCTTTTCAGGTGAATGTTCAAATACTTGGAAGCTTGAAGGATTTGGAGATTGAAAAAACAAGAAACACTCACCGTTTGGGAGAAGATCCCCTTGAAAGATTTGCTCACCAGATTCTGGCCGCACTTCATGCTTGGACCCATTAACGGATGTAAAGGACACATATGACTCGGTTGGGTGCAACAGCGTAAACGTTGGATGTACACGCAAGCATACGAGCCTACAAATTAACAACATGTTCGGTTCACGGAATGAATTTTAAAGGAATATGAATGCTATTCCATGAGGAATGGAATAGAACAGGAATTGTATTATACTGTTTGGTTCGCTGAAGGAATAGACTTTAGGAATGTTATTCCAGTGTTCAGCTGGTTTAAGGATTAGAAATGGAATGTGTTTAAAAGACATAAATACCCCTATAATAATAATGCAGAATCATAATAATGTTCGGTTTAGTGCTCCAGTTTAAGTAATGCAGCATGATATCATTAAGGGCAAACCTCGAAAATCCTCCAGAACCAGCTCCAACTTTAGAAGAAACAATGGCAGAGTCAATCCGTAAAACCTTAGGGGTGTCTTTTGGCAAAGATATCTGTCGCTCGAGGACTAATCCACCCCCAATATCTCCTTGTAACATAAGAGATTTGACTTCTCCTTCCTGCTCTAGATCCCTTCTGTAAAAGTTGTCATACTTTCAGACAGTTTCAGTTGATAATAAAGAGAAGAAAACATGGTCATAAACATAATAATGCATACTTTGCAACACTCAGTATAAGTTAAAAAGCGTTATGGCAAAACTAAATTAACTCAAAGAAAGACAGTCCGTCCTGCATAATTTTATATTAGCAGATTAGGCTATCATACTTCTTATGACAAATAAAATTTTATAAAGGCTTCTGAACTTACTGTTTGACAGAATACTCTTCTGTACATCCAGCAGATCTGTACTCGAGGCCACTATATTCTTCGTACCCATGTATATCTACTTTGCTGTGAAGCCACTGAGTTCCTGCCAGAGCCAAAAACGAAATTGAAGTATAAAAAAATTTCAAGCACATGTCACCTTTTTGAAATCATAAAAGAAGTTTCCCTAAGAATTTAATGTCTATTCCTTGCCTCCTAAGTTCATGGAACTATAAATGCAAGTAGCCAAGTAATTACTTTAAATTTCTAAATTACTAGTTTACTACAAAATTTAGGTAGAAAGGTTTGTTATAACAAAGGAAGTGACTTTGTTGGGCGGAGGCTGGTGAAGGGCCAAGTCCAGCACCAGGTGGCTAGGGTGTTGGGTGGAGGCCTGAAGGGCCAAGTCCAGTACCCTGCCTCTCGAAAATGTGACAGTATAAGGAAATAAAGTTGCGCATTCGCTACTAGCTATAGTTTTTGACGTAGTGGTAAGTGTTTGATCTAACAAGTGATATCAGAGTTGTGACATGGGTTTGAGTCCCAACAAGGGTAGGCCGCTGAAGGGCTAAGTCCAACACAACTAGCTATAACCGTATAATTTTTTAGAAACATTTAAGAAAATATCCAAGTGAAAGCATGAATTACCAGAAGGAAGATGGTGCATGGATATTATTCTACCACCAATCCACGGAACCACTTTAAGCTCCCAATCCCCACTTTTCAGTACAACTGGTGTTTTGGAACGTTCTGCTCCCTCGTGCCCAGAGGCACTATCCACATCCGGTATACGTTTAGCATTCTCTGCAAACAACAATGGGTTTAAAACCAACAATTTTGAAATAAGGCACACTTCTAACGAGATGCTACAATGAAGATTTTAAAATTAACAAAATGATTCATGAACGAAAGTGATTTGGAAATTTGAACAACAGTCCTACCCATTCTAATCTTGTAGTTATTTTCACTTGCTAATACCAAACTCGACACTTCATTCTCTGATGGTATTGTTATTTGTATAGTCTCTCCATCAGTACCCCATGCATCAAGCTGAAACAATGACACACAGGAAAGAAACATAAAGGTAATTCAAAATTGAGCATTTTCTTTTAACTACAAACCAGAATTATCTGGCTAGAGGGTAAATCATACCATAGCACCTTTACCGAGCAATAGCTTTACATGTAAGCGGCGCTTTGGCCTTTTCCACAATCCTTCGGTTTTGGCTACCTTCAAGGTAACAACCGAAGACTGACGTTCAGCAATATAGGTTGTCAACAGGTAACTGCCATTAGTATAATCATATCCATCTCCATCATCTTCATAGAGAGAACCTTCAGCTTTACCTGAACCATAGACAACCAACTTGATTACGTTGCTTTTTTAATTTTTCTGGAATAGTGTGAACAACCTTACCAGCTTCTCTTTTTACATAAATAAATTATGAGTTCCTAACATTTTTTTTTTGGTCAGGCCTGAGGTGTCCTAAGCAGGACCTAACTGTAGGAGGCACCTTTAAGCCCATACCAATACCATACTCTGACTAATCCCCATTCACACCGGCCCGGCCCAATTAAGGGGCAAAGTGCTAGCCAGATTGGTTTTTCCATACGAGAGGAGATTCGAACTCCAGACCTCTCTTAAGGGATGAGAGTGCACGGCCACTCACACCAACCAAGCTGGTTAGTTCCTAACATATTTATATATCTTTAATATTAAATACTATATATGCCTCAAATTAAAAAAGTACCCTGTTCGTCCAGAGCCACAAGCAGTGTTAAATCATCCGTAAGGTTAGCTTCACCAACATGTTGATACGGGAGACCTGTTGGAATAATTGATCCACCTTGAAGGTATAACACCGGCAAATCCTAGCATTTCCAGATTTAGAGAAAACACAAAATCAAGATAGGACGATATACAGATAAAAGGATCATTAGAAAGCCAATTAGGTTTCCAGGAATGCCTACTGGATGTGAGTCTTCAAAATCAAAGCTTAACCATATGCCTTTAGGCAGCTTTTTCTGAACTTGATCCACGTCCTTGTCTTGCTGGCTACTGCTTAAAGTCAGCACAATGTTATTGTGGATATAAACTATAGACAAGATAAACATTCCAAAAATATACGGTAAAATAGAAAAGCTATACTAGGAATATTTTAGCATTCTCGTTTCACTCATATTTGTTAAAATTTAGGAACCAATTTAAAATACTAATTGTACAAAGGAGAAGGAAAACCTTGCATAAACAAGAAGTGGTCCCAGCATGAACGAGTTCTCAAGTTTTCTCAACTCGGGATCTTTCAAATCTGCACAAGAAATTGGAAAATTTTTTACTATATAAATAAACTACAAAAGGAGCTGATAAAATGAAAGTCTAAGCTGTGAAGCTCAATTTCAGATTACTTAATAGGTACAAAATTAAAGCATTTAGTAGTCTCACTTAATATACTCTGTAGCTTATACAAATCTAAACAATCTCTATGGATCTTAAAGAAATCTGAAAAAATGAAAGCCAGTTTGATGTTTAAAAATTGCAAAAGTGTTCCTTCAAAGAAGTAGAATAGTTTTTATGCCAATATATCAACAAGAAAATAAGTTTTCAATTTTGATATTAAGAGAGCATACCGGCAAAAAATGTGGGAGTAGCCACAGGAGTGCCTCTTGTATGTGCCATATAAAAGAGAGTGTATATGTGTGGTAAAAGACGGTATCGCCTGATCAATGCAAGGCGGCAAACTTCCTCACACTGTCCAGAAATGAATTCGAATATTAAATAAGATACATAATACAAAGGTGGAACATCAATTAGGGTTAGAGGAGGTAAATTTAACTTCTAATAAGTTCCATTCCTATAAACTTCTTCGGGAGGTTCAACATTACATAAACAGTCCGTTAATCATCAGACAGGATTAGCAACAGTTCTTGTACACTTGTCATAATGCTGTTGTACTATATAGCCAAAGAAGCAGGGTATGCATGTTAATAATAGTAAGCTATAAACGAGACACTATTTATTTATTGCTTGATTCACCAAAAATATCTCATTTCTGGGATCTAAAGTCAACACGGCTCATGATTTATTAATCTAACAAATTCAAGTACTATGTTCATGTATATAAATTTCCAACCTACTAAAATTATACCAGTATACTAGCAAGTAAAGAATACATTGACAAAATAAGAGAAAACATATGGGTTTATAAGGCCATGGGTTAGACTAGCTAATTGATTGAATTCAGTCTTTAGTGTGGTTTGACCCATGTACATTATAGCCCAGTTGAGTACCATTGGCCCAATCTTAAATTATATAACATAGTATCAAAGCTTGTTCAGTCCACTTTGGTGGAGTCTAGAGCTTTTGTTTCAAGGGGAGGGTAGTCTAGAGCTTTTGTTTCAAGGGGAGGGTAGTCTAGAGCTTTTGTTTCAAGGGGAGGGTAGTCTAGAGCTTTTGTTTCAAGTGGAGGGTCCAACCCTGGACCTTGGGTTAGACCGTCTTTTTTTTTTTTTTTTTTTTTTAAATGCTACTGACTCTATTACATTTATAGCCCAGTTGAGTAACATTGGCCCAATCTTAAATTATATAACATAGTATCAAAGCTTGTTTGGTCCACTTTTCAAGGGGAGGGTCCAACCTTGGACATATTTTCTCAACCTAATGAAACACAAAGAGTCAACAACACCTCCACTGAGGTTTGATCTCATGACCTCCTACATGAGAGAGGCCACTACATGCCATCTGAGCACATTAGTATGGTTTGTCCCAATCTTAGATTATAGCATACACAAAATGTGTGAATTACATGAAGGAAACATGGCAAGAAGGACATGAAACAGCGCATGCCAATATGATAAGTATAGATTTTCCTGTACTATCAGGTATATGAATTCTATTATAGCATACTAACTGTTAAGCATATACTCAGATGTTCTGAAAATTTCCTCAATCAGTTGGAAATTCCAAATCATTTGGTTGAAAAAGAATATTTATAGCATGAAAAGATCGAGTGACTACTCATCAGGCAAACATACCTCTTCTCCAAAGGACCAAGGCTCATGATCTTTAGTGCCAGTTTCAGAATGCCCACGACAAAATGGAAACAAGGTACCAATGCCCATCCACCTTCCAAACAGCTTCGGAGTTGCATCACCAACAAACCCTCCAATATCTGGTCCTGATAGTGGTTGACCACTGAGGCCCTGAAGAAAAAATTCCCCTCCATCACTAACTGATTGTATCGTGTAACTGTTAAAGCTGAATTTCACTCAGGTATATAATCTTGATAATGCATTCTTCTTATTTGGTCATTTAACTGCAAACTGGACCTTGACAGTATCAATTCAATTTTTTTTTTTTTTTTTTTTTTGACATTGACAGTTATAACATAAAGTTTCGTGAACTAAATGCTATGGCCATTCTGAAGTTCTTATCCATGGAAAATCAGTTTATTTTCAAACTAGAAGATAAGCACATAGAACTACCGGAAAGCTCAAAATAATAATTTCATCCTTTTCAGTTACTCACTAGTTGGAGAACCATGGAAATACTCATATGGAGGTGCTCCCATGTGGAGAGGTTATCTCCTGTCCATGTCGCAGCATGCTTTTGGCTACCAATAAATCCTGCTCGTGTCAGAACAAAGGGTCGTTTATTTCTATTAGCTAGCTTCATCCCCTCAAATGTTGACCTCGCCATCAGCATGCCATAGACCTGAAAAAGACACCAATTTTAGTTGATGAGCTAAACTAAACCTACATCAATGTATTAATTCGCATGCTCATATATGTATGTATAATAAAAAATTGGAACCAGAAAACAAGGAGTTTAGAAATAGTTACAGTACATTGTGATAATACAAGTGATTTTGTAAACCTCCAAATTCATCATCTCCTCTATGAATGTTGGTCTCGGGCATTGTCTTTGTTACAGTCTGCAGCAGAAAAGTTTCAGAAAAAGAATATAGCTGTAAAATATATGAAAATTTATTATGAATCCCTTCAGTCAACCTTAAAAATAGCTGGCTCATTCATATCATTCCATATTCCATCCACACCATTAGAAACGAAATCTTTAACTACACCAGCCCACCATGACCGGGCTTTTGATTGTGTGAAGTCGGGGAATACACAAGGTCCAGGCCACACATCACCTAATCATGCAAATAAAGGTGATAACCCAGAAACTGTAAATATTGAAGAGAAGATATTACCCTAATGAAGATTTAGGTGTACAGAAGTAAAAACTGCTTACCAACATAAGGCTTGCCATCAGCGGTTTGAACCCAGACATCTTTTTCAGATCCGCTGTCATAGACAAAAAAACCCTTTTCAAATTTCATCCCTGGATCAATCATCCAGATAGCTTTGAAACCGCTTTGATGAAGATCTTCCACAAGGGATTTTGGATCGGGAAAACGCTCCTGAGAAAATTTAATGTATTTGTGAATTTCATGTTCAACAAGAGTTACAACAGAACAAGTGAATGATATGAACAGATTAAACATATTATATTAAATGACAAAGAGTCAAATAGTAGAATATGTCTGACTTACAAACTCTGTTACTCTGTGAATTGCATATTTATCCCTTCAATGATGATGAATACCAGACCAAACCCAAGAAGAAAAACGTTGAGTCGAAGAAAGGTATCCAACCATTGACTTGTAAAACTAATTTTAATACATTAATACATTATATAACCAGATGGCGTATTCTTCCTTTAAGTAAAATATGTAGGCACAAGGAAGAGGTTACCAAAAGATTAGGTATCAGACTAATGCATTGTAACTTTAAGAGGATAGTACATAATGTAACTAATCTTTTATAAAGCACCAAAGGAACCATATTTTATGATATCTCATAGCAAAGTAACCTGTTTTATCCTTAAACTTACTAAAATATAACATATATTTAACCATAAAGAAAGAAAACAACATAGAACAGCTCCTCTAGCTGGTGAGCATAAATGTAATAAGTGAAAGAACACACCATGGACAAATACGAACAAAATGACAGAAAATTAACGAAGCAGTTGAATTGTGGTGGACTAGTACATACAACCGAGCTTGCTGTGATTGCAGTCAAGTACAAGGTACATTATTAGACAACTTATTTGGCCAGTAAAGAAACAACATACCTTATTAAATGTAAAACATCGAAAACCATCCATGTAGTCTATGTCCATCCATATGACATCACAAGGAATTTTTTTCTCCCGAAATGTCCTTGCTATCTGTGTGCAGTAAAGAGCCAGGAATCAAAGAAGCTGATTTAAAAGTAATCCATAATTATGATTCAGGGAACATCATTAGGCCATTGATTAATCTTTCACCCTGTAAGGATAAATCAATGGTGGCATAAATTTTCGATACAATGAATACCTCTAGGCATGTTAGGGGAACCCTGATCAAAACTTTTCATTCTCAATATCACACAATTACTAGCAAAACTGCAGAAGGGTAGACATCGTGGTAGGAATGAAGAAAAAAGTGGGAGCTACTGGAAGAGGAATGAAACATTTATAACATCTGAACTTGTAAATAACTTCATTTGACCTCTATGTGACCAACAAAATGTGCACATTCACAACAGGAGAGTTACAAGAAAATATGAAGAACAGCAGAGTGACCAACCTCACGAACTCGGGTGTCAGGCACGTAGCTCCAACGAGACTGATGATAACCCAACGACCACTTTGGTGGCATAAAAACAGTCCCTGGATGCAAAACACAAGTGAACAGATAAATGATGATTAATGAGGAAAAAGGCCAAAATTTGTTGTGGGAGAGATAAATTAAT
Organism: Ipomoea nil; assembly: GCF_001879475.1. Classification (NCBI taxonomy): domain Eukaryota; kingdom Viridiplantae; phylum Streptophyta; class Magnoliopsida; order Solanales; family Convolvulaceae; genus Ipomoea; species Ipomoea nil. The sequence goes on along the minus strand of NW_017617232.1, from coordinate 1,575,352 downwards.
AGAACAAGGACAGAATCTTTGCATTAGCATACTCTTAATTTTAATTTTAATTTTAATTGGGAGAATAACATAAACCATTTTCAAGTCCAAGAATTGCAAGTGTCATATGGCACAAGCATATTACCAATCGCATGAGACAAAGTCATAAGAACATCTGTTGGAGAAGCAAAGGGGCCAAATGTAATAACAGGATATGATGTTGGTGCAATAAACTTTATATTGGATTCTGTTCTCAAGTCAATCTGCATAAATAAATATAAAGAAATTAACCGAACTTTCCATCGTATAGAACAAGAATAAATACACATACCTCACAGCGCAGCGCAGTATCGGCCAGAATACCTATTGCCTCTCCACTGGGAAGAATAGCCAGCACCCAAGGGTGTGATTCGTACAATGAGGTAGTTCCAGTACCATAACCATAAGCATCAGTATTCCAGGTAAATACCTTCATATAATACCAGTAAAATTAGCAAATCCAAAGAGCACTAACATATCTATAAAAAAAAGCATTTAGCACTCACCCTTTTACCCGTTCTTTCAAGCTGGCCACTAACTTCTCCCGTACCATAGAACGAAGTACCTAGTGGAAGCTATAGATCGGATTCCAATTCAACTTCATTAGAAACGTTCAACATAGGGTACATTAAACACTTAAGTGTTGCCATATATGCTATCTGTCAAGATCTAGATGTAATATAATACCTCAATATTAACAATTTGTTGCCCCATTGCACACTCAAAAGTAGGAATATAAGATGGAACTTTGTGAACACTCATAAGCGGTGTCTCCCTTGCTTTCTGGTTGACAAAAGAAAAACTTGGATTTGCTGCATTCCTATCATCAGCAGAGCAATCGAAACGGAAGACTCCTTCCTCTAAAATAGGCTCAAAAATCATATTCCCGGTTCTCACATCTGAAGTTGCAGATATCCCTTGAATCCCAGCCATCTTAGTATCCACTAAATTCACACCACTCAACCTTTTACCCGTACTTCTCTTCCTAAATAAGCAACTGTATCAGTACTTCTCCCAGACCGTGATCATGGCCCCACTCATAAATGGCGGTAAGGTAACAGTACAAATCACACCCAACAACAAGGAAGTAAACGCAAATAGTCACACTTAAGCTCAATCCATGCTTTAATTTCATGAAAATCCAAAACAAAAAACAAAAGAAGCACCATATGCAATCATAGAACAGAAAAAAGAGATTAAAAAACCCCACAAAAGACTCAATATTCAACCAAATGCAATGATCTCCGCCAATAAAAAAGATACCCATTTACCAAGAATGATTTTAGAGCTCACTTAGACCAAAAGATAATAATAAAACTCGAGAAATATGGTGAGGTGAACCCAGAACAGAAATCACCTGATTGAATGGTAAACGAAAGTTGAAGTTTTGGCGATGAGTAGAGAATTACAGTGCAAGAATCTCAGCTTCTTGGGAGACCCATTTAAAGAAAAATCGGAGTGAGAAATGATCTGAGGGTGCCTATATAATGAAGAGAAAGCTTCACCACCTGCCACCGCTTTTATGCTCTCAGTAAGCACTGATGCAACCATCTGGCTCCTGATCCACCACTTCTACTGCTGCAGTTATTTTACTTAAAATAAACATTTTAAAATTAAATATCCAAATAAATAGTGGAAGAAAAGAATATTCAGAGATTTAGCATATGTTATTCATAGTTGATGGCTTAAACCAAAAAAAAAAAAAAAAATTCAATAGATAACCTTATCGTTATTCAGTTAATACCAACTTGATCGGGATTGTCCTATGAATTTTTTTTATATACACAACTTACAAAATTCTTACATGTTTTTAGATAATTGATACTTTCTCATCAATTAAATTATTTGATAAATATCAACCATTATGTAGTGTGATGTACTTATTATTTTAAATTGGATTTGCTTTTTTTAGTTTTAAGGAATCACATTTAAGTCAAAATTTGAACTAAAAAAAAAAAAAAAAAAAAAAAAGATAATACAATAATTAAACCTCCTTGAAGTTTTTAAATTTTTAATAATTATTATATTGTCCTCGTATCCCATTAATGATAATCTGATGAGAAATGTGACACGTGAGGGAAAACTTTTTAACAAGTTTCGAAAACGCCAAGAATGCATACTCAGCTTGCTGTCCTTGTTTTCGCCTTCGCAGTGATTCTTTTCTCCTGTGAGTACAAGCATATCTTTAAGATGAGATACTCCGTATTTCTTAAATCTTAGACTAACATTATTCATGCAACTCTCTCCTCACTTTTTAAAAGACTTAATACCCAAAATAGTCTCTCGACTATGTCGTAATTACCAATTTGGTTCTCGACTATCATTTTTACTCAATTAAGTCTTCAACTATACAATTTTTACCCAATTTAGACCTTTGTCAATTTGACTGTTTGTTGACTGTCAAAAGTGGAAATAAAGTTGTAATTTTACAAGTTTTCTCCTTCCTCCTCATTTAGCAGCGCCAACCATGTAGCAATAAGCTCCGGTTGGGTTCTAAACCTGTCAGTATCGAAGTAGTGGTTATGCATCGGATAGCCCATGAATTTAATTTCCAACGATTTTTTGACGATCGAAATCTGATCGGAGTGTATTGCTGCATGGTTTGGCGCTGCTAAATGGAGAGGAAGGAGAAATCTTTTAAAATTATAATTTTATCCCGACTTTTGACAGTCAACAAACAGTCAAATTAATACAGGGGACTAAATTGGGTAAGAATTGTATAGTTGAGGACTTAATTGAGTAAAAGTTACATAGTTGAGGACTTAATTGGGTAAGAATAGTAGTTGACGACCAAATTGGTAATTATGGCATAATCGAGGGACCATTTTGGGTATTAACTCTTTTTAAAATGAGTCACACTTCCACATCATCTAATTTACAAATTATTTACAAAGTACTATTCACACTACATCCCTACAATTCCAACCAACTTTTTAAAGTGGGTCCCAATTTCACATCATTTTAAAAAATTAATATCTTTTTCTCAATCAATATTATTTTCTCATCAACATTATTAAATTATATCAATATATAAATTACATTAAATATTAAAAATAATAAAAATGAAAATCTAAAAACATACGGAGTATTTAAATAATTACTTTTAAATATTAAAAATAGTTATACAGAAAATCTAAAAACGTAATTTTTAAAAATGATTTAAAAATTTATTCGTAATATATATATATATATATATATATATATATATATATATATATATATATATAACCGATTTTGTGTTATTAATTTGAATTACGATTTAAATTGTAAAACTAAACCTCAAATGAACCTTACAAATTCGAACTAATTGGAATCACTACAATTAAGCCAAGTACAAATTTGAAGACGTTGAAATAACTAAAATTAAACAAATTACAAATCCGAAGACACTGAAATCATTAAAAGTTAAGAAACTACAACTAACCGATTCCACTTAAAGCAAATATATTTATTCATTTATTTCATCCCCACCAAACCGATTTCATATCTCCTCGATCAAGTATTCTTGTAGTCGATGGTTTGTTGGCCTATTGTGAATCCTTGCATGATTTCGAATATAATCCTCATTTCAAATGAAGTGGCTAGGACTATTTTCAGGTATAGATACATTACAATTCACACTTTCATTCGTATAATTAAAATCAATAGCATATGAATCTCGCTCATCCTCTACGATCATATTGTGAATGATTATGCATGCTCTCATAATTTGTCCAAGTGTTTCTTTGGAACCCATGCGTGCCGGGTAAGAAATGATAACAAATCGTGCTTTGAACACCCCAAAGGCTCTTTCTATATCTTTTCTTGCACCTTCTTGTTTCTTTGCAAATAATTTATGTTTTGCACTTTGAGGTAAGGGGATTGACTTCACAAAGGTTGCCCAACTTGGATATATTCCATCTGCCAAGTAATAGCCCAAATTGTAATGGTTACCATTAACAACGAAATTTACCTGAGGTGTTTTACCTTCCAAGACCTCGTGGAAGATTGGGGATCGGTCCAACACATTGATATTATTTAATGTACCCGAGACCAAAGAAAGCATGTCATATCCACAGATCTGCAGAAGCAACAGCTTCAAGTATAATGGTCGGATAGTCGTGATCTCCTCTGACATATTGTCCATGCCATGCGGTTGGACAATTTTTCCATTCCCAGTGCATGCAATTGATACTCCCTAGCATATCCTCTAACATATTGTCCATGCCAGGCGGTTGGACAATTTTTCCATTCCCAGTGCATGCAATTGATACTCCCTAGCATACCTGGGAAGCCCCTTTGTTCTCCAATTTGCATCAGCCTTTGTACGTCTACAATAGTTGGCCTTCTCTGGTACTCTTCCCCAAACACATCATTGATAACTTGAACAAATCTCTTCATACACATCATTGCAGTGGTCTCACCCATTCGTATATACTCATCAACAACATCTGTAGAACTCTCATACGCTAACATACGCATTGCCGCAGTAGCGGCGAAAAACTCCTTCTATCGGTAGAATCTATAGTGATTTGAAAATATTGGTCATAATTTGTAACACCTTCAACTATGCGAAGAAATAAGTTTTTTCGCATTCGAAACCTTTGCCGAAATAAATTGTTGGTGTACGCTGGGCTATTAAAGAAGTAGTCATTATATAATCATTGATCAGCTTCTTCACAATTTCTCTCAATAACCCGTCTTGGCCTTCTTCTACGCCGAGAAGATGCAGCCTCATTTTCTATAGCTTCTCGTCATAGGTTTATTAGGTTCAATAGAGTCCGTCTTGGCCTTCTTCTACGCCGAGAAGATGCAGCCTCATTTTCTATAGCTTCTCGTCATAGGTTTATTAGGTTCAATAGAGTATCATCCATGAACCACTGTATGATATTTTGCTCAGAAAAAGGATTATCTGGGTCTTGGGATGAAGAAGACGAGTCAGAGAAGGGTGGGTTTTCAGAATTTTGGGTAGAAAATTCACAATAAAATGAATTAGAATCACCAATTGAGTTCCACTCATCCATCTCATAAAGAATAATGAGATTGGGAGAAGAAGAAAGAATAATGAGATTTAGTAAAATGAGTAATAGAATCGATTCAAGTAACAGGATATATATAAATTTCTTTATATGAAATATCATGATTTTTTGTAAGAAAATTTGCTAGGGAATATAATCATTTTTTTAAAGAAATTTAGGTAGAGAATATAATCATTTTGCATATGACTAAAAATATAATCTTAATATATATGTGTGTGTGTGTGTGTGTGTGTGTGTGTGTGTGTGTGTGTGTGTGTATATATATATATATATATATATATATATATATATATATATATATATATATATATATATATATAGAGTAGGGTTTCAATGAGAACACTTGCTTAGGTGAGAATGTGAGAACAAATCGTGTGCATCCATCTAATTGTCTAGATTAGATTAAGTGTGTACCAATGCGAATTAAATGTGTGCAAACACTTAATCTAATCTAGACCATTAAAAAATATTAAATGGATGCATACGATTTATTCTCACGTTCTCACCTAAACAAGTGTTCTCATATCATCCTATATGTGTGTGTGTGTGTGTGTGTGTGAGTGAGTGAGTGAGAGAGAGAGAGAGAGAGAGAGAGAGAGAGAGAGAGAGAGAGAGAGAGAGAGAGAGATCTAAATATGATCGAACTATACAGAGAATAATTTACGAGAAACTTAACTCGTATAGCGGAAACGGAAGCACTGTGGATCTCCAGTCATGGTTGATATCTTATTGTGTTGCCTCTTGAACGGTAGATCTGCAAAATAGGGTTAGCCGTTTTGTCTCATACTTGACTCAGAACCCTAGATGGTGTATTGGTATTTTCTGAGCAGTATGAGTACCATATAATATTCATGTATCTTGTATGCCATCAATACAAGTTTATATAGGCACATTGGTGGAATACAGACTTAACCTAAAGGTCCAACCCAACCAATTACTTAATGGGTCTAGTCCATTTGCACCACATAAGTAAGACCCATAATATATAATATATAGTATACAGCAAAGTCTTACAGTCTCCCACTTGGTGCAAGTACTAGCACAATTTACATTAAAGAACAAAACACACGAATCATAGTAATATGTCATCTACTGAATAAGTGAGTAATATCTCCTATGATCACATGTATTTTGATTCCCCAACTTGAATCCTTTATAAACAAACCCAATGTTTATTTTTGGTACCTTAAGGGATATTTCTCAAAATAAAATATATATGTGCAACTTACGAGAGAAAATAATCCAAATTGTACAAAAGAGTACAATGCATGATCTCTAATATCCTTAAAAACATGCCTTAAGTAGAGATCTCTTAATGTTAGCATAATGCTAACTCTATTCTATGACTTCTTTATAAGTTAACATAGCACTACCTCTAACGGCTAAGAGCTTGAAGTTGACACGTCTGTCACTCCCACTTATCAAAATAGCCAAAAGGTAGTTTAGTCATAGAAGCATTCTAACAACTTAGACAATAAACGAAAGGTCTAAGTCCATAAATTTGGAATCTTAAACATACACCATAACTTCCCAAATAATCTTAAGGTCCACCTCAAAATGAACTGAACATTATGAGTCTTACTTTTATGTTTCTCAAAATTGTCTTGAGCATTACAAACCAAAATGGCCCAGGATCAATTTTGAAGAAACTAAAGACTCTACTAAATGCTAAAAAATTTATTAAATAACAGTGCACCACAAGTTAAATGTTATTTTACATGTAATCAGCTATCAGTTAACATCTAATTTACCAAACATCTTTCTACACTCAACTAATGTTATCAATTAATCAAACTCACAAACCAAATCAACTAACGACTATCAGCTAACAGCTATTTACCAAACACTCCCTCTAGCATTTTCTTTGTGTTCTTCATGGGGTAGCACCTTTTTTTTTTTCTTTTAATTTTTTCTTTGCGGCCTCTTTACTTGGGCATTGAAGCCTTTTCAATCATATGCCTTATAGCCCTCTAGCTAGCTTGGCCTTAAGGGTCCGTTTGGAAAGTAAGAAAATGACTTCTAGAAAATGGGTCATTTTTCAGAAAATATTTTCATTTCCAAGATTTGGTTGCATTCTGGAAAACTGTTTTGGTGTGTTTGGTTCATTTTTTAGAAAATGAATAGAATTAAATAGTTAAACATTTTGTTTATTTTAGTTAGAACTAGTAATTCACCCGCGCGATGCACGGAAAAAAATTATGTTCCTATAAATATAAATAAAAAATAGATAAACTAAAATATTTTAATTATTTAATATAATAATATTTTTGAGCTTCCATTGGTCAAGTATTTATTATTTTTATAGAATACAAAATTACAATTAAAATTAAAATTAAAATTTTGTATGCTTAATATAATCTCTAATTATGTGCATATTCAAATAAACTTATAGAGATAATTTACATAATTACATTGATTTATTCTTAATTGTATTTCACCTATATTATAATTTTCACAATACAAATAATAACTAAGATAATTACATTTGGAAAGCAAATTTCAAATTTTGTATGTGTAAATTTAAACTCTAATTGAACACATTTTTTATATGATTATATAATATATAGCTATTTTATTTTTCAAAAGTATATTTTTTATATGATTATATAATATATAGCTATTTTATTTTTTAAATGTTGTGCTTTTTTTTTTTTAATAAAGGATGTTGTGGCATTAATTGTAACATTAATTATTTCTCAAACCATATAGCTTTATTATATAAAGGATATAAAATATTTATAATAATATTGAATATAATTTTATTTATTAAAAATTATATTTTAAAAAACTCAATATTCACCGAAGAAACTACCCTAGATATCAATACACAGAAGAAATGTGTATAATTGAGAAGAAAATGGAATCTTGGTATAGAAAATTGTTGAAAAAATTGTGATTTGGGTAGGGCTATTGAGGAGAACAAGAGCTGGAAAAGGCAAGTCCCAGCCAGAAACCAGTGAATATGATTAGAGCTCATGACTCCTCGTCGTATTTTTTTTTTTTTAAGGTTTTCGGTGAAAACCATGCCACTAGTTTCCGCCGGAAATATTGTTGTATCATGACTCATTGCCGGATTTTTTTTTTTAAGGTTTTCGACGGAAACTAGTGGTCTGGTTTCCGCCATAAACAGTGTTGTATGTTTGGCGTCAATTGACTGAATTTTTCAATTGCATCCAAACATGGAAAACCCAGAAAATGATTTTCAAAAATCATTTTCTGGGTTTCCAAACACAGCCTAAATTCTCTGTAGAAAGCCCTTTTTAGCTAACCTCCGCAAAGCTCCTTACAATAAACAATTGTTAAAACATGGACCAAGATTAATATCGTATTGTAAACATGATTCAAAACTTATGTGTCTGTAGTTAATATATTTTGTACTTGCAGTTAACCATTTCTGCACGTGTAAACAAATTGAAGACACATAACATGGTAATTACAAACATACTCATAAATTATTAACTGCAGGTACATAATGTGTTAATTGCAAACACATAATCTGTTAGTTAACATGTTATGTGTTTGCAGCTAACATATTTTGTACATATTGTTAACAGTTTATGTGTTTGTAATTATTATTTTATGTGTATGTAATTATCATGTGATGTGCCTTCAATATGTTTACAAGTACAAAAACGGTTAATTGCATATACACAATGTATAAACTGCATGTACAGAATGTATGAATTATTTAAATTAGAAAAAATTGTTTGCAAATTGTAATGCCATCTAATAGGATGATGTCTTGATATATAAAAAATTAATATTTTCTTGAAAAAAAAAAACATATAAATATTATATTAAAATTAAGATGCTTAACAAATACAGCCAGCCAGCCAGCCAATTTGAAAAATATAGTTAGATCACCAATTTAACTCATAATAGATAATAAAAAAAAAAATTGAAAACCATAATAGATAAAATTGTTTAAAGAGTAATGTTACCTTGTCTCATAATATTACTTCTTAACATGACACTATTTACCAGGACTATGTGGTCTAATGGTATCCGGGTTGGACTTCTATTTGGAAGGTTGTGAGTTCGAGCCTCAGTGGAGGCGTTATTAGCTCTTTGTGTTTCAGTAGGTTGAGAAAGTATATGACCAGATACTACAATGTAATAAGAGGTCTGTCAATTAAGAGGAAATTTCAAACAGAAAAATGAATTCTCGATCAATAATATGAAGTTTACGTGCTTTCAAGATGTGGCGTAACGTACCATTTGAGATTTAATTTCTTCTCAACGTAGTTTATAAAATGACATGTCTTAAAGATTTAAATAAAGTTAATGGTGTTCAAAATAATTATTTTTGGTATACTTACCATACCAAGGATAATTAAAAAATTCGTGATCATATGTCATATAAATTTTTGTGAAAAATAATAATATAAATAAATGCAATGAGTACTTATTGTTTGTACAAAATTGAATAGGGTGATCTCAAACAGAAAAATGAATTCTCGATCAATAATATGAAGTTTACGTGCTTTCAAGATGTGGCGTAACGTACCATTTGAGATTTAATTTCTTCTCAACGTAGTTTATAAAATGACATGTCTTAGAGATTTAAATAAAGTTAATGGTGTTCAAAATAATTATTTTTGGTATACTTACCATACCAAGGATAATTAAAAAATTCGTGATCATATGTCATATAAATTTTTGTGAAAAATAATAATATAAATAAATGCAATGAGTACTTATTGTTTGTACAAAATTGAATAGGGTGATCTCCTAAATATCATTGAACTTTCATGTGGAATGAAAGCGTGCTGGAAAAAATATCAAAGCATCCGTGCCCCCATGCAGGATCGAACTACAGACCTTCAGTTTACAAGACTGACGCTCTACCACTGAGCTATAGGGGCCAATTTGTTCTAATGCTGTTACATAAAACTTTTAATATTTTTATTAATAACTTTTTTTGTGGATTGTCCATCTGTTTATCGATTGGCGTGCATTTTAATCAAAAAATATTTAGTGTTTAAGGGAATTTCAGAGTTTTACTTTTATCACTTTATTGTAGGATTTTGTTTAACTTGTCCAATCAATTATATGTAAGAATTGAAGCATGACATATTAGCTGCATTGAACCAAAAATATCTAGTCTGCATAATATAAATTTAGTTAGGAAATTTTCCAGTGAGGATATTAAGAGGGCTATTTTTGGGATGCATCCTAACAAGAGTCTGGGTTTTGATGGTTTTAATCCTCGATTTTTCAAGCCTATTGGATATCATTGGACGGGGTGAGTCTAGTTTAGTTTTGCAATGAGTTTTTTGAGTTTGGCAAGCTCCCAAAAGGCTTAAATACGTCCAAATTGTGTTGATTCTCAAAAAGCAAAATCCGGAGACTGTGGTTGACCTTAAACCGCTTGCCCTTCGTACTGTGGCCTATAAAACTAAGGCTCTGGCTAACAAGCTAAAAATTCTTCTGCATAATATTATCTCAGACAATCAAAGTGCATTTGTTCTAGATAGGCTTATTATTGATGATATTATGATTGCATTTGAGATACTTTTTGAAAATGAAAACTCAACGGAGAGAAGGGTATGCAACCTTAAAACTTGATATGAGTAAAGCCTATGACAGAATTGAATGACATTTACTTCAGAGTATTATGCTTTTTCCACCACATTATTATCTGTATTGTGTAAGTGAAAGTGGAAAGTGATTGCCGCTAGCTCTGAATTCAAGGTGATGCGTTGCGGCCAAGGAAAACAATGAAGCAATGAAGGATTACAAGCCACTTTTATATAGGCCGTCTAGAAAATAGGAGATCGGGATAATATTTTGTTTTGTTTTTTGTTTTGTTTTTTTTTTTTGTTTTTTTTTTTATATTATGTTTAGTTTATATGTTCAATAATCTATACTATACATAAAAACAAAATCCTCCATTTGAACTTCTTGTCCAAAACATAGTATTAAGATTTATGTAATAGTGTAAAATAGTGTAATACAATTCCTAATAGAATATATTGTTTCATACTTTTCTATTTGTATTATAATTCTACATTAAAATTTCTATTCTAATATTATAAACTAGTGTAATACAATCCCTAACAAAATATAATATAATACAGACCTTTGCGCCAGTCAACTGGCAGTGGCTTTAAAAAAGCTTTCAAGTCATATGACTTTAAGGGTCTTTTTGGAAACCCGGAAAATGACTTCTGGAAAATGACTTCTGGAAAATGAGTCATTTTCCAGAAGTCATTTTTCTTTCCTATGTTTGGCTGCACAATGGAAAACTGTCTTTTGGTGTTTGGTTCATTTTTCAGAAAATGATGGAAAACTGTCTTTTGGTGTTTGGTTCATTTTTCAGAAAATGAACAGAATGGCACACTTATTTTTATTAAACATTTTAATTATTATATACCGAATAATATATTTTTATTTTTGTTTGTAGAATATAAACAATTTTTATTACAAATTATATGCAACATAAATTTTGATTGTATTTAATTCTAATGTCATTACTCTCTATTTTTCTAGTACTAAAACTATTGTCACAATATGACAATTTGAGATCACCATTACATGTTAGAAACATCATAAACGCATAAGTAATCAAGTGTTGAAAATTAAAATCCACAAAGTGTTAGGGTCCAATATAACAAGTACTAAGATCCAACAAAAAAGACATATATAATTTAATCCGTAGAAGAAATAAATTTCTCAATCCATTTCCTCTTCAAACTTGCATTCTTCGCATTGAAAATTCGCGCCTGAACCTCATTTGTCATCAAGTATTCAAATACCTTACATAGGTCATCCTCATGAAAGTCATCACCTATGCTCATCACATCCACAAACAACTGATTTTCATCACTACCGGTATTCAAAGATTTAATTGCCGTGGCGATGCTACCGAGCTGTTCAGCAATTTCATCCACCTTCAAGTCAAGTGTCTTTCGCTTCCGACCGGATCTTTGAGACGACGCAGTTGATGCAGATGTTTTTCCCTTACTAATTTCTTCATCAATGTTATCAGGCAGGGTTTCATCAATGTTATCAGGCAATATCTCATCATGATGACCATCTAAATTAACATCTGCACAACAATAACAAAGTATAATCAAGTACACAACAATAAGAAATGTTCAACAACTAATAATATTCATTAACAAAGCATACTTAAATACATAACAATAAGAAACTAGACACTAATTCCTAATAATAAAGTCATTCCAGATTTGTTCTGCCATCTCATCCCTTTTTGTATTCCATTGTCTAGCTTCTTGTCTTTCTTCTGTTTGGGTATGAGTTAAGGGTAACAAGTTATCGTCATCAACATCAACTGTTGCTTGATTCAACTCATCATTAGGATCAACACCCATAATATGGTTATGAATTATACAACAAGCTAAAACTATATCCACTTGTGTCTGGTAATCCCAAAAAGGTTCAGCATCTAACACACGGAACCGTTTCTTCAAAATTCCAAACACTCTCTCAATAGATGTACGTAAAGACGAATGACGAAGATTGAAAAGTTCTTTCTTATTCTCGGGACGATGAGCACTAAACTCTTTCAAATGGTATCTAACGCCACGGTATGGAGTAAGTATTCCATTCCGTATGCCATATCCAGCATCACCTTCACGGTTTGGCATAAAAAAATACAAACAAAAAAAATTGTAACTGGTTTCGAAACCAATTAATAAAACCATTCACTGGTTTCTGATCGGAAACCAGTGTTAACACTCCAGTGTTAACACTGGTTTCCGGTTGGAACGCACTGGTTTCCTTTGACTTTTTCATTTTCAACCTTCCTAAACACCAAAAACCGAAGTCATTTTCCGGGTTTCCAAACAGACCCTAAAATAAAAAGAAAAATTTCACCTACACTTGAAAGTGGGTGAAATTACAAGAATAATTTCAGTTACAAATTTTTCATGTTAAGAAATTTCATTATGGAAAGGGAAAATGACACTTTTTTCCCCTTAGTTATATATTTATAGTTTCCTTTGTACATCTATACTCTATACTATATATAATAACAAAATCTTCGAATTTTAACTTCCCGCTCAATTCCTAAAAATCTCTCTTCCCAATAAAATATATTGATTTCTACTTTCCCATTCGTACAATAATTCTGGGTAACAATTCTATTCTAAAATAGTGTAATACAATTCCATTTGTACATCTATACTATTTATAATAACAAAATCCTTGAATTTTAACTTTCCGCCCAATTCCTAAAAAATCTCTCTTCCCAATAAAATATATTGATTTCTACTTTCCCATTCGTACAATAATTCTAGGTAACAATTCTATTCTAAAATTTTGTAATACAATTTCCTTTGTACATCTATACTCTATACTATATATAATAACAAAATCTTCAAATTTTAACTTCCCGCCCAATTCCTAAAAAATCTCTCTTACCAATAAAATATATTGATTTCTAATTTTCCATTCGTACAATAATTCTGGGTAACAATTATATTATAAAATAGTGTAATACAATTCCCATTGTACATCTATCTATACTATATATAATAACAAAATCCTCGAATTTTAACTTCACGCCCAATTTTTAAAAAATCTCTCTTCCCAATAAAATATATTGATTTCTACTTTTCCATTCGTACAATAATTCTGGGTAACAATTCTATTCTAAAATAGTGTAATACAATTCCCTTTGTACATCTATACTATATATAATAACAAAATCCTCGAATTTTAACTTCCCGCCCAATTCCTAAAAAATCTATCTTCCCAATAAAATGTATTGATTTCTACTTTTCCATTCGTACAATAATTCTGGGTAACAATTCTCTTCTAAAATTTTAAAATAGTGTAATACAATTCCCTTTGTACATCTATACTATCTATACTATATATAATAACAAAATCCTCAAATTTTAACTTCCCGCCCAATTCCTAAAAAATCTCTCTTCCCAATAAAATATATTGATTTCTACTTTTCCATTCGTACAATAATTCTGGGTAACAATTATATTCTAAAATAGTGTAATACAATTCCCTTTGTACATCTATACTATATATAATAACAAAATCCTCGAATTTTAACTTCCCGCCCAATTCCTAAAAAATCTCTCTTCCCAATAAAATATATTGATTTTTTACTTTCCCATTCGTACAATAATTCTGGGTTAAAGTTGTGATGTGTCAAAAGTCCGGCAAGGCATAACTTTTGACTCGGTTGTCCGTTTTGGACAAATGTTTTTTTGAAATCGCGTATTTTTTCGAGATCTATCCACCGCAAACTGCCGTAGGCGGTTTGTCCCACCAATTTCTAAAAAAAAACTTTATTAAATAGTTTCTAAGAAAAAACTATGAGAATTTTATGTTTATTAATGAATTTTTAAATTTTTTAATTAAAAAATTAGCTCGTGCATTATTTGATAATCTCTCTTTATAATTGGTCAAATTATTTAATTATGGTAAATTAGGGAATAATTAATGATGGTAATAGAAATCCTAGAAAAATATTAGAATTGAAGAATATTTAAGTATTGTTATATTATTATTGTGACTCACGAAATACAATACAAGACTATTTAATTATGGTTATATTATTATTGTGTGCCTCACGATCATTATATACTAACAAAACTTGAAAAGAAACTAATAATAATAATAATAATAATAATAATCCTTTATATAATAAAGCTATATGGTTTGGGAAATAATTAATGTTACAATTAATGCCACAACATCCTTTATTATAAAATAAAATTAAAAAAAGCACAACATTTAAAAAATAAAATAGCTATATATTATATAATCATATAAAAAATATACTTTTGAAAAATAAAATAGCTATATATTATATAATCATAAATGTGTTCAATTAGAGTTTAAATTTACACATACAAAATTTGAAATTTGCTTTCCAAATGTAATTATCTTAGTTATTATTTGTATTGTGAAAATTATAATATAGATAAAACACAATTAAGAATAAATCAATGTAATTATGTAAATTATCTCTATAAGTTTATTTGAATATGCACATAATTAGAGATTATATTAACCATACCAAATTATAATTTTAATTTTAATTTTAATTGTAATTTTGTATTCTATAAAAATAATAAATACTTGACCAATGGAAGCTCAAAAATATTATTATATTAAATAATATAAAATTTTTAGTTTTTCTATTTTTTATTTATATTTATAATAACATAATTTTTTTTCATGCATCGCGCGGGTGAATTACTAATAATAATAATAATAATAATAATAATAATAATATAATATAAGTGGTAAAAATAAAAGTAATTAAGTGTTAATAATGATAGTAAGAATATTAACGTAAGAATTATAACATAAATAAATCTTAATAATTAATAACTATAGTCTAGGATTAAATTTGGAATTGTTAGGAAAGATAAGCGACCTCTGGTGAAATTAACTCTTTATCGATTTAAATATTCTTAATATATTACAACAATTCCATTTCGTGCATCACACGGGTGAAAATACTAGTATAATATAATACAGACCTTTGCGCCAGTCAACTGGCAGTGGCTTTAAAAAAGCTTTCAAGTCACATGACTTTAAAAAAATTTAAAATAAAAAGAAAAATTTCACCTAAACTTGAAAGTGGGTGAAATTACAAGAATAATTTCAGTTAAAAAATTTTCATGTTAAGAAATTTCATTATGGAAAGGGAAAATGACACTTTTTCCCACTTAGTTATATATTTATAGCACTTTTCCCTCTTGAATTATTCAAATGGTTGTTTTTTCCTCTAAAATTTTAAACGAACATATTTACCCTTAAAATAAATATTTCATTTATTTTTCTTCTCCAACAAATTATGACCACAATTTGGTTCAAACCAAAGAGATACTATAGCAACCAAACCGAAATATTCTAATTACAATTTAGAATCGAAACTTGATATTTAGAGTTTATTAAAATCGTGAATCGGGACGGCCGGTTCATGTTCCGAACTGAAAAATATAAAATACATTTATTGTTGAATTTAGACTATTTTTAATTAAAAATAAAATTTTAAAATAAAGACGGTTCAAATCCAAATTGATTCATAATTTTAATAAACTGAAATTCAAATATTGGGTTCTGGATCTGAATCATAACCAAAAAATTTTAATTTGTTTATTTTAAGGGTAGAAATGTCAATTTAATATATCAAGGAGAAAACCGCCACTTTTAAAATAATTAAGGGGACTAATATGCATATATAAATAATTCATGAGAAAAAAATACTATAAATATATAATTCAAGGAGAAAAAGTGTCATTTTAAGGAAATATTTTTCAATAAAAATGTAGAAAAAATAAATAAATAAAACAATCTGAATTGACTCTAGTACCAAATACCACCTTCTCAGTTCCCGCCAGTCCGCCACACTAGCATTCTACTGAATCATCTCTCTCTCTCTCTAGGGTTTTTGCTGAGAATAGGAAAAATGGCTCCATCAACACGGATTTTCGGCGAGGCCTGCCGCGTCCTGATGGCAGCGGCGAAGAGTTCGACCTCATCCACTCCCCCGGCCACTGCCGCCGCTCAGAAAAAGGGGATTCTAAAATCGGTGCCGGTTTCCCCTGCTCTCGGGAAGTTCCTGGGTGCCTCCGAAGCCTCTCGCACTGACGCCGTCAAGAAAGTCTGGGAACATATCAAAGCCCATAACCTTCAGGTCCTCTCTCTCTCCCTCTCTCAATATATGCACACTTGCAGCTCATAAGAACAAATGTGTAATTGATTAATAATAATTTTTAGCTGTGGCCTTCGAATTGGACCAGAAATATATGTGTATGTGATTGCTGGAATTATTGTACATTGTTCTTGTATAGGATATTTGTGTTGTCCTTCATCAATTGCAACTTTGATTAGTATATAAAATTATAAATGTACAAATGGCCTTTTGTAGAGTTCATGTTTTATCCATATATTTAAGCGATTCCAATGTAGTTGTTATGAACTAACCCATAGCACCTTCTGAAACATGGAAAATTTATCATTTTTGTAAGTTCTAAAAAATCTGAACCTATTTAGCCATCCGCATAAGAAAGCTAAAACTTTCAATAAATGACTTATTTTATATTTTATCAAATTCTATTCGTATGTTACTCTTTGTTGCTCAGTTTGCTTATGTTGTAGTTAAACTGAGAAGGATTTAACAATTAGTGAACCCTTGACAAATACACAATTGAAGAAAAATAGGAAGTAAAATGAGTGCAAAACCAAGTGAGAGCTAAATAGTGCCTGCAGTATATTTAGTTTGCACAGTAGACTTAAGTATGGTGTTTTTCACATCTGCTCTTAGTATGCCTTGGGAGAATGCAACTTGCAAGCCGCCAAACAAGTGGTTTCTATTTTTAAACGTTCCTTCTACTCATTCTATGCTTTACATTTGAACTCCTTTTGTGTAGAAAATATTTAGTTGCATAAATTTGTGCATAGAATGGCTTTTTAAAGTAGTTGGTTAACTATGTAGAAAATATTTAGTTGCATAAATTTGTGCATAGAATGGCTTTTTAAAGTTGGTTAACTATAGGTGTCAACTTCTTCTCTGTATTCTTCATGCACCAGTAGTATACAGTTTTATGTCTTTTATCATAACAATACTCTAAAACTGTCTAACGGTTCTATCGTTGTTTTTCTTGGGTAAGTGGGTTCATTTGTGTGTGAATGAATTCAGTAATTCAATAACCTTTTCTAGCAGTACTTCAATTGCAGTACTGATTGAATTCTGCTAAATATACAATATATCTCATATCTGTCTTCATCTTTGTTGGAGTTTGTAATTTCTTTCCATGAATTAGTTCAACTGTTTAGCATTTCCAAGATCAAGTTCTCTTCTGATAGATAAATTTGTAACTTGGCAATTTACAGAACCCCACCAACAAGAAAGAGATAAATTGTGATGAGAAGTTGAAGGCTATATTCAATGGAAGAGACAAGGTTGGGTTTCTGGAGATTGCCAAGCTGCTCTCCCAGCATTTTCAAAAGGCAGCTTAAGTTGTTACATGCGATTGTGTAAACATTAGATGGTAATTCTTGATGATTAACTCCTATATTTGATTTGAAGTGGCAATTTCACCTTTACCTTTCTCCTTTCTACAATCCGGGTCTAATCAATTTGGACTTCATTTTGTATGATGAATTTGCTTTTCTTTAATGACAAAAAGATTAGGTTTTTAGGGTTGTTAACTTGATTTGCTAAGGGAATCTGGCAAGGAAATAGTTATTGACCACCATGACCTAGCTTATTCTTTTCTTTTTTTTCTTTGTTAAATTTTGGCTCAATGGAGAGTAAGCACTATTGCTTTTTCTTTTTGAGTATTAACTTGAACAACTCATTAAGTGAAAATTTAAGCATCTGTGGAGTAACTAGAGAAATTTTGAATTTTCTAAAAAATTGAAAGAAAAAATTCTTTTTGTCCAAGATCTTTTTTTTTTTTTTATAAAATTAAAAAATGAAAATAAAAAATTAGAAAACTTTCCATTTTTCCTTCACAAAAAAAAACAAAAAATTTGAAAAGCATTTTTTTTCTTGTTTTTTTTTTTTAAAAAAAAAAATTCAAACCCGGAAGTATATAAAATTGTATCTATAACCACTACAATATAGGTGAACACACCACCCCCACCCCCCCCCCCCCCCCCCCCCCAAAAAAAAAAAAAAAAAAAAAAAAAACCACAACAATATAACTATTTGGGTCACACTTGTGTGTGGCGGGTCGGGTTAATATGAAAAAATATAATATTAATTAGGAATAAGTGCTCTTAAAGGAAAACGTAATAACAAATGTAATGTTTTTATATTTTTTTTATATAAAAGTATTACTTTTTTTCATAAAAAAATATTATGTTTTCCTTATAAGTAATGTTGGCAAGTGTTTGTTACTTATAAATGAAAATGTAATACTTTTACATCAAAATACAAAATTATTACATTTCCTCATATAAGTATTAAACATTTTATTCTTGCTTTAGTATTACATTTGCTAGTATAAATATTACATTTCATATTGTCCCGACCCGTCTCACAAGTTTTTGCCTAACTATTTAGTCTCCATTAAGGCTATATATTATCTGTCACTTGTTTATTACTCCCGCTGTTTTATTTTGTCTTGTCTTGTTTACTATTCAGTGGTCAAACAAACTATTTTTCCTTTACTTATTTTTTTATTAGTTTTTAATTATTTATAAATTTAAAATTTTGTGTTTTATAGTACTTTTAATGTAATTTCTAAATATATTAATTTTATATACTAATACTAAATTAATATTATGAAAATTTGAATTCATACTAACTTTAGTTAAGTCTGGTTAACCGAGTCAGATACATAAAATGGGACGGATGGTCGGATGGATTACAACATAACCTACTTAGGATACTTAGGTTATCATTATTGAAAAAGATCGTTGATTTTGAATACAAGTGTTTCTTATAAGTTCTACTTAATTTTAAAAGACAACTTTACTTATCTTTAATTAGAATTGTTTTTTTTTTCATATAAAGAACAATAAAAAACAAAAGATAAGTGTAGAAAATAGAACTAGGGACACAACAATTGGTAACGCAGTTCAGAGCTAAAACTCCTACGTCTGCGGGGCAACTCACGTCAGCCCAATCCACTAGATGTTAACCAAGATTACAAGAGTTTGTATGACATAATCACATACATAAAGGCCACAGCCAAATACACCAATATAATCTTCAACTCATCTGCGGTGGAAACGCATACGTGCATGCCAAGATCAAACTTCAACTTCCAACTCGCTGAATGCAACTCAAGATATACAACTTCATGGAGAATATATTTTCAGTCCAAGATATATAAAGACAGGAATACGGTCTAAAACAGCCTTACATAAAATATAACCTAAGTTTTGACAAATAATTTTAGTAAATTAAATTAGGGTAAAAATGTATATCATTTGTACACTCACAATTATCTCTGGAATACTTTTTCACTTTCAAAAATGCATCTCACTTTCACATTATCAAATTTGCAATTCATTCACTATTTTACTTACATCCCTGCAATATTCTCTTCCTTTTAAAAGTGACACACTATCACATCACAATATATAATAAAATAACAAAATAATTAAAAATAAATAAATAAAGTACAAAAAGGCTACCATGCAACAACCTTTTATGTACTTAGGGCATCCCTAATGGAGGTTTTTAGCAGTGCTACAAACTTATGGAGTGATTTTTCACAAATGGGGATGCTTGTTTTTCATTGTTTGATTCTCTTGCAAAGACCTTGGTTTTTGCTGGAGAAAAAAAAAAAGGGTAAGTAGCACGCTTGGAGCGCACCGCACGCCCCAACGAGCGCGTGTTTCTCACGTGCCCAGTGGAATGCTTGGTCGCTAACTGGTGGCCACTCTAAACCCACGACCCTTTTTTTTTAAATATAAATATTATCAAATTCTTTGTTTTTCTTTTCTGTTTCTCTTTCCTTTTTTCTCTCTCCTCTCTCTCCTACTTGGCTTTCTAAAAGCTAACAAAAAAACCTTCACTATTGAGGATGCTCTTAGTATCGCCATCTATAGATTTTGGGTAGGTTTTTGAGAAAAGCATGCTTAGGTGGGGAAGGGTGAGGAGAGAGAGAGAGAAAAAAAAAAAAAAAGAAAAAAAAAAACCTTCCTGCAAGACATTGGTTGTTGGCAGACTTGTGGGACTCAAAAATTCTCTTATTTTCTCTTCCTGGTCGCATGCAACGCAACTTAGCGCCTAGTTGGGCGCGTGCTATGTTAAAGACGCTATTCAATTTTATTTTATTTTTATAATTCTTTTTACATTTTATTTTCAGCTTTGTTTTATTTTATTTTCTTTTTCTCTCCCCTCCCATCTTATCTTTATTAATCACACATGCAGAAACTCCTCAAAAATCACAATTGTTAAAGATGCTCAACATCTCGCATAGATTTTGAGGAGTTTCTGCAACTGTAACTAGGAAAGAGAAGATGGGCGCCCGACTGGAAGAAAGGGAAAAAAAAAACTTGAAAAATAAAATTTGAAAAAAAAAAAGAAAGAAAAGTTCTTCGCATTAACGCGCCCGACTGGGCATTCTTAGTGCGCCTGGAGCTTCTTTATTTTTCTAGTGGGTCCACTATTCTGGCAAAAACCAAGGATTTCCTTCTAACGAGAAACTCAAAACCATATATTATTGGAGGAGTGAAGTATGGATTTCAATATTTCATAATTTATTTTTCTTATTATTATTATTATTATTATTATTATTATTATTATTATATTATTATTATTATTATTATTATTATTATATTTTGAAATCAAATTTGTAACATTATTTTTTCACTTCCTAGTCTCTCATTTAATGGTTTCTTCAACTCCAAAAAGTACTTCAATAACCTTCGTATAATTTGTTAGAAATTTGGTTTTACATGTCTGAAGATAATAGTCAAGTATTATTTTGTTTATACTGAGTCTCAAGTTCTTTATGCGAGACTAACATTTCTAACAAGTCATACAGGGTTATTAAAAACCTTGAAATAAGAACTGAGATGAGGAAAATAATGCAGCAAAATTAGTTTAAATACAATAAGAAGAATAGTATGTGAAATTTCTACTTTAACCCTCTAATATTAGAAAGTTTTTGAATTTTCTATCAAGTTAAAGACGAAATGTCGGAAGAACAAACTCAAAACTTTGGTCAAAATTGAGAAGTTAAAAATGAATATTGTCATACCTGAAGGACTGTAGATAGTAGATACGGAGTATATAGTAAGGAGTAGTTGGCAATATAAAGCTGTACTGAAAAAAAAAAAAAAAAATCAACGCCCAAAAGCAAACCTACTTCAGAAGTCAGAACTGCTCGTTGCTTGCCTCAACCACAGACCACATCTCCGTTACTCGTCTGCTCCAGCGGATCTACCCATAATTTGACGACGCCAGCCACCAGCGACCACCGCCTCATCGGCGAAGCCACTGCCAACCGCTGCCAATTTGCCAAATTCCCCAGGTATCTTATTATTTTCCTCAGAAACCTAGTTTTATCTTCCTTTCTGTGAACGGGTAAAGTTTATTAAAATAGTTGCTTGGAAATGGAAGAATAAAAAAAATGAAAGAATTTAAAATCCCACTAATAATGAGCGTTGTTGTTGTTGTTGTTGTTGTTTTGTAGTTAATTTGCAGTCTCACAATATGCGAATATCCCACTGATAATTAGTGTGTTATTTGTAGAATCAATTTAGTTAATTTGTAGTCTCGCTATATGACAATATCCCACTGTAATTCTGTAAATGTATGTCTAATGTCTGTGTATATTTGCGGTGATTTTATTGTGTAATGGTTAATTTCAATCTCTCTTCTTTTTCATCTTCTTCTTCTTTTCTGGTCTATATTTGATGAACACAGTTGGTTGGTCCTATCTCTTTAATTTCATAGTAAATGATCTCAATTTGGGTATAAAGATGGTCAATAAGTTGATTTAACAGTTTTGTGATAATGTTCTTGCCTTCTGGATTTTCTTGTTGTTTCTTTTGGATTTAGACATTGATCTGAATTTCAAGAAAAAGTTATAAGTGGATTATTTTTTGTTACTGGAACAAGATGGAATAGGTTCGCTTCTGAATAGCTTTTAAATTCTCTTTTGGGGCTTTAAATTCCTTTTTCCCTTGTGAAGTACCTAAAATAGAATATTATTAGAATAATATGATTTGACATAATCAGAAATTGGAGCTGCTTAGATCAAGAGAAAGCATTTTCTTTCCTGATTTCTAAATAGATTTATAGATTATGAATTCATTCTTGTTTTTCAAGTAATTAGGTAGTGGAATATATGGTTTGATCAGTTCCTAGTCTTGTCTCTTATTCTTGCATTTGAAAGGTTCATACCTTGTAAAAGTAAGATGCTAATATGGTCTATTTAGCTCAGGTGTACCATGTGATAACTAAGAGAGAATGCCAGAGTTTGAACAAAACTCACAGTCAATTGTGCTGGGGAAAAAAAATCTAATTAGCTTTAATTTTTCGCCCCCACTCAACATTTTTTCTTGCTCTGCCATTGCCTAGCCATTATAGCTCTTCAACCTAGAAGCTACTGCTGTTGGTTGTGACAGTGTAGCTGATAATACATGATGTTTAATCATTTTAATAGACTGCAAGAGAACAACATCCGGATCAATATTTCCGAGCAGCCTGAGATACTTTACTGCCCATGGAGAATTAACTGGTTGCTTTGGCTTGGAATCCTTATTTTACAAAAACTTAGCTAATTGAAGTTCAGTTTTGTTGCAACAAACATGCTGAGCAATAAATTACTTTCCCAATGCTAGGATCAAGACAGTAATAATTGTGAAAAGATGTAGGATAACCTATAAAAAGATGTTGTATAGATGATTAACAATGGGAAACAGAGACAACCAAAACCATAATTAGGTGGCTTGTGATAGAGCAGTAGAAAAGTCAGGCTAGTTTCAACAATGTGTGGATTATGGCATTCGACTTTGCCATTTTGCATGCAATCAGATAAACTTCAATAGAAATTAACTGCAAAAAAAAAAAAAAAAAAAAAAAAAAAAAAAAAAAAAAAAAAAAAAGAGAGAGAGAGGAGAGAGAAAAATTATGAATTTTTGAAAATTATAGTGGTCAAATGGCATTTATGATTTAACTATCTTTGTACATTTCAAAGTAATCTAGTATGTTTTGTAAGTTAGATTTTTAAATGAAATCTACACATTTTAAAATCTGTTTTCTAATTTCATTCCCTTTGTGTTAAAGGCTTAAGAAAACTCAGTGCATCCTAAATTACAAGCTGCGGAGTAGGTATTGTACCAGTAGAGGGAAAGAAAAATCCTCTCACACATCACTATGTCTTCGAACAACCCATCTCAACTACTTCCATCTGGTATCTTTCCTTGTGCTTATTTTTTATTTTATTGTTTTTTAAAATTGTCAGCTAGATTTTAATTTTTGAAAGTATTTTTAAATTTTTTATTTGCAGAGCTAATTGACCGCTGCATTGGGTCCAAAATCTGGGTCATAATGAAAGGGGATAAGGAGCTTGTTGGAACCCTTAGAGGATTTGATGTTTATGTTAACATGGTCCTGGAAGATGTCACTGAATAGTACGTTCCTCTGTTAAAATTTGGGTTTTACTTCAATTTAAATGTTTTTGCATTTTTCAATTATTTTGTCTGAAGCCAATAATTAAAATAGGAATCAGTAAGAGATAATTAAATTTTATTTGCATTTTGTTTTGTTGTTGTGATGATGATTATGTTTTTGGGTGGTTTATTTTATGTTTGAGATATTCCAATTATAAATGTTTACTGATTGAACTCTGATTGATGTGCCAATCAGAAGTATGAGTAAAGTTTGCCTCTTAGAGGGGAAATTTTATTTTGAAAACGTAAGGTGAGTGCTTAATTTAAGAATATTTCCTGAGTTTTTAATTAGAAAATGGCCCATGTTAATTTTCAAGCCTCTGAAAAGTATGAAGCTCGTCGTGCTCATTTTATAGCCTTAGTGGTACATGTGCTAGCACTCCACAAAATGCCTGTCTTTATTGTTTGATGTACTAATGCCAATGGCTAGAATTTCATTTCAAGTTTAGTGGTGTAGTCTCCAAAAGTGGTCACCTGTTATCTGTTGAGCGGATCAAGCCCTTGAAGCTTCTATTGATAAAGGGTTATGGTTGTGTTCGTTTTCCTACTTACCCAATGTGATGTGCCTTGCGCCCTTGCACACTAGATCTGTCTTGAACTCCTTGTTCCTCATGTAAAATACAGAAAGAATCAAAGAATCTTAGCCGTGTACCCATTAAAAAGAAACAATCTTAGCTCATGTTTGAGTTTGACAGCATTGGATGTCAATTGTGTCCAATCAGATGAATCAGGATAGTGGGCGGATTATATGTCTGGCTTTTAGGATGTGATTCGGTGGAAAAAGAATTATGGAGCATAATGTACATTCCAGGGTTTTATCCAAAATTCAGATCATAGCCTATGATTTGAAAGAAAGAGAAAAAAAAAGACAATACTTTGAAGAAGCTCAATTCATTAAAGTGGAGAATCGAACTTGTGTTGACTAAGGGATAGACATTCACATTTGCCTGAAATGTATCTACACTCTCATACTAAGTCACCCAAACTCAACTTCAGTTCTTTAAGGTTATGCCATTTGCTACCTTTCTGTTTTAGCACGTGACACTTGGATCTTTTGGTCAAAATGAAGGAAATTTAGGGACTTGCTTCAACTCAATTTTATGTTATTGGTGGCACAGTGTGAAATACCACTATCTCTCAGGTAGAAAACTGAAACTAATATCTTAATCTCATATTGCTGGGAAACTTTGTTTATTTGGATTTCCTAAGATTAGTTAATAAACAAGGGCAGCTTCACATCCAAAGCATATAATAATCTCTTCTATTAGTTGAACACTCAAAGCTTTTTACTTAATATAGTCTCTCATTGTTTTACTCGAAGAAAAAGATGCAGGGAGCTTACAAGCAAGCCGTTTCTATGTATGTATGTATGTATGCGTGTGTATAGTCCTTGCACACATACCCCCCTTTCATTTTATTTGGCAAATTAGCCACATTAATATGTTAAAAGTATTTGAAACAGTATCAGAATTTGGTCCATCTGCCATTGAGCTCAAGAGATTTTCACTTTGAAGCAACCATTTGTTACTCTTGTTTTCATATTAAATGCTTGTCATGTGAAATTCTGAACATTAGGCTAGAGTTTTGAACATCATAGTTCATTTATCTTTTTTATTAACCATGTTAAGCTGTCTATTGTCCATACTTAAACTGTTAAACATAATTGATCCCTTATAGATTTCTTTGTTCAATACTAACTGAACCTTACATTGCAGCGAGATCACCTCTGAAGGACGGCGAATTACAAAGCTTGATCAGATCTTGCTCAATGGAAACAACATTGCCATTGTGAGTAATAATATTGATTTAGCCATTAACATGATAATGCCTTTCATTCTTTAGGTATCATTATGCCTTTTGTGCGTGACAAGTTCTAAAACCACTTGTCTACCTCTTTGTGAAATGCAGCTTGTTCCGGGAGGCTCACCCGATACAGAATGAGATTCGTATTTGACTGCAGCCTAAGAAGTTGGTGGATATAAGAACCAATCTATTTTGTGTTTGTAGGCTTACTAACTGTCACTGATTAACTACAATTGTTGTTAGACCATGAACTTGATGAACTACAATTTTTTGTGACTGCCAATATGTCCAGTACTCTGTATTTGTTAAATGATTTTAAATTTGCTCATGCATGGGTTATGAATTATGATTTATGAGAAAATTGATGTCATTGAAGAACAACATCCATAAGGTAGCTGTTTAGGAATGCTATGAAGATGAGGAACAACAACTGAGCAATAAGCAGGTTCATGAGTCATGGAAGAGAAGAGCAGGCAAGGCACTAAAGAGAAAGACGGCAAAAATGGTTGTTGAAGAAGAAGAAATCAATTTCGTCGTCTTTCTCTTTTTCCTTGGCTGTTCTTCAATGACATCAATTTTCTCATCTAGTAGCAGATCCTCTTCCTCTGTTGCTTCCTTTTCCACATCTGTCTGCACCTTCAAATGGACTTAACAGAAATATTAACGGAGGACTATTTGTGATAAAAAATAAAAGTGTTTTGATCAAATTGAAAGTCAAGGACTAAAATGAGTATTATCTCAATAGTCAAAGGACCATTTATGGTATTAACTCTTTCAAATATGATCATTATGTTATAAACAAAACATTATACAGTTATAACAGATACAAAATATGTAATAATGTCCATAATAATGTTTTGTTTATAAGACTTCCTCTTGGACATTATTTGACATGATCTTGCCTTGTAAAAACTTGTTAGGAAAATTATGTGGGAAAAACCTAGACAAAAGAGGATAAAGTATATATTTAAATATATTCATGCCTCGTTAAAAACTTTACTAGGAAAATCACATCGAAAAAACCTAATTGAAGAAAAGAGTACATCATGATATATATTATATTGTTGCCTCATTAAAAACCCAGTAGGAAAAATTTAGTTAGGGAAAAAGAGTACAACCATAAACCTTCAAGGCATAATCTTCATGATTTTGGGGTTTGTCTATTTAAGTATTTATATGCAACTTTGCCATATTGACATTACTATATCATACTCATGCCAAAAAAATCTCATGTGTGCAATGGTACACATTGTTGTGTGCATACAATAAAATTCCACGTGCAACTGTTAACGCTGATATGTGCAACAAGGTATACTTGTGTGTGTAACAACACAATTCTGTGTGCAACAGTATACAATTATGTGAACTTGCTTATTCAAGACAGCAACGAGTCTAGAAAAATACGCATCCATAACCTCATCAACCAAGAATAAGCAAAATGCCAAGCAAATTAATTAAAATCCCACAAAACTTGGGATTAGTTAGCAATTAACATTCCTAATTTACCCCTAACCTTAATTAATCACCCAAAATCGTGCAAAAAAAAAAAAAAAAAAAACAGGGATAAAATTTTTAAAAATCTTTTATTTTAAGCCAGTGGTCTTCATATTTTAGTAGATTGGATTTGTCCACATGGACTCATGGAAAGAGGTGGACTCATATGATCATTAGAGCATCCACATCAATTGGGGAGAATGAGAGGATAATGTAAGAGTGATTAGGAGAGAGAATGTGGGAGGGGGAGAAAAAAAAATTGATTTAAAAAAAAAATAAAAATAAAGGCTTGTCAGGCGCGTGTAGTGCACGCGCCCGTGTAGCCTTGGCTGTGTGCAAACGCGCACAACATCTGTCTGTTTCTTTTTTTTTTTTTTTTTTTTTTTTTGACATTATTTTGTAATTTGCAGGACAAATATCTCCTCAAATAACTCCACCCCACATTTGCTATTAACCCCGCCCAAGATAATTGTTCTGACATTAACCCCATATTATCCACTAGTGTGGATGCTCTTAGTGTACACATACACACACACACACACATACATATTGACTATGTTTGGCAAATCTAGCTGAAAAGCTATAAGCTAGAGGCTGAAAAATGAAGAGTTGTTAAACTAGCTGATTATGCAAAGTGTTGGGTAAAATTAGTTTTTTGGATAAGCTAATAAGATTAAGAGCCTGTTTGACAAAGCTTATTTAAGAGCTTATAGCTTATTTTAAGCTACTAATAAGCTATAAGCTCTGTTTGGTAATGTTACCAAAATAAGCTCGTAGCCTAAAACAAGAGCTTATTTTGGAACGTTATTTTAGGTAGCGTTTCAAAATAAACTAGTAGCTTCCTAATTTTTTTCTTCATCTTTGTCCTTATTATTTTAAAAAATGACATATTTTACCCTTCTCAATTAAAATCATTTTCTCTTCTCCTTTATCCGCAATTATTATTATTATTATTATTATTATTATTATTATTATTATTATTATTATTATTATTATTATTATTATTATTATTATTATTGATGGGGTGTGAACCTCGTGGACTCGGGGCCCAAGAAGAAAAGAGATCAAGCCCAGAAGAAGAAGAAAAAGCCCAAGGGGAATGGCCAAGTCCAGAAGAGGAAAAGCCCAAAAGAGATACGAGCCAAACCGAGGAGTCGGCTCGACCCGGAAGTCGGCACAAGTAGAAGGTCGGCCTAAACTAGTCGTTAACCTATTTACTACCCTATTATTACCCCACTTATTACCACTAGTTAATTACCTAATTATTATTATTATTATCCATAACCCCCACTTAAACCCATACTCACTACCCAAATTAAGCCATCATAAAGCCTACTAATTACCCTCCAACGGACACTTTTGGAGGAGCTAGCTATAAGAAGGAGGGGAAGACAAGAAGAAAGAGGCCAATCATTCATCCACACATGGGAGGACTCTCCCAAGCACTATTCCTACACACTAGAAGTCCACATATCACTCTTTCACAACTACTCTCCCAAGAAGGCTTCACTCCACAATATACAAAGAAGACTCCATCACTCTTCCACGCATGAAGAAGACTCCATATGAGAAGACTCCACCACCATCCCACCAAGAAGCATACTCCATCTCTCGGTATCAAAGATTGCTTTATTCTTACACCATATCTCTATATACAAAATAGCCATACAACTTGTGCAAAAACACCTACAAAATACATAGTGGAGTTAGGCTTGGCACCGCCCAAAAAGGCCTGTGGTTTTCCTTTCGATTTCCACGTACAAAAAGCATTAAGTTATATTTGTTCTACTTATTTTTCTATAAGCCGCATGTGAAAGGTGAATCCACCGATCAAGGTTGTGTTGGACCTCCCTGGGCCCAAAAACCCAAAAACCATTATTATTATTATTATTATTATTATTATTATTATTATTACTATTATTACTATTATTATTATTATTATTATTATTATTATTATTATTATTATTAGGAGATTGACAACAATATTGCTACTTCATTATGTGATGCTAGATCATGATTATGCTAATAATTTTATTTTAAAATGTTATTTTTTTTAAAACAAAATGTTAATTTTAATATGTAAACAAACTAATTTAAATTTTATGAAGATGTCATTTTTTTTATTTTTTATTTTTTTTTTACATTTATCAACTTATCAAAAAGCTAATTTTACCAAACACTTTCAAGCATAACAACTAGCTTAATAGCTCTTCAGTTTTCAGCTCCTAGCTTATAGTTTGTTAGCTTTCAGCCTCATTTAAACTTTCAGCTAAGTTTGCCAAACATAGCCTAAAAAGGACATGTTCATAAAATTTAAATAGTTTTAAAATTTAAATAAGATTGTTTATATATTACGGAGTAAATTTTAACATTTTAAACTGTAGAGATTTATAGAATCTTATAAAACATTATAAAACTCATATGATTGTCTAGAATTTAGAATAGATTTTAGAGATATAATCATAGTTATACGATGAAGTAAATATCCACCGTCTGTTGAGGAGGTGTAATAAGTATAAATAATCTCATGAGGCTCATTTTGTAACAATCCAAGTGGTTAAGTATGAGGAACAAGAAGAATGCTTGTTGATATCAACTTGTTAAAAATATAGTATCTACTAAAAAGAATAGTTGTGTGCTATTATGAAAACAGATACACGTCATCCTAATACTAAGAAATAATATGTAAAGGTTGCTAGACATTTTCCCAAAAAAATAATATCCAAATCATATGCACATGATGCTAACAACTATCTAATATATTGGATCAAAGTGAATTATGATCATGAATTGCTTAAGAATCCTTTTGGATATCATTATCAGTGATGGATGACAGCTACATTTTTTAGAATTAATAATAATAGTTGCAGGATACAATAATTATATACATAAGAAGAGTTACAATAGAATATGGACAGATAGAGTCTTAAACTCCCCCATAAAGTCCTCAATTCCTTTCAAATGCAGGGTAAGCTAACCTGTAGCTTGTCATTGGCAAAATTTTAGGTATTTGTATTCTTTATCTTATTTTTAACTCATGTCTTGTTAACAAAATGTGACACATTTTCATTAATTAAAAGTGGAATTAAGTTAATTTGTAACTCTATAGCCCACAAAATGAATAAAAATTGACAATTGACCATCAAAAATACAAAATGACATAATATGGCCGATCCTATCCATAGGTTCATACTTATATTATTGATGACAAAGGCCACATCCAAAGATAGACCATGATTCAAAAATTTTATCTCTTTAATTTTGTTTGTACAAATAAAATTAATATGTAAAAAATATATTACTAAAAGTTCTAATTGATATGCTTTAATTAACATTCATATAGATATTTTTTTTATTCTTTTAAATAAATCTATAATAAGTATATAAAGTCATTACTTTAGGTACATAAATAACTTATTATTGCAACATAAGTCGTATAAAAGTGTACACCATCTTTCAACTCTTTAAATCACTTTCTCACATAAGGTTTATTTACATCATCACATTCTAAAAGCTAGTATTTTGTCATCATAGGTGATATCTCCAAATGATATTGGTTTATATTAAGGTGGACAATTCGATTCGATTTTCTCAAATTAATCCGAATCAAATTGTACTAAACCGAACTAGTAATATATTGAAAATTGAACTATTCAGGATTCTTGTAAATCGAATGGTTCGATTAAAAACCAAACTGAACCGAACAGTTTGGTGAAAACCAACAAAAGCACAACTTGAGTCATTGAGAATACAAAAGCTACAACCTGATAAACACACATGTGCACTGGTATTTGACTTAGAGTGTATTTAAAAACAAAAACAACAAAAACACAACTTCAATACATGCTCAATGTAATATAGCTGTGGCCCCACAAATGAGAGGTCTCATATTCGGATCCTAGTGTGTGGGTATTGACTCTTTATGTTTCAGTAAGTTGAGAACAATTGAAACATACACTATGCATCCATATAACAACTGAGGTGCAATGAGCCACATATTAAAGTAGTAATCAATCACAAAATGCATTACCCCCCCTCCCATGAGCCATAAATTATCACAAAATGCATTACCCCCCTCCCATGAGCCATAAATTTTGAATTGATAAAATATGTATGAATAGATAGGTAAAATTGAAGACAAAATTTAAACTTACCAAAAAAAAAAAAAAAAACACAACAACAATAAATACCTTTTTTAATAATTAAAAAAAAAAAAAAAAAACCAAAAGTGCACATAATCTAAACCAAAATAATCTCACCCATACGATGGACCGAGCAAGACATAAGCACAAAATAATTTCACATTTTTTGTTATACACCTTGTGTTGTTCTTATATTTGAAAGTTAGGGTGTGTTTTGGAAACCTGGAAATCATTTTCCAAAGTTTCTAGTGTTTGGATGCGTCTGGAAAATAAAGTCAACAGAGACTTTAGAAAATATGCTTGTTTTGGAGGAAAATGACTTCTCCTTTTGTTTTGGGAAGTCATTTTCCAACTTTTATGCCAACATCATACCATTACCATTATCACCATCAACACCATACCACCACCACCTCACTACCACGGTACCACCACCACCAATATAAGACCATACTATCACCACTACCACCATCACCACCACCACCACCAGTACACTACCACACTACCACCACCGCCGTCACTGTCGCCACCACCACTGCCACCACACCACCACTGTCACACCACCACCAATTATTATTATTATTATTATTATTATTATTATTATTATTATTATTATTATTATTATTATTATAATATAACAAATAACACCACGTACTACCACTACACCACCACCATCACTATTATACCACTTATTATTATTATTATTATTATTATTGTTGTTGTTGTTGTTTTTGTTGTTGTTGACTTTGGTGAGTTGTTTTAATATCTTATTAGTTATTTTATTATCATATTTAAAATTGTTATTATATTATTATTATATTATTATATATTATTATGCATGTTGTAATATTCTAAATAAAATAATTAAAATGTTTAATTATACAATTCTATTCATTTTTTAGAAAATAATCCAAACACACTAAGATAGTTATTCAGAATGCAACCAAACACTGGGGAGGAAAATATTTTTTAAAAAATCACTCATTTTTCAAAAAATATTTTCTAGAAACCATTTTTATGCTTTTCAAACGAATCCTTAGTTGAAATTGTAAGGGCGTAGGAAAAATAATAGATAAATTAAAATATTTTTTTTTTTTCGAAAGTTACTGGCTCTATTACATTGTAGTATCACTGAAACACAAAGAACCAATAACGCCTCCACTGAGGCTCGAACTTATAATCTTCCAAATGGAAGTCCAACCCGGATACCATTGGACCACATAGTCCTGGTAAATAAATTAAAATATAATTGTAGGATAATATCAACTTTTAAAATGGAAAATGGATTGATATGAATAGCCTTTGACCTTAGGAGAAGGTCAAATTATGAATAGAGAACAATAAGAAAAGGTTGAGAAATGAGAAGTACGCGCTCAGACACGGAATCGGGATGTACGCATCTAATGACGCGTGGAACCGAAAAATACTCGTAAACTTATATACGAAGCTACAATATAATATACCGTCTATACATATCCACTCTTGACATCTTTCATTTCATTCCAAATCGCGACTTCACAAAGAGAATCTCTGTAAGTTGATGGATCTGAATTTATATATGTTTGTGTATATGATGTTGAATCCGTAATTTAGATGAGTTCTTTGTTGAAAATCTGTATAGTTTGTTAGAGTTCATGAATTCTTGAGATTGTATTTGTGAATTTAGGGGTTTTTTTTGGGGGGGAGTTGTGATCAGATAAGAGATCTGAGGCGCTTTTTAATGCTTATTGATCCTCCATTGTTGATTGATCAGTTTCTATGGTAGACCTTTTGAATTGTAATTTTCTTGTTGACCCAGCGGCTATGAATTGATTAGCCTAAATTCCTTTGTATGTCCCTATGTAATCATGTGAAACAGTAGTATATTGTTTGGTTGATTTTCTATGTTCTTGTTGGCTATCTCAATTCTATGTTTGAGAGTTTGACGCTTCATAAATATTTAGCAATTCTCATCTTAGGGTAAACTATACACTGCTGGAAATGTCTAGCTTTGAATTTGAGTTTGGCTATTTAAAATAGAACAAACAGAGGAAGTGCATTGTATTTGATTTGAAGAGAACATTTTAAGCTCAATCACCTGAAATATCATTCTCTTATTGTCTAACTGGTTTCTTGTTCATCGGATAGGTACAAGTTGTTTTGTTAACTAAGAGAAATGGGGGGCGGAAAGGATAAGCATGACGAGTCTGATAAGGGGCTGTTTTCTCATCTCGCTCATCATGGTGGTCATTATCCTCCAGCACCTGGTGCATACCCTCCTCAACAAGGGTATCCACCTGCAGGATATCCTCCTCAGGCATATCCACCTTCTGGATATCCACCTTCTGGATATCCACAAGGAGGGTATCCCCCTCAAGCCTATCCCCCTCAAGCCTATCCCCCTTCAGGTTACCCTGTCCCTGGCCCATCTGCACCACACAAGTCAGGTACACTTATTGAATATCTTTTCTTCTTTCTTTATCCCCCAAAGTGGGGAAGACCTTGTTGAAACCAGCCAAGTACCTTGTGGTCTAATGACATTACTGTTACCATTTCAATCGGGTAGACATAGGTTGGAGTTTGAAAGGTTAAATTGTAGTAACCAAAAAGCAAACTTGTTACCATTTCAATCGGAAAGACATAGGTTCGAGTTTGAAAGGTTAAATTGTAGTAACCAAAAAACAAACTTGTTACCATTTCAATTGGAAAGACATAGGTTCGAGTTTGAAAGGTTAAATTGTAGTAACCAAAAAACGAACTTGTTGAAACCACGCCCCTCTCATTTTCACTTTGGCTTTTGCTTGCTGTTGCCAGAAGTTCAATTTTGCTACTTTTTGTTTTCATAAATAAACTAAAACTTTGATGGAAAACTTTGTTGGAGGCATTGAATGATAAAAAAAAAAAAAAAATACTCGTCCATTGATGCATAAAGTACCTGACAAGGCTAGCCACAATTCACAAGCACTTTGATATGCCCCGTGGCCTAGCAGTAGTGAATGAACACAATAAAAAATGCATTACGTCTTGCAACAAATTGAAAGTGCTGTGTGTAGTTTCCTTTGTGTTGGTGTGGCTTTTGTGCTGAATTTTTTCTTTCAATTAGGGCATCATGGACCTGGTATGGGGACAGTGCTAGCTGGAGGTGCCGTGGCTGCAGCAGCTGCTTATGGTGCTCATCACTTGAGCCACGGTAGTGGTTCTCATGTACCACATGGCGTTGGACATGGTGTTGGTCACTACGGCCATGGAAAGATGAAGCACGGGAAGTTCAAGCAAGGAAAATATGGCAAGCATGGCAAGCACGGAAAGTTCAAACGCGGCAAGCATGGAGGGATGTTCGGCGGTGGGAAGTTCAAGAAGTGGAAGTGATCCATTCTTGACCTCTATGCAAAACATATGCCAAGACCTTTAAGACTGCTAATGCTTTTAATTTAGTTCCTATGAATAAATTATACTATGGTACATATTTAATGCTCTATAGGTAACAGAAAACTCAGCTTTTGTGGCTGTGATGGAATCCATAGCTTTCATGGTTAATGTGACATCATTGTTAGTGTTTTACACTTTCTTCTCCATTGCTTTTCTGCTTTGTATGGGGGAAAAAAATATCCGAGTAGAGATGGAAAAATATTTACATTTTTCATTAAAAAATATCGTAAAATTTGCATGCTTTCTATAATACAAATTTCACAAACTTTAAAGCATAATTTGCATATCTATGGTCTTTGCTTCTAAATAGTGTTTTTCTCCAATCGTTATGCTGTGGAACCGTGTTTATCTTGTCAGATAATCACGATTCTATGTTTATAATTATTGAACTATATGTTCATAATTATAAAAGTATATATTCATAATATCATAATTACTGAATTATATGTTCATAATTATAAAATTATATATTAATAATTTTTAAATTTTATATTCACATTTATTGAATTTCTATATATATAATTATAGAATTATATGTTCATAATTATATTCACAACTCTATGCTCATAATTATGCATACAACTCTATTTTTATAATTATAGAAATATATGTTCATAATTATAAACAATTTTGGAACTGTGTTCACCTTGTAAGGTGGGCACGGTTTCACGATATAATTTGCCATTTTCAATAGTTATGTTGTGGAAACGTGTTCACCATGTATATTATGGTGAACACAGAGGTAGATCCATAATTTCTATACTTTAAATTCATATTTTTTTTTTTTTTTTGAAAACGTGAATTCATAATTTTGTTTTTCATTTGTTGTTAACGGGATAAATTCATAATTTCTAAGCTGTAAATTCATAATTTCTATACTGTAGATTCATAATATCTATACTGTAGATTCATAATTTCTATACTGTAAACTCATAATTTCTATACTGTAGATTCATAATTTCTATACTGTAGATTCATAATTTCTATACTGTAGATTCATAATTCCTATCTGTAAATTTATAATTTCTGTATTGTAGATTTATAATATCTGTAACGAAAAATAAAATTATGAATCTACGTTTTTAAATTTTTTTTTTTTTTTTTATAAATTTACAGTATAAAAATTATGGATCTACTTTTGTGTTCACCATGCGCATGGTGAACACGTTTCCGCAGCATAATTAGCGTAAGGTAATGGGGTGATCGGTTGGGTATGCTTATTTACTGAAACGGCTAAATACTATTTGGCATCCGAAATCAAGAATGGAACTCATTACACTAGAAAATGATTATTATCTAGTTAAGTTTGGATCTATCATGGACTTGAATTTGCTAAGTATGGGGGGCTTGGATGGTATTAGAACACTATCTCATTGTTATAAAATGGTACTCGAATTTTGATCCAAAGACAGAGAAGGTGATAATATGGGTTAGATTTTTTGAACTTTTTTTATAATATTACGATCAAACATTCTTATTTCGAATTGGAGAGAAGACTGGGAGACCAATCATGATTGATGGTGCCACAAGCCACTGTTAGCACGGTTCATGTTTACCTCAAAATAGTGTATGAACTTGTTGTGGGGACATTCTTGTCAACAGGAATCCGATGTCATAAATGTTAGTTTTGACCTTTTTGAAATGTCTTTGAGCTGACCTTGTTGTAGGGGATTGTGGCCAAATAAATGGTTTGCTCCATTAACATGGGTGGGTGGGGATCAAACCCTTAACCTCATGTTTAAGGGATAAGGTGCTGAACCACCACGCCAACCATGTTGATTACTATAGTGTCATTTTAATTAACTACAGTTTCACTTGAAATTATACCTTGTACCGCATACTCTGTATCATCATATACACACTGTAGTTTCATTTGACAAACACTACAGTATCATTTTAACTACACAGTTTCATTAACATTATACCCAACAACATGGCACCACCTACTCAGTTTCATTCTATACACCATGCAGTTTTATTACACAAACACTATAGTATCATTTTAACTACACTACAGTTTTACTTGAAATTATACCTAACAATATTTGACACTACATACTCTGTATTATTATATACACCCTGCAGTTTCATTTGATAAATATTCCAATATCATTTTAATTACTCCGCAATTTCATTTAACATTATACCCAACAACATGTGACACTGTATACTAAGTTTCAATATATATACCGTGCAATTTCGTTTGACAAACATTACAGTTTCATTTAACATTATACCCAACATGTGACACACCTATTTAGTTTTATTCTATACACCTTGTAGTTTCATTAAATAGAGACTATAGTATCATTTTAACTATAATACAATTTCATTTGAAATTATACACATAATATTTGTTCAGGTATTACAATCATCTTATATGTGTTGGAATGTTACCTCACAGCATTTTTTGTTTGAAATCATGACTGTATTTTATTTATTTATTTTTTATTTTTTGAAGGGAAATCATGACTGTATTTATTTTCAAATGGTTGTAAAACTTAAGATGAATTTAAGCTTAAGCATAACAGATATTGTAAGTTTTAAGTTTTTTGCATGCTATATAACAATGTTATCACCTTTTATTAAGTTTTTTGACTAGCTGCAATGGTGTTGGAATGAAAAGAACTGGTGCGGTGAAACTCATAGCTTGTTGTTGCGGTGAAACTCCTAGACGGTAAGACATGGTGTTGTAAAAAAATAATGAAGTTAAAACTGTGCTTTTCCCTTTTATATTACCAAAAAAAACACGTCACAAACATGCCATTAGACTGATAAAACGATCATCGTCTTATCTTATTTAATAAACTAAAGACATTTAAAAACATGATTCACACTACTCTATAGACCTAGTCCACGGTATAACAATTGTTATAACCGTGTGCCAACAAACGTTACCTATAATTTCATAGGAGGGTTAAAACCTACTCAAACTGTTTCATCACATCCATGAAATAATAAATAACGAAAACAAATTGGGCTTAGAAAAAGAAATTCATACAAAATTCTCAAGCTATTCTGACGAACCCTAGGCCCTAACCAGCCTAAAATCAAAATTCGATTCCCTTCCCTGTGACGCGTCCCTCAATTGGTGGGACGGGACCTTTTACGGCTAAAACACTTCACTTTGCTCAAATAATTTAGGGTTTCTAAGCAAGGAGATCGGAGGAGAGAAAAATGTCGGATCAGAGGTTGACGCGTATTGCAATCGTCAGCTCCGACAAGTGCAAGCCCAAGAAGTGCCGTCAGGAATGCAAGAAGAGCTGCCCCGTTGTAAAAACCGGTAATTCACTATATTCATGTGTCTCAAATATATTTTATGATAATCTGTTCGTTTAAAAAAAAAAATTATCTGCAGATTTTGATTCGTTATATTTACAGTTGTGAACTCCTTTTCCTTCTAAGAGATGCATCCGCGGATAGTAATTCAGATGAATCTTGATAAGATTATTGACTAGAGTGTAATTGGAGGTCTTGTTTTAACGATTGGGTGATAAAGTTCATATTTTTATTGTGTTTTCATCTCTTACTATTTTTCCCTTTGTTGTGCATCATGTAACTATGCCGCATGTATCACAAATATTGTGAATTTTTGTTAATATTATTGATTAGGTTGTAATTGAAGGTTTGATTTAAACAGTTCAGTGATGAAGTTTGAATTTGTATTGCTCTTTTCTCTGTTATCTATTTTCCATTGTTAATGCCTCATAGTATGAGTTTGTGACATCTAGCAACATCTGATGAGTTGTTACACTGGCAATATATTCCACTATCTTTTTTAGTTTTTACTAAAGAGCGTCAGCCCCTTTGAGGTCACTTTTTGTATATTATCTGTTCTTGGAAGAATGGTCTTTCTATTCTTTTTCTTTCATTCAGGTCCAAATTAATTTGATTAAATTGGTTATGCATGCAAAAACATAGTCACAAAGAACCTAGACAAATGGGGTTGGAAAGTGTTTAAGATTACACACCTTTTTCAGGAGTTTCTATCAGTTTCCAGTGAAGCTTTAGTTGCTTGCATTGATTTTGAAGTAAAAAATTGTCATTGCATGCAATTTACCTTCTCAAAATCCACTTTTCTAGTTATGTTATGTTTTTAAAGGGATGCTGAATCTTATATTCTACTGTCTGATATTTCATATGTGATGGTTCTGTGATTTTTATTTTTATTTTTATTTTATTTTTAATTAAGAAACTTGATATACCACAATATCCATAGGCCTTTACTGGACTAGGACTAACCAATTCTTACAAGCAATGCTTTGTTATTGTAGGCAAACTTTGTATTGAGGTTGCTCCTGCATCCAAGATTGCTTTCATCTCAGAGGAGTTGTGCATTGGATGCGGTATTTGTGTTAAGGTTTGTAGACTCCAAACATTCATAAGAGTATTTTTTATCCTCCTATGGACTTTTAATGCAATTATCTGATATTCCGATTACTTTTATCCTTAAAAAAAAAACAGAAATGCCCATTTGAAGCAATTCAGATTATAAATCTGCCAAAGGACTTGAACAAGGATACTACCCATCGTTATGGTCCTAATACGTTCAAATTGCACAGGTTAGTTGTTAAACTTCTAGTTCGTCAAGCAATTACCACTAATTCTCTGCTTAAACTAATTGGAAATATTTATCACAGATTGCCAGTTCCAAGACCCGGACAAGTTCTTGGCTTGGTTGGAACAAATGGTATTGGCAAATCAACTGCGCTTAAAGTTTTGGCTGGGAAACTAAAACCGAATTTAGGGCGCTTCAATGTAATACATTTGGATCTCGTCATTTTGCGTAACATTTGTTTAAGGTATATAGAAGGCTTACTATTCTGTGTTTATTTCTTGCAGAACCCTCCAGATTGGCAGGAGATATTGACTTACTTCCGAGGTTCTGAATTACAGAATTACTTCACTCGTATTTTGGAAGACAATCTAAAGGTGAGTTCTGTTTGTGGTGCTTTTATGATGTGCTTAATTGACTGCATTCTTGATGATTTATGATGATACCAATCTTGATGGTTCACAAACATTTGCAGTATATACTTTGTCTTTTCTGCGCATATGTAAAGGATATACATTTTTTAAAGAATTTGAAGTTTTATGTTTACTTTTAGTGGCAATCTGACAAAAGCAATGTTTAGTATGAAAACTTTTACTTGCCTTATTTACAGTCCTTTACTTATGATGCATTTTTTTTTCTTTAATAGGCTATTATCAAACCTCAATATGTTGACCATATTCCAAAAGCTGTCCAAGGAAATGTGGGTCAAGTCCTTGATCAAAAGGATGAGAGAGATGTCAAAGCAGAACTTTGTCTCGATCTTGAATTGAATAAGGTTTTGGACCGTAATGTAGGAGATTTGTCTGGTGGAGAGCTTCAACGATTCGCTATTGCTGTTGTTGCTATACAAAATGCAGAAATTTACATGTTTGATGAACCATCAAGCTACCTTGATGTGAAGCAGAGACTCAAAGCTGCTCAAGTTGTCAGATCTTTGCTCCGACCCAACAGGTTCTACTCTGTCCTTTCTTCCTTTTCCTGTCAAGTATTCAAGCACTCCATTTACATATATTTGAGTTTTTGAATTTCATCAAAATTGTTTTTAATACTGCCACAGCTATGTAATTGTCGTGGAGCATGATTTGAGTGTTCTTGATTATCTGTCGGATTTCATCTGCTGCCTATATGGGAAGCCTGGGGCATATGGTGTTGTAACCCTTCCATTCTCTGTTAGAGAAGGAATTAACATATTCTTGGCAGGGTTTGTGCCAACAGAAAATCTTCGATTCCGTGACGAATCTCTTACTTTTAAGGTATTGTTTCTTTTGCTAATTAATTAATTCATTCTTGCCAGCAACATCATCTAATTCTTCTTTCATTTGCCCCCAGGTCGCTGAGACCCCACAGGAGAGTGCAGAGGAAATTGAAACATATGCACGGTATAAATACCCTACCATGACAAAGACACAGGGTAATTTCAAACTGAAGGTTGTTGAAGGTGAATTTACCGACTCTCAGATCATTGTAATGCTTGGTGAGAATGGAACTGGGAAGACAACATTTATCCGCATGCTGGTATGTTTCTTTGGGATTTCTCCGAATTCTAAATTGCTAAAACCCTGTATAGAATTTTCCAACTTTGTGAGTTCCCCTTCTTTAAACTCTTCTTGAAACAACAGGCTGGGTTGCTGAAGCCTGACAGTGTTGAAAGCTCTGATGCGGAGATTCCTGAGTTTAATGTCTCCTACAAGCCACAAAAAATTAGCCCCAAATCTCAATCTACTGTGAGACATTTGCTACATCAGAAAATACGTGATTCTTATACCCATCCTCAGTTTAACTCAGATGTTATGAAGCCTCTGCAAATCGAGCAATTGATGGATCAAGAAGTCGTGAACTTATCTGGTGGAGAGTTGCAAAGAGTTGCCTTGGTTTTGTGTCTTGGGAAGGTAAATCCTCTCTAGTCTACTACGGGTGGTATACTTGATTACTTGTCATATTCAGTTTATGCAATTTATTGGGTTTTCGATCTCATTTGTGAGCTGAACTCTCTGCAGCCTGCCGATATCTATTTAATTGATGAACCGAGCGCATATCTAGATTCTGAGCAGCGTATCGTCGCTTCGAAAGTTATAAAGAGGTTTATTCTTCATGCAAAGAAGACCGCGTTTGTGGTGGAACATGACTTCATAATGGCAACCTACTTGGCCGATAGAGTCATCGTGTATGAAGGGATGCCATCGGTGGATTGTATAGCAAATTCACCACAGTCATTGTTGACCGGAATGAACCTATTCTTATCTGTAAGCCTTTCCCTATTTATATCTCGGTTTTTGTTTGGTTTCCTTCCTTCCTAACCCATACGAAAACAAATAACTCTCTGGGGGGGAGTTGACCTTTCTTGGATCTATTTCTTATGATTATGATTCTTGTACATTGCTCGATTTTCACAGCACCTGGATATTACGTTTAGACGGGATCCAACTAATTATCGCCCAAGAATCAACAAACTGGAGTCAACCAAGGACAGGGAGCAAAAGGCAGCAGGATCATACTATTACCTGGATGATTAAATGTAACTTTTAACACATGCCTCTTTTTACTGGCACCTTTGTTGAAGATGAAATGGTCTTTTGTGTCCTCTGATTGTTATAGGTTTAAAGTTTTATTTAGTTTAGTACAATCACCGGGGGCCCTTATGCGAAGAGAAGAGTAACGATTCAAAATCGCCTTTTCTGGGCCATTTTGTGCAAGTAATTTTGGGTAAGTTCTGCTTGTATTATTTTTACCTGACACAAAGAATGCCTTACACATACACAGTGTTGGTTAGCAAATTTTTGTTTGTTTTTATTTTTTATTTTTAGAATATATTGGATGGATGGTTTTCTTTATCCCCTAAAATATGCAATCAAATACGTCTCTGTATGATTTTGCCATTTCGTGAACAAGCTGTTGGAGACATTTTTGTTCATGAGTTATGACTATTTTACCAAGTCTGACGGCGGTTTGATCTCAACAACAATAAGTCAATAATGTATATTTGGTATATAAATAATATATTTTTAGTATTTTAAAAATGTATAGCATGGTTCACATAATAATTTGCTGCAATAAATGGAACCAGGATCGGTGCAAGTTCAAATGGTTTTAAAATTTTAATTTATCATGGTCCAAAATGATGTCGTTGAATTTTTGAGCTAGAATAATATTCCCTGGTTAAAATAATGTACATTATATGTTAGAATAAAATATATTATATTTAGAATAATGTACATTATGTGTTAGAATAATGTATATTATGAGTTAGAATAATGTACATTATGTGTTAGAATAATGTATATTATGAGCTAGAATAATGAAACTTCTAAGGTAAGATAACATATATTATTTATTAGAATAATGTACATTATGTGTTAGAATAATGTATATTATGAATTAGAATAATGAAACTTCTAAGGTAAGATAATGTATACGGAGTATTATTTATTAGAATAATGTACATTATGAGTTATAAAAATATATATTTAGCGATCGCTTATTAAAAAATTGCATGAAACGATGTCATTTTCTAACCGTGATTTACACAACCGCAAATTATGCTGTGCAACCGAATGCACCATGCGCATGGTGCATACAATGCAAAATGACGTCGTTTTGGTTAAAAAACGCGCGTCCCACTTAAAAAAAAATCAGATTCAATTCTCGGCAATAGCAATTTTTATATATCCATAAATTCATAACTATATATCCATAAATTCAAAACTATATATCCACAAATTCATAACTATATAGTATGTATCCACAGTGAATGAATGAAGTAAAAATCCACAATGAATAACCTAAATATCCACAATGATTGAACTAAATATGCACAATGAATGAACTAAATATCCAGAAATTCATAACTATATATCCACAGTGAATGAATGAAGTAAATATCTACAATGAATGAACTAAATATCCACAATGAATGAACTAAATATCCATAAATTCATAACTATATATCCAGAAATTCATAACTATATATCCACAATAATGCTATTGCCAAGAATCGAACTTGATTTTTTTTTTTTTAAATGGGACACGCGTTTTTAGTCAAAACGACGTCGTTTTGCATCGTATGCCCCATGCACATGGTGCATTCAGTTGCACAGCATAACTATTGCCACTCTTGGACAATAATTCTGGGAGGTTAAGATTAGTTTAACTAATCTAGAAAATCTAATGTATCAAAAACAAAATCTATAGAGATCAGAGGGCGAACACAAACGAAAAAAAAAAAAAAAAAACTAAAATCTGTACAGCTAGTCAGCTACTGATATTAGCAATTTAGCATAAAGAAATATACAGGAGCACAACGTCATGATTATATCCCGAAGCTCTCAGATCTCTGTTAGTTTCAGTTAGCAGAGCAGAGAGAGTTGAGAACTGCCACTGCCCTCATTTCAGGCACACTCCCACAGCTATCCCATCGACATTTGAGGTATTTTCTTCGTCGTTTTCCTT
Source organism: Ipomoea nil (assembly GCF_001879475.1). Lineage (NCBI taxonomy): Eukaryota > Viridiplantae > Streptophyta > Magnoliopsida > Solanales > Convolvulaceae > Ipomoea > Ipomoea nil. The sequence continues at coordinate 1,531,385 of NW_017617232.1, read as the reverse complement.
AACTTCTATTATTTTGTTGAATATAGGTAGTGCTTGTTGAGTTTGGATAGGGTTATTAGCTAGGGTTGATTGTTGAATGATTGAAAATCCCTATATTTGCAACTTTAAATTCCTGGAAAATTTCACAAGTATTTGCTGCTTAGCAGAGCAGGAGGCTCCATTAATCTAGGATTTGAATTGTGTTTGGGTGGTTCACATTTGAATTGTGTCAATTGTAATTCTAATCTTCTAAACAATCAAGTTTGGAAGATATATGACCCGTTTGGTAAAATAGTTAGTCTATAGGCCAATTTTGATTTATTTGACAATTATTAACTTTTTGATTTGGTTAAAAAATCAATATTTAGTTTTTTGTAACTCTAAAATGCTAAAATTCAAAAAGCTGCTCAAAGCAACTTTTTCAATTAGCTTTTTGAGAAAGGAAATTATACCAAACCTATCAACTACCAGCTAATTTATCAAACACCTTACTACAATCAGCTAATGTTATCAACTAGTTATACCCTCTAATTAACCCAATCAGCTAATAGCTAACAGCCATTACCAAACAGTGCATGAATTTTTCACACATTAACCCAGTTTTGATCCACCCTATGCAATCTGTAGTTAACTTGAGTGGATTGAAAACCATTTGCTTTGGTAGCGGATTTTAAGAAGTTAGATTTGCATCCAATCTACTAGTGGTGGATTTCCGCTAAGTGGATCCACATTCCATCCACTTTAGATGCGGATTGGATGGGAGCGGATTTGGAGATCCTTGCTCACCTATTGCATTGTAACATTTCCCTTGAAAATAAATAACAATAAAATATTATTTAGCTGTTCTTGTTTACTTTTGAGAAATTATGGTCCAATTTCAATTTATCAGTTTTAAATTGAGAAGAATTAAGAAAATGGCAATAGAAGAATACCCAAATTTACTCAGATTCTAATGTTTTATAAATGTATTTGATAATTTACTTACATTTTGTGTGTGTGTGTGGCATTAACTCAGATATTATGGCAGAAGATATGATAATAGCACTTTACTGGGGAGGGGATATAATTCATGGTGACCAGCGGGGTGTACGTTATTCAACGAATGTGGTAGATTGGCTTATAGTCGACCAAGATATTGGTTACAATGGTTTGCTTTCCAAGGTTCAAAAGGTGATGGCAACCGACCCTAGTCAAACAAGATTGAAGTTGAAGTGTAGATACCCCATTGTTGCTGACAGCTCTGAGTATGTGGTGCTCGAATTCAATAGCCAGAGAAGGTGGGAAAGAATACTTCAAACATTCAGTGCACTTCAAGGAAGAACGGGGTTGATTGAGATTTTTGTGGAAATCGAGTATACCACCTCCTGCAACTAGCTAGTAATCGGCATTTGGCAGAAGGGACAATGAGTAGGGTGTAGCTGAGACCTCCTGTAAAGAGCACTCCAGTTCCAACTGTGGGATGAGAAGGTAACATTCATGGCACTTCCTCACCTGCTGTATGGTGTCTGGCATTCTAGTCTACTGCACCAAAGTCTACCACTAACTCAGATCTCCACCATGAATAGAGTGGGATGTTTTTGCTGACCATTCTGCGTCGTGGTTATTGTGATTTCTGTGGTTTGTTTTGAGTTTGGTACTTTCTTGTTTCTAGTCATGTAATGTTGTTTGTTTGATTCAGCCTAATATGTTGTGCTGGAGACTAATCCTCGTTTGCACTGGGCTGGTCCAATTAAGGTGTAAAGTGCTGATTAGATTGGTTTTTTCAGACGAGAGGGGGTTTCAACTCCCGACTGTTTTTAAAGGATGAGAGTGCACGACCACTCACGCTAACCAAGCTGGTCATGTGATGGAAAAAATTAATTTGGGGTGTGAATGAATTAGCCCAAGATAACAATAAAAATGGATAAATGATTAATATAAATTGAATGCTTGAAATAGGATAAAGAACTTGTCATATTTGATCAAGATTACTTTGAGATTACAAGATTGAAGTGTAAGAATGAGGCCTAAGGTGTCCCCACAAGACAAAAATATGTCTATTTATACAATAAGTCCAATGACTCTTTTCGTAATGTCCCGAGCTATTCGGACGCTCCCTACAGGCAAATTGAATCCAACACTTTCCTGGGATTAATTTAATATGCTGCCAAGAATTAGGTTCATTCCCTCTTGGGATTGATTTAATCTGCTATCCTGAAACAGATTGAACAAAACTGAGACTAGCAGGATTGGATCCATGAACAACCCTTAGTTAGTCTCTTCTATCCCAATCCTACATCAATAAGACTATAAGCAGCAGGCTTTGCTAACTTTTTACTCTGAACCATATCTCTCAATTCCACAGCTTCTTTCCAGCTCCCAGTAGCAACATACATATTTGATAAGGAGACATAGTAACCCACATTCTCAGGTTTTAAAGAAAAGAGTATATTTGCCACCTTTTTCCCCAGCTCGAGATTGCCATGATAGTTGCACGCACTTAGCAGAGCCCCCCAGATGCCTGATTCGGGTTGGCTTAGCATGTCCTCGACAAAATTATAAGCCTCCTGCAGCCTTCCTGATCGGCCTAGCATATCGACTATGCAGACGTGATGATCAGTGGTAGGCTGCACACCGAAACTAGTTAACATATGGTCGTAATACCAGCAGCCTTGATCAACAAGGCCTGAATGACTGCAAGCTGTTAACAGGTTAACGAATGTGGCTTTCGTTGGGCTCATTCCAGACTCGATGAGTTCAGTGAATACTTCAATTGCTTTCTGACCATTGCTGTGTAACCCATAAGCAGCAATCACAGAATTCCAAGCTGCAATAGATTTCTCAGGTGATTTCTGGAAAACTTGAAGAGCAATGTCTAGCCTGCCACAGCTGCTATACATATCAACAAGAGCAGAAGAGATGACAGAATTTTTAAAGTATCCGGACCTGAGGACATGCCCATGGATCTGCTTTCCATGCCGGATTATTCCAAGTTGCGTGCAAAGTGAGAGAATGGTAGCAAGACTGATCTCGTCTGGTTCAAATTCGAAAGTATGGAATAGTGCTAGTGCTTCTTTGGCTTTGTTATTCTGAGCTAAAGCAGATATCATGCAATTCCACGTGCACAAATTACGATCATGGCAAAGGTTAAAAACCAAGCTTGCACTCGTAGTGTCAGCCAATCTTGCATACATAGTAATTAAGACATTTTGCACACGGATATCTTTACCTGATGAGGTCTTAAGAGCTAGACCATGAATCAATTTTCCCTCATTTACCAATTGAAGGTATCCACAAGCTGATATGGCATTGACTAGAGTAATTGAATCATGGTTGACACGCGATATTTGCCTCATCAAGTTGAATGCCTCTAAAGCCATCCCAAAGTGGTTGTTCTGTGTGCATCCAGAAATCACAGCATTCCAACTATCAACATCAGCAGTAAATGAAATTTCCTCCAGTGATTTGAAAGAAGCTACTAAATCTCCACAATGAATATACATGTACATCAAAGAATTTACTGCAAGAATGTTACTTTCATATCCCAATTTTACATGCCAGCAATGTATTGATTTCCCGAATTGAAGAAACTGAGGGGAGTCACAAGAAGAGAGAATCCCAAGAAGAGTCGGTAAGCTACAGCTTAAATGCTGGTCTTGAAGGTTCTTAAATAAAGCCTGAGCTTCTCTATTGCACCCGTTTTGGGAATACCCAGAGATCATAGTATTCCAAGTGACTAAATCCTTAACTGGCATAGTTCTGAGTAAGTGCTCAGCTTTCTTGGCATTGTTTCCACTTAAATACATGTTTAGAAGAGAGTTCATCACGGATAAACTAGATTCCATCCCTCTTCTAATGATGTAACCATGAACTGCTTTTCCTTCTCTTAGTAACATGAAGTCCGAAGCCATTGAAATAATGGAGACCAGAGTTGTTGCTTCAGGCTTCATAGATCCTATGAACTGCATTATATGCAGAAGATTAAATGATTCAATAACCTCGTCATTCAAAGCCAGCCCATTAATCATTGAATTCCATGTAATCACGTCCTTACACTCCATCTCCTTGAAGACATATTTTGCAGCATCGACTTCTCCATATTGAGAATAGAATGAAATGAGAGAGTTAGCCACAGAAATATGGCCTCTCTCTGCATAGCCAAGCTTAATAACCAATCCATGAATTGCTAGGCCACTTGTGAGCTCCTCTAAACAAGCAGATGCTGCAATAGCACACGAAAGGCTCACACTATCTACTTGTTCTGAAATAGAAACCATCTGCTTGAAATACAACAAGGACTTCATAGGGTGACCATTATATAAACACCCACTAATGATCGAGTTCCAAGAAACCGTATCTTTAAACTCCATTTCTCTGAAAACATTCTCTGATGAGCACAAATCATTACATTTTGCATAGACGTCAAGAAGAGCATTGCTCAAAAAGGAATCTGAAAGTGTTCCTGCTTTCACACACAAAGCGTGAACTCCCATACCTGCTCTCAAATCTTTCATATTGCACAAGGCTGAAAGAAGAATAACAAGACTGGTAGAATCAAACTCATTCCCTACTTGAACCATTTCAAGAAAGAAATTCACTACGGCCTCAAATAGATTATTCTCAATGCAAGCAGTCATGATAGCATTCCAAACAATCACATCCTTATCAAGAACTTCACTAAACAGAGCCATTGAGGAGCTAAAACTCCCACCCCTTGAGTATATCATAAGCAGAGAAGTAACCGTGGGTAGATGGCCAAGAGCACCAAGTTTGATCACCAAGGCATGTGCTATTTTGGCATTGATAAAACTTGGCTTCTCTCTAACAAGCCTAATGAGTTCAAGCACATGACTTATGTTGGAAACTTGGGGATACTGAGCAACCCTTTGTGACATTTTGTCAAATGCTTGGCAGGCAGAGGCATGCAGAAGTACAGGTGACGAACAACGGAAAATGGTAGGAAGAGGGTTGATGGATAAAAGGGCATTTGTCAAAATGGATTTTTGGGAAAAATAACAAGAATTGTGTTGAAAGGGAGAGAGAAATCGAGAGATTTTTCTTGGTGGTGCAATTCTTGCAAGGGAAAAAATAGATGCCACTTTGAAGAGCTTTCTCATAAGAGTAAATTTATAGATTGCCCATTTGATGAACACGATGAAGCCACTGAGACTCTGAGAGCTCAGAGCCGGAAGCAAGATACAATACAATATGTCCAATTTTACCCGGGTGTTTGCAATATTTGAACTGACCTTTATGCCTTTATTATAATCTTTATTTATAAAATTGACATCTCTTATTTTCACAACTAGTATTTGCACTCGTGCGATGCACGGAATGAATATGTTGTAATATATTAAGAATATATGAATCGATATATAATTATTTAAATTAGTACATCAAATATTATATAGTGCAATTAAATATATGGTTTGGATCGTTTATATATTTTGATGTTATCATTGCTTAAATTTGTGCAAATAATTGCTCAAATTAATAGCTAATGTCTAGATGTACGCATACGGTGCTATAACTTTGAAGATTTTATTTATCATTATTTTGTATTTTCATAAATTAGGCAAATGTGCTCGTTATCTAACAACTCAGTTATAGAAATGAATTGGTATCCTTATTCATTTGTATCGAAGATATATTTTTTTGTCTAGATCTATACCAATTTTTTTCATTTAAAAAAAAAAGTTAATATCATCGATTATATTTACACATTATTGAAACCTCTTTGTAGACGACATTGGTAGTGACAACACAAGCTTGTTTATCTTCGTCTAGAGCTAACACCTTCAATTCATCAGGACGGGTTACTTGGGTTAAAATATATATAATGGTAGAATATTATATAACTATATGTTCATAATTATGTTCACAGCACTATGTTCATAATTATAGAACTATATGTTCATAATTTTTGAACTATATATTCATAATTATGAACAATTTTTTAACTGTGTTTATCTTGCAAGGTGGACACAGATCCACAGCATAATTTGTCAGGTCCAATAGTACTAAAAAAAAAAAAAAAAAAAAAAAAAACCTTTGGGCTTCTCAATTCTTGCCCACATTGATGGAAAAGCAATTATATGTTTGTAAATACCCCTCTCATATAGAGGAGTTTAAGAGCCCCTCTTTTCAAACATTTTCAATGTGGGATCGAAATGATCCCACATCATTTACAAAGGGGAGCCACCTTTATCTTCTTCCTATTTTTTATTGATTTTAATTTTATTTTGTATATAGTTTTGTTTGAATTATTATTATTATTATTATTATTATTATTATTATTATTATTATTATTATTATTATTATTATTGTTGTTGTTGTTGTTGTTGTTGTTGTTGTTGTTGTTGTTGTTATTTTAATTTTAATTTTAATTTTATTTTATTATTATTACATTATTACATAAAATTTTTATTATACTTGTGAACAATAATATTATCAATTATTATAAAATACAATACCATACATAATATTACCAATTAATAGATTTTATTTAATTTTCATTAAACATTTACTTACCAAATAAGCTTTACTACAAAAGTTTGGGTGGAAAAATGAAATAAGATGATTTTGTTTTGTTTTGTTTTGTTTTTTTGAAAAGGGATGATTTTGTTTTTATTTTATAATATATATATATATATATATATATATATATATATATATATATATATATATATATATATATATATATATATATATATAAAATAGATTAATTATTACCCTAATACTTAATTTATAATTCTGACTTTAAAATTCTCATTATTATTATTAACATTAACATTTGATTAGTTTTATAAAAAAAATGTAAATTTTAAATTTTGTATGAATAAATTTAAACTCGAGAAAATTTCAATTTTGGTCCACTGACTATTGGGGTTGTGTTAATTGCAACACTTGACTTTCAAAAATGTTTATTTAGTACCTTGACTATGCAATTTCTATCAATTTTGGTCACGTCGGCCAAATTGCCGGCCAAATCTCATCGGAAAAATTTAATAGGTCAATTTATGAGGGTATTTTAGTAATTTTACTCCTCTTTTTTCTTCTCCAATAATATTTCCATTTTCCGGCGATTTCTGATCATCACTAGTTTCAGCTTCATTCCTTCCGGCGAATCTTGAAACATCGCAATCCGTCGAAAAGATACCCGAAGAGAAAAACTGTTTGTCTCCACCTAGAACCGGCATCGCCACTCCCATCTTCACCCTGCTCTCGTACTACCTCCCATAAGTCTGTCCCAGAACCCCGTTAACTTCCCCGCTCAGCGACTCGAACTTGAAGCTCAGATCCAAATGCGCGAAGCAGTCTTCTCCGGTGATCCCGTAATTATGGACCCGCGAATCCCACGGCGTTGGCGTCGCACTCTGGCTTTGATCTGGAAGTTCCCCTCCACTGCAATCACCACGGCGTTGGCGTCGCCGGTTCTGGTGATGGACACTCCAGGAGCTCCGGCGGGTTCCCACTTGGCGCCTTCGCCGTCGGCGAGGAAGACTGGGTAGCCGTCGAAGGCCAGGTCGAGGCGGTCGTCTGCGTCGTTCCAGGTGGGGGTGTTCTTGGCGCCGATGAAGAGCTGGTGGTGGTCGAAGATGGTCTCAAGAAGGTCAGAAGAACAACTACTATACGCTGACTCGATGCGGAGGAGTTGCAGCAAATCGGCGAATATCCGTAGTGGTTGTTTTATCCCAGTGTATGATTTGGTGAGGAACATTGATTTTGTAATGGTTGTTTTATGGGATGATTCTACTGACATCCATGACTGCATGATGGAGGCGGATTAGAGAATGGAACTGTTGGCCTGCATTGTGTTATTGGAAGACGATTTGGTGCATTTTTCCAGTCATTTTGGTTTGGGAGTTCTCTGTCCATATCTTGCTTTGCTAGTGATCATATGCTCTCTGCCATTCAAGAGTTGTTCTCAGTGGGTTCCATTCCTTCGGAGAGGAGGAGGTCGACAAGGAAGGCGGTGGCGGCGGAGATGCGGCGACCAATCGTCCAGAGAAGACGATCGGATTAATTAACTGTGGTAGAAAGACGAAATTACCCTTGAAATTAAAGATTAATTGGCTAATTAAATTTTTCCGATGAGATTTCGCCGGCAATTTGGCCGGAGTGACCAAAATTGATAGAAATTGCATAGTCAAGGTACTAAATAAACATTTTTGAAAGTCAAGTGTTGCAATTAACACAACCCCAATAGTCAGTGGACCAAAATTGAAATTTTCTCATTTAAACTCTAATTCGACGCATTTTCTTATATGATTTTATAATTCATTGTATATACACATAATATTTATTAATATGTATATTGGAAAGTTCTATAATATAATTTCATTAATTATAATTTATATTGATAGATTTGTAATTTAAAAAATTACATTTAAAAATGTAAAAAGTAGCATTTAAATTTTGCATGATTATTATAGTGAATAAGTGTATGTATGTATATTTTAAAAATTAAAAATATTCATGTTTTGTTAATTTAATAATTTCATTTCTTTAATTATATTTCATATTTTATTAATTGTAATTTAATGAAATTGCCACAAATATTTCTATGGAAGAAATCTTATATTTCTCAATTTCATTAATTATATTAATTATAATTACCAAATATTGTGGCAATTACCATAATAATCTCATTAATTATATTAATTATATTAAGTATAATATTTGTTCTAATCTTTTCCAATATATAAATACATTACCATAATAATTACACAAAAGAATGAAAGACAAATTATCAGAATAATTACCTTTAATAAAAATAAGGAAATTATATTCAAAACTCCAATATTTGAATACATTACCATAATAATTACACAAAAGAATAAAAGAAAAATTATCAGAATAATTACCTTTAATAAAAATTAATTATATATTAAGGTAAGTATAATTTATTTCATGCCAATAATATTATACATTAAGTATAAAAATATATATGTATATAAACTACCATAATAATTACACCGAAAAAGGTAACAATATATAATTATTAGGCAATAATATTAATAATTAATTATTAAGGCAAGTATAATTTATTTTGTACTAATAATATTATACATTAAGTATATATATACATACACACACACACACACACACACACACACACACACACACACACACACACACACACACACACACACACACACACACACACACATATATATATATATATATATATATATATATATATATATATATATACTTTTAATTTTATATTGATAACCATAGTCTATGTATATACTTTAAGAAAATATTCATTATTAAAATGGAGATATAATTTAAAGAGTAAATTATTAATTTGATTAACTAATGTAATTGTCTTACTAATTGATTCCATGCTACTATGTATAATTCATACATTTGAAAACTTTTTAAATCTAAATACTTATTAATTGTCTTAATAATTAAGATAATTGTTAGTCAATCAATATTCAATAGTACTAAAAGTATTATTTTGAATTTTTATACATAAGATATAATATTATTAAATAGAAATAATTAAAAATAATGTGTCCATATTACAAAAAATTTTATAATAGTTTTTATTACCTAATAGAATTTGTCAATTATTAAACATTGTTTATGGTAATTATTGTCTGACATTTAATACTAATATTATTAGGTAGAATTTTTTTAATTAAGGTATAATATTATTACTGCCAATTTTCTCTCTAGACTCTAGGATAGCATTTTTGTATGTAATTACATTGCGTGGCGAGTTACCAACAAACTCAACAACCAAGTTAAAAGAGTTTCAAGATTAATTATGATTACTGAATCCTAGTGTCCCGGCACAAAATTTTCAAAAAGGATAATATTATTAAATCAAAATTATTAAAAGTAATGTATTCCCAATATAAAATAAATTATACTTGTCTTAATAATTATTTTTTTAATGCTATTGACTCTATTATATTGTATTAATATAAATTTACAATAATCATTTATTAATATAAATTTACAATTATAAATTTGTATAAGGAAAGCATAGAAATTTTTAGTAAAAAAAAAAAAAAAAATCTCTCCATTTTATTTTTCTCTTTCCTCACCCTCACATTCCCACCCTCTTTAGAAAAAGGCAAAATAAGATGACAAATGGCCTCTATCTACAACGTCTTCACCCCGCAATTCGATTTAGTTTTTGCTTGATTGTTGTTTTGCCCTACGAACCACGTAAACCCTTAACGCTGCTTGTTAAAAAAAACATAGAAACTTGAATGACATGTACAAATCTCGAAGTCAACATACCTACTCTAAGTTTCATAAAATCTTACAAAATTATCAAAATTACCGTAGTTATCATCCCCGATCGCATCTCTACGCTCTCCCATAAAAACTAAACCATTAGGGTTACGTTCTGTTACCAAGCCTCTTCTTCCTCAATTTCTTTTTGTTGAAACCCATTCACAGTAGGCTAGAGTTCCTGCTTTTTAATCAGGTAACCACAACACAAAAAATCACAATAAATTGATGAAAACAACCAATCCAACATGCAGAATGCAACACTTTAATCTCAAGGTATTTAAAAAAAATGTCAAAATCAAATAACATATACCCCAAATATACTTACATTTACACCAGTGACTAAACGTACATTTGGGCACACTGTAACAACATATCCTGATATACAAATCCCTAACAAATTGAAATAAAGATGAAAACGTGAACATAGTTTACACCTATCGGAATCATAATATTACCTTGAAATGAACTATGAGATCTGAGCTCCTAGCTTTGCAGGCTGCATTCAGAAATAACCATATAAAACTTAGAAATCAAATGAAATATGAACAGAGAACAATATAGAGTGCAAATGAAAGTATATTTGTATTTATAGGTGGAAAATACTAATTCAAAAGGAAAGTATAATAATTTGTAATTAAGGTAATAACATTATTATTATTATTATTATTATTATTATTATTATTATTATATTATTATTATTATTATTATTATTATTATTATTATTATTATTATTATTATTATTATTATTATTATTATTATTATTATTATTATTATTATTATTATTATTATTATTATTATTATTATTATTATTATTATTATTATTATTGTTATTACTAGTATTTGCACCCGTGCGATGCACGGAATAGATTTGTTGTAATATATTAATAATATATGAATCGATATATAATTATTTAAATTAGAACATCAAATCTATATATCTATATATATCTATATATATATATATATATATATATATATATATATATATATATATATATATATATATATATATATATATATATATATATATATATATATATATATATATATATATATATATATATATATATATATATATATATATATATATATAAGTAAAATCCTCCAAACCAATTTTCCCCCCAAAACTTAGGGTCATTTATGTAAATTCATATATATTCTGTTTATGGAAATAATAATTATAGATATAAAAAAAATAAATATATTCATTTATATATACGTGTGATATTATACATATATATTAGATGTATATATTGGTATTAATAATATATAAATTAGGTAGTAAAATAATAATTAAATATAGTAAATATTCCGTGTGATATATATATAGACATTATATACATTATACAATTAATATTTAATTTAATCTATATATACTAATAATAATAATAATTTTATTACCTTACTTACTTTACTTTTTATATTTTTTTTAAATAAATTATTATACTTTCCTTTCGAATTACTATTTTCACCTATAAATACAAATTTATAGACTTTGGCATTCATTCATCTTCCCTCACACTATTGGTTGTTCATGATTTTCAATATATTCCTACGTTTTCTTCAATCCTAGCAAAACTCATTCACTTAATCTCTACTTCAGGTAATTGTTTCTACTCTCCAAATTCTTTTGTTTAAATCTAAGTTTGTTGAGATTGATGATGATGATCAATGAATAATATGCTTCGCTTATTATCATTATTCGATTTATTTGATTCACAGGTTTCTTATCAAGGTGGTTAGGATGCTATTAAGGTTGATAGAAAGTTTGCCTTCGAGGGTAAGATTTTATATTCACCAAAATTATTATTTTCCCCGAGTATTGTATGTGTTGATATTATATGATATATGTTATTCATGTGAACACAAGTACATTTATCGATAAATGGTAATATTGTGAGTGGTGATTCTCGAAATATCGAAGTATTGTATTAATACTGGATTATGGACTATAATTATATTTTGGACAAATCATGTGGAGAAAATTGTATTTTTTTTTGAAAAATGTATTTGGAGAAAATTACATATTCTGGAGAAAATTGTATTTTGTGGAGAAAGTATTTATTTGTGGAGAAATAATGAAATTTTGAGAAAATAATATATTGTGTGGTGTCCAAGTAAGAGTGAGTACTGTTTACTTGACTATTTACTACTCATTGGGCTTGGAATCACATGAGAGTGTATCACATAAGTTATGATTCAGTTTCCAAATTGTTTGAGTGGTAGTAGGTAGGAAAACCTAACTAATTTGATCATATATTACCCAGTGGCTTGAAATCTTCTGGGTGTGCATATAGGTTTTAGTCCAGTTTCAAAAAGTGGATTTCAAAAAATTTGGTTACTTCTCCATAAATAACTATTTATTCTCCATACAAGAAAATGTATAACTCCACATGTATTTTAGAAAAGTATGAAATTATATGAGTTTTGAAAATATAAAAAATTCAAACCATTATTTTACGGGGTGAAGTAAAACTTACTTAACTTATGCTAATTTTTGTCTACATTCTGTTTTTGTGTAAAATTATTTATGCAGGTGAACATGGATACGAATTCGGGATGAACAAGTTGAGAAGGAATAAAGTTTAATTATTTGTTATTTTGAGGAAAATATTGTTGTATATTAATTTCAGTTTTAATTACTAAGTTGATTTTGAGATATTATTTTATGTTGTAAATTTAGCATAATTACCATAAATAATGTTTAATAATTGACAAATTCTATTAGATAATAAAAATTAGCATTATAAAATCTTTTGTACTATGGATACATTATTTTTAATTATTTCGATTTAATAATATTATATCTTATTTATAAAAAATCAAAGTAATACTTTTACTACTATTGAATATTGATTGACTAAAAATAATCTTAATTATTATTAAGGCAATTAATAGGTATTTAGCTTTAAAAAGTCTTCAAATATATGAATTATACAATCATAGAATCAATTAGTAGGACAATTATATTAGGTAATCTAATTAATAATTTACTTTTTAAATTATATCTCCTTTTCAATAATGAATATAAGATTTATTCCTTGAAAATATTTATGGCAATTTTATTAAATTATAATTAATAAAATATAAAATATAATTAAGAAAATAAAATTATAAAATTAACAAAACATGAATATTTATAATTTTTAAAAAATATACATACATACACTTTTTTTTTTAGATAAATACATACATACACTTATGCACTATACTAATAATAATACAAAATTTAAATGTTGTTTAAAAAAAAAAAATTCTAAATGTAATTTTTAATTATAAATCGATGAGTGCACATAATAGTGTTTATTTCAGTGTATTTTAGAGAAAAAGGTAACAGACTTTATATACACAAAGAATAGCTAAATGATAGGAAACTAACATAGAATTATTCTAACAATCACAATAATGCTAACCGCTCAATAAAATCTATCGATATATTATAATTAATGAAATTATATTATATAATTTTCCTATATACATATTAATAAATATTATGTGTATATACAATCTATTATACAATCATATAAGGAAATGCATCTTATTAGAGTTTAAGTTTACTCATACAAAATTTAAAATTTAAATTTTTTTATTGATTTCTAAGTATATATAATTTTGTTAGTTAGTATTCATATTTTTAGAATTATAATATATATGAAATATAATTAGGAATAAATCAACTTAATTATGTGAATTTTTTCTATAAATTTATCTAAATATGTATTGATTAGAGATTCTATTAACCATATAAAATTTAAATTTTGTATGTGATGAAAATAGATACTTGTCAAATATGTAAAAGTCTAACTATATTATTATATTGTACAGTTTAACGTCTTTTCATTTTTGTCTATTTTCAATTTTAAATTCTTAATAACAAAAATTTTTCGCGCAACGAACGAGTAAAACACTATATTTTTAAAAAATACAATTGGATAAATGTCATAAATTAGTACAAAGTCATTTCTGTTTATAATAATTAAAGAAAAAAATAAATAATCCAAATATGTGAACCAATGATTTCAAAATGAAATTAATATACAATTACAAATAAATATAGCATGATTAGATTTACTTTAATTAGTTTTAATTTTTTTAATGAAATGACTTTTCTTTATTAGTTTTTGATAGGAGTGTTTGTGTTGCCGGAAAATATTTTAAAAATAAAAATACTTACTAATAATAAATAATTTAAAAATATTTTTAACCCTTAATAACATGTGTAAATCTTATATTTTTTTAAAAAATACAAATTGATAAATATCATAAATTAATTAGTACAATATCATTCCTGATTATAATAATTAAAGAAAAAATAAATAATTCAAATATGTGAAGCAATGATTTCAAAATGAAATTAATCCATCTATACTATTAATTTAATAAAAGTAAATAATAATTTACACCAATCTATATCTATACTATTAATAAAAGTAAAATCTTCCATTAAAATGTCTCTTACCCCTTTTGATACGAGATTGCCCTTCAAGTTCTAGCATAAACAATTCCTGTTGATGCTCGCATATACCATGACTGTCAACAAAAGTCAGGGCCAAACACTAACTCACGTTGGGTTATTACTTAAAAAATCAGTTTTTAATCACGATCAATTGTACGTGACTTTTTCCCGAGTCACCCATCCTGATGGCCTGAAGGTTTAAACTCTATACGAGGATGAACAAAATTTTGTTACTACTACCAATGTCATCTAAAAAGAGATTTTTAATAATGTGTAATTCAAGCCAGTGATATTATAAGGAAATAATAATTTACATCAATCTATATCTATACTATAATTTTGGTTTAATTTTATAAGGAAATAATAACTTATTAATTATTATTTACACCACTCTATATCTATACTATTAATAAAAGTAAAATTTTCCATAAATAATGTTTAATAATTGACAAATTCTATTAGGCAATAAAAATTACTATTATAAAATCTTTTGTATTATGGACACATATTTTAAACTATTTTGGTTTAATAATATTATATCTTATTTATAAAAATTCAAAGTAATACTTTTAGTACTATTGAATATTGATTGACTAAAAATTATCTTAATTATTATTAAGATAATTAATAGGTATTTAGCTTTAACAAGTCTTCAAATATATGAATTATACATAGTAGCATTGAATCAATTAGTTGGACAATTATATTAGGTAATCTAATTAATAATTTATTCCTATCATGTTCACCTGTATAAATAATTTAACACAAAAATAGAATGTAGACAAAAATTAGCATAAGCTAAGCAAGTTTCACTTCACACCGTAAAATAATGGCTTGGATTTTTTATATTTTCAAAACTCATATGATTTCATACTTTTCCAAAATACATGTGGAGTTATACATTTCCGAAACTGAATCATAACTGATGTGATACCCCCTCATGGGATTCCAAACCCAATGAGTAGTAAATAGTCCAAGTAAACAGTACTCACTCTTACAGCATACTTCTAATGAAAGCACCATGAAAATTTCAAAAAAACAGTACTCACTCTTACTTGGACACCACACAATATATTAATTTCTCAAAATTTTATTATTTCTCCCGAAATAAATAGTTTCTCCACAAAAATACAATTTTCTCCAGAATATATAATTTTATCCAGAATATATAATTTTCTCAAAATACATTTTTCAAAAAAAAAAAAAAAATCTCCACATGATTTGTCCAAAATATAATTATAGATAAATGTACTTGTGTTCACATGAATAACATATATCATATAATATCACATATAATATCAATACATACAATATACTCAGGAAAAATAATAATTTTGGTGAATATAAAATGTTACTCTTGAAGGCAAACTTTCTATCAACCTTAATAGCATCCTAACCACCTTGATAAGAAACCTGTGAATCAAATAAATCCAATAATAATAATAACCGAAGCATATTATTCATTGATCATCATCATCAATCTAACAAACTTAGATTTAAACAAAAGAATTTGGAGAATAGAAACAATTACCTGAAGTAGAGATTAAGTGAATGAGTTTTGCTAGGATTGAAGAAGACGTAGGAATAGATAGATAATCAAGAAGAACCAGTAGTGTGAGGGAAGATGAATGAATGTCAAAGTCTATAATTTGTATTTATAGGTGTAAAATAATAATTCGAAAGGAAAGTATAATAATTTATTTTAAAAATATAGAAAATAAAGTAAGTAAGGTAATAAAATTATTATTATTATTATTATTATTATTATTATTATTATTATTATTATTATCATTATTATTATTATTATTATAATAGGGATATAGATTAAAATAAATATTAATTGTATATAATGTCTCTATATATATATCACACGGAATATTTACTATATTTAATTATTTAATTATTCTTTTACTACCTAATTTATATATTATTAGTATTAATACACACACACACACACACACACACACACACATATATATATATATATATATATATATATATATATATATATATATATTTCTTTATTAATGACCAAATTATTCTTTCCATAAACAGAATATATATGAATTTACATAAATGGCCCTAAGTTTTGGGGGGGAAATTGGTTTGGAGGATTTTACTTTTATATAGATATATAGATATATAGATATATAGATATAGATATATAGAATACATTATTATTATTAAATGAATGATATTACAGAAATGCCCCTAAGTTTTGGGGAAAAAACTTCGCTAGGAGGATTTTACTTTTATATATATATAATATATATAGAAGATAGAGATATTTATAAAATTGACTTCGTCCATTTTCGGTCAAAGTATCTATAAAGTCCCTATATTATAGTGTTTTGTTCAATTTAGTCTCTATATTTCATTATTATTTCTAAAAGTGAAATAATTAAGGACAATAACTTATATTTATGTATTTATTTGGGATATATTAATGTAATATATTGGTGGTAAAAATAATTAATTTTAAATATTTATAAAATAATATATGAGTTGACATGTAAGTATGATGACGTGACATATATAATGTCAGCGCCACATCAGTTATTGTCCTTAATTGTTTTACTTTTAAAAGTACAGGAATTAAATTGAATAAAATTAAGATAGAAGGACTAAATTGAATAAAACACTATAGTACAAGAACCTCATAAATACTTTGACCTCTATTTTCTCTATAAACAAAACAAAAAAAAAGAATAAATTT
Organism: Ipomoea nil; assembly: GCF_001879475.1. Classification (NCBI taxonomy): domain Eukaryota; kingdom Viridiplantae; phylum Streptophyta; class Magnoliopsida; order Solanales; family Convolvulaceae; genus Ipomoea; species Ipomoea nil. The sequence goes on along the minus strand of NW_017617232.1, from coordinate 1,513,995 downwards.
AATTTCAGATCACATATGGCAACATTTGTATTGGCAATTGATCTATGGGCCACAACCCAAAATAACCCATTGGTTTAAAATTTAAAAAAGCCTGCTTTGTGGTTAGTGGTTACTCCTAGGTAACGTGATGAGCCCATTGGTCTTGAAATTTTAGGGTTCGAAACCTCTTATAAAACGTAAAATATTTTTGAAGCAAAGTAAAATATTATTTAGAAAAATAATTTTCACCAAATATTGCAACATGAGACATATTTCATAATTATATTGTATTTATTAATTACTTATGAATCAATTGATATTGTCACGAGTTAATTATGTAACATTATAAGTTAAATCTTGTTGTATGATTACAAAAATTAATAAAAGTTTTGATTTATGTAACTTTGTTGTTGCCAGAATGAAGATAGACACGAGTGAGGGAGGCATCAAAATGGAACAGCAGAACAATAAGATTAATTGCTTGCATGGGTAGCTCAACTGGTCATAAAGGTGAAATTTTGAAAGAATAACCAAGGATCGAGTCTCACCAGCGGTAGTGAGGGGGCTCCTTGTGCGCAGGGCACACCGGTCTAGCCTCTATGGTTTATGTTCAGTTTGGGCAACCTTAAGGTTGGGGTTCAACCTTTTGAAAGAACAATGAGATTAATTAGACGATTTTGTGGTTTAATCTTCATCAAATTTCAGATGGAACGATTCTTTTTGGCAGTCTTAATGAAATGAGATTAATTAGACGATTTTGTGGTTTAATCTTCATCAAATTTCAGATGGAACGATTCTTTTTGGCAGTCTTAATGAATTGGTATACTTGTTAAACGGTTTGGTTAAGGATGATAATTTGTCTCGTTCTTGAAGGGGATCCCGATCCCCATGAGAAAAATTTTCGAGGAACGGGGACAAGGATATCTCTCCCCGCTTCATTCCCGAATAAACGTACTAAAATACAAAGAGTCAATATCACTTTCACTGGAACTAAAACTCATTTCCTCCCATTTAAGAGAGTCACTTCATACCACTATACCACAATATACGTTTGTACAATTTGTTACTCATTTAAACACTTAAGTATTTGTTCATTTTTCATATTTGTGCTTTTACGTAATATTACATTTTTGGGGCAATGCCAACAAAATTAGTTAGCTGGCTTGGTAACTACAAGTTTCCGTTTATTGTTCTTAGTAATCAAACTTCACCCTCAAAGTGTTCAATCCCTGCCTTCGACCTCTTCATCTAGTGTTCAGCTTCTTCTCTTGACCCCATCATCAACGGTATTTTGGCCTCTTTTCTTAATTAGTCTCACCGCCAAAATTCAGCTTTTCATAAAATCTTTTTAATATCTCATTGGATGTGATTATCAAAAAATTCCGACCACTTTGATGGTTGGAAAGTAAGTTCTTTGTAGATTTTTCAAAAGTTCCGATCAGTATTTGACGGTAGTTATAATTTATGATCTTCAAACAAAACTTGTTGAAAATTCTGGTCACTTTTCAACCACCTTAAATGATGATTAAAAAAAAAAAAAAAACCTTAAAGTTCTAATATTTTTTTTTGGGTGTGGTAGGAAAGGTGGTGTGAATTTTTTAATGTTGCATAATGATAAATTGATTTCACCAAGAGCTATGATCTAGGACTTCAATTAATTATGTAGAACTGTGAGGTTATTTTTTTCTTTATTAATTTTTAGGTCAAAACCTAAAGCCAAGTGGCATTTTGATAGATACATACTTGAGTCACTTTTCGGTTAGCAAACAGGCATTACTTGTTAGTGTGAGGTTAGCGTCGTTCTATTTCAATTTTCAATATTTTATTTTCTTGATAGAATATAATAAATACTATATTACAATAATATCGCAAACATCTTTGAATTCAATAATGATATCAATACATTAATAATAATAATAATAATAATAATAATAATAATAATAATAATAATAATAATCTAAATGTCCTTAAAATCTGAGACTAAATACCCACACAAAAGTATTTAATGATTAATAAGTAACCTTTGCAATAAGATATCACATTGGCAGCATTGCTCCGGCCATTTCATTTAATTAAAAATAATTTTGACTTATTATTTATTTAGTGTAATTGATATGATAGGTAGCCTTTCATTATCTGACCTTTATTATATATTTAAATAAAAAGTAATTCATATAAAATAAAATACATATATCTAATTAATTAGTTTAATATATGAAAAAGTTTTAGTGTCCTAATGTTATAATAATAAAAAACAGCCATGTTATAATAATTTTTTTTTTAGGAGAAGCCAATTTCGCCATATACATTTCTTTTACTTTTTTATTCACTTGACGACAAAAGTACATATTCCTTTTATTTTGAAAGGAAGGATTGGAATATGCAACACTAAAATATCCATAATATATATATATATATATATATATATATATATATATATATATATATATAGATTTAGATAGATTTTAGATCAAATACAAATGCTTTTACGGGTAAAAAATGCGCACAATTGCTAACCGTAGATGTATTCCAAATCAACAGTCCACATTGAATATTAATTAAAAAATTCGCGGTGAATATTTATAATTTTGAGTAAGTCAGATTGTCTTTTGTATCCGAGTGCACATTTTTCATTCTTCAAGTGCATATTTCTCTTCTTCGAGTGCATCTGTTTTGTTTCAGTACTTAGTTTCTTCTTTGAGTGCAAAAATTTGGCCTTCATCAAGTGCACGTTTTGTAGCCTTCAAGTGCATGTTTTCCTTTCTAAGAGTGCACAATTAATTTTCTTCTAATTTTCCTTTTTTGTATTTTTTTTTCCTATTGCCTTCTAGTGATCATCTTTATGCTTTTAAGTGCTTAATTTCATGCCTACAAGTGCATGTGTATCTTACTATTGTGTTAAAAAAATAAAATAATACTTAACATTCCATTAAACCCTTTTTTTTTTCCTTCTAGTGCATGCATGTTTTCCTTTCTAAGAGTGCACAATTAATTTCCTTCGAATTTTTTCTTTTATTGTCTTTTTTTTTTTCTCCCTTGCCTTCTAGTGATCCTCTTTATGCCTTCAAGGTAAGTGCTCAATTTAATGCCTACAAGTGTATGTGTGTCTTACTATCAGTGTTGCAAAAATCTCGCATATGCCTAGGCACTAGGCGTTGGCTAGCCGCCTAGCGTATCACCATAATCGGTGGTCTAGGCGGCTAGCCGGCTAGGCGACCAACTAGGCCGCCTAGGCACTGACCAACTAGGTCATCTAGTTGGTCGATTAGCTATTGTTCCCTTCTTTTTTTTTTTTTTTTTTTTTTAAATGAGTTATTTCACTCAAAATGACATCGTTTTGATGTGCGAAATAACCATAAATTGTTCAAACTTTAGATGTTTTATAGGTTAATATTTAATATTTTAGTATTACTATTAAAGTATTAAATAATTAAATAGTTTATAATTATTAAGTCTTAAAAAATTTAAAAATTTTAAACAAATTTTTTTTTAAAAAAAATACATGGACGCCTAAGCGCCGTAGGCGCTTCCCGAGTGTCCAATGAGCGCCTAGCGATTTTTTCAACCATGCTTACTATTGTGTAAAAAAAAATACTTAGCATTCAAGTGAACCCTTTTTTCCTTCCAGTGTAGATTTTTTGCCTTCAAGTGCACATTTTTATGCCTTCAAGTGCATGTTTATTTGCCTTCAAATGCACAATTCTAGGCAGTATTTGTCATATCTTGTGCATTCTTTTCAATAAAATATAACTAAATTTCTAATGAAATTTGTGAGATTTACAAACGATTTGTACGGGTAATTGCTTTAATAACACTTAAGTTGAATAACCTCTCTTTTTAGTAGCATAAATTGCATCAATTGCACATACGTCTATTTGCCTTTGAGTGCAAAATGTTTGCATTCAAGCACATTTTTGTACCTTCAAGTGCATGGTTTTGAGCTTTCAAGTGCACATTTCGTATAAATTTTATTTTAAGAGAGTCATTGATCATGGTTCATTGCATTTTTGCACTGGAAATAGCCTGCGCACGTGATCCTAAACTATATATATATATATATATATATATATATATATATATATATATATATATATATATATATAGGGGATCAGGTGCATTTGTTGTTTCCCGTGCGGATGTGCGTGAGGTTTATATACTTAATGTGCGTCATGTTAATATGCGTGCGCTTTGTACTTAATGTGCCTGAGTATTGTATTTAATGTGCGTAAGATTTGTGCTTAATGTGCGTGCGTATTTTAGAATTACGAGCTCAGAAGGAAGCAGAACAGAAACTCACGCACATTAACGCCCAAGCTTCTTGTTACTTCTTCCTTCAATTTGGCCATGGATTCTGGATTATCAGCTACCTTCAGTGCAGTTGAATGTTTATATAAATGACGCAACGCACAGTAAAATTTGCACAGCAGGTAAGTGTGGATTTCTGTTGTATTATTCCCATAATTTTTAACCACCATAGCTCGCCTCCGCATCATCATCATCATGGAGGGGGCAAATGGCTATTGGGGATGGGGAAGAAGCTGACATCAATATTTTCTGCTGCATTTTACACATTCACACACATTAAGTACAAATCTCAAGCACATTAAGCACAACACTCACGCACATTGAGTACAAATCTCACGCACATTAATCCACCGCACATCCGCACGGGAAGGGATCAGGTGCATTTGTTGCTTCCCGTGCGCATGTGCGGTGGATTAATGTGCATGAGGTTTATACTTAATGTGCGTGAGATTTGTACTTAATGTGCGTGAGATTTGTACTCAATGTGCCTGAGATTTGTACTTAATGTGCGTCATGATAATATGCGTGAGTTTTGTACTTATGTGCCTGAGTATTGTGTTTAATGTGCGTGAGATTTGTGCTTAATGTGCGTGAGTAATTCAGAATTACGAGCTCAAAAAGAAGCAGAACAGAAAACTCACACACATTAAAGCCCAAGCTTCTTGTTACTTCTTCCTTCAATAAACTCTTTCTGTTTCTCTCTTCTCTTGAAAACCTTTGCAGTGCTGCCTTAACTTGCTTATGTATGTTATGCTGCTGTGTTGAGTTCGTTCTTGCATATTGAGTGTGCACAAACATATGACGTATACGAAAAACCTGCAATTCGATTCTCCGTAAATCACGCGGGAACTTCGGCGAAGGGTGATCGACCCCATTGGGAAAGGAGAAATTGACATCCATATTTTCTGCTGCATTTTACACATTCACGCACATTAAGTACAAATCTCAGGCACATTAGACACAATACTCACGCACATTGAGTACAAATCTCACGCACATTAATCACCCGCACAACCGCACGGGAACCTTTCACTATATATATATATATATATATATATATATATATATATATATATATATATATATATATATATATATATATATATATATATATAGAATTAGGTTTTGGTGCGGTTAGGGTGCCCATGTGTAGTTGTGCGGTTTAATCTGGGCCATTCATCTCGCTTAAATCAACGTCCAGGATTACCAAATTAAAAAAAAATGCGGTGGCAATTTTGTATATTTTGCATCTAGGTCAAAATTAAGGTGAGCGGTTCTGTGATTAATGTGCGTGAGTTTTGTATATAAGATGTGTGAGTCTTGTGCGTAAGGTGCGTGAGTTTTGTGTGTAAAGTGCGTGGGGTTTGCTTAATGTGAGTAGTTGTTAAAACTTAAAGTGTGGGCTTTTGTGCTTAAGGTGCGTGAGATTTGTCCTTAATGTGAGTGGAGTTTGTGCTTAATGTGCGTAGGGTTTGTGCTTAATGTGTGTGAGGTTAGTGATTAATGTCAGTAGTTGTTGAAACTTAAGGTCTGTGAGTTAATACTTAAAGTGCGTGGGTTTTGTGCTTAATGTGCGTGAGGTTGTGCTTAATGTGCGTGGGTTTTGTACTTAATATGCTAAATTTGTGCTTAATGTCAGTAGTTGTTGAAACTTAAGGTCTGTGAGTTAATACTTAAATTGCGTGGGTTTTGTACTTACTACTTAATGTGCGTGAGGTTGTGCTTAATGTGCGTGGGTTTTGTACTTAATGTGCGTGAGTTTGTGCTTAAGATCTAACACTTAAGGTGTGTGTTTCTATCACTTAAGGTGCGCCATTTTTAGCTTATGCTTCTTACTTCCAGACACGCATTTTTTTTTATTATTATAATTTTCATTGATTTGAGCCATTGATCTAGATTTGATCAACGACTCAGGTCTAACCACACAACCGCACGGGAAGCTATACCCGCACCTGAACCCTTCCATATATATATATATATATATATATATATATATATATATATATATATATATATATATATATATATATATATATAGTTAGGATTAAATGAGAATCACTCTTCCCATGAGAACGTTCGAATTACTTTGTGTAACTTGTAATGCTGGATTGTGCAACTGTAGTGCTACTATCTAATTAATTGTCTAACTTGTAATGACTGATTGTTTGTGCACTTGAAAAACAACTATCAAAACAAACTACAGAGTATTTTCTAAAAAACACGGTGTGAGCTTCGTAATTAATTTGAACTTACAATTGTGCAACCTATATATATATATATATATATATATATATATATATATATATATATATATATAATTTTCTTACACTTATACTTAAAATACTAGCTTGTCAATTCAATCCTTTGATTTTATTTTATTTCACCTCAGTACCTCACACAACTAAATTTTAAAATTTTTAATTTTCAATTCTTTATAGATGATATTACATTAAAAGGTCAGATAAGAAATGGGTGCATTTGGATGAGTAGTTAATCTTGATCAAACACGAAATGATTAAATTGATTTAAATATTAATTACATAAGCTAAATTTGACTTAAAAAATCACAAAATTAATCACTCAATAATATACGAGATAAATTAATATTTTAATCAATGGAACATATGTCAATGATTATTTATGCATAGGTTCACAAACCATTCTCCATAGCCAACTGGCAAGTTAGTTGCGTTTGACTTATGTCCAGTACTTAACTAATTGAGTTGCGTTGCCTCCTTCATCAACCCCAGAATAATACTATGAAATTGAGTACTATAATATAATCTCTTTTTATTGTACAATTGATAAATTAATTAATTGTCAATGATAAATAAGCAATATAATGCTTATTATGTGTACGTATTACGTACGTACATGCATGCATGTTTTTCCCTTTTGATAACTTAAAGAATTTCCTATCGGACTTGTCCTTATCACAAACATGACAGCTGAGACATGACCCTAACAACATTTTTAAAAAGTTCAAAACCAAAATTTAAGGCTTCGCTGGGCTAATGATCGAACTGTTTACTCATGGGATACTAAAATTACACCTACTCCTTGTCTGTTCAGTAGAAGCTAGAATGACTTTCAAATGAAAGTGATTGCTTTAACAACCCCCTTCCCCTCCCAAAAAGGCACACTACTTCTATTATATTATAGGTAGCTCATCAACATACATTCTCTAAACAATAATAGTTGATACATATTGAGTGATGACTTTTTAATTGTATATTTATTGTTTGATTTAAAAATAATTAAAATGTTAAAAGATTATTATGAATTGTTACCTATTTTCATAGCTATATATGTACACATAAAATGAAATATTACTTTCGGCCGTGTTAATTCTTTGCCAACAAGCTTGGGAAAAGAAGGGTCTAAGTTGAATTAGGTTAAGCCAAGTCCAGTGACCTACTATATGTGGTGGAATTCACTTAAGTCATGTTGCCTACTACTATTAGGCGAGCCAACTAGTGTTAGCTTCACGATTAGTGTTGTCAAAATGGACAAATTTACCCACCGAGCTAGCTTGTCCCACCCCTTACATAGGTAGGGGTGGGCTTTAAGTTTAGCGGGCCGCTAAAGAACAGGCCTTATAGGCCCGTGAGGCTAGGCAGGGCGGGTTCGCCCACCCATATTTTGTTAAAAAAATTCTTAAAATTTTAAACCTAATAACCTAATTGCTAATTTCAAATTTTCAATAGAGTCTGTATCACAGTATCAACCACAAGATAATTGACTCTAGGTCTCCAGTATTTCATAGACTAGCGCCTCGCTACCGCCACTCTACCTTTGCCCTGGTGTCGTCGCCCCTCTATTGTGTTATCGCATCACCGAGTTACCGTCAACCTGTATGCCACAAACGTTGCCCCTCTCCTCTTCACTGTCGTTTTATCACCGATGCCACCCATTTCCTCTTCACCATAGTCATTTCACCAACGTTGTCCCTCTCGATTTGTTTCTCCAGCAGTACTTGGCCAGTCACAATCATTTGTCACACAGTCACAACCATCTAGCATCAGTTGTCAGTAATTCAAAGTATATAAATGCAAGATTATATTGGAGAAGTTCATTATAGTTTGACATTAAAATTAATGTTTAATTTTCACTTTTCTAAAAACAATTATCTAAATACTTATTATAGTTAGCATGGTATTGCGTATTAGGTAGTAGATACTACTTTTGATTTGAATTACTCTAAGTTTTGTTAATTCGTTTTTTGATAGGTTTGTCATTGTCTTCAATTCGTCTTCATTGCTTGTCCGCTTCTTTTTGTTTGTAGTGTCTTATGTGTAATTGGGTTACTAGTACTAGTTTGCAAAAAGAATATGTTTGAATCTAAAATAGGCCAACAATATTATTATTATTATTTTTGGGTGATTATTGTTTCAGTTTCATAATTATATTGGATTTAAATGTGCTGGCTTTGTTGTATGAGTTGCAAACATGAATATCGTTAGAAGAATGAGTATGCATTACTTGAACAAATTGAATGTTGAAAATATACCAAAAGAAGTGATAGAGAAGGGGAAAAATCATATCATCAACGTATCTCTTTCACTTATATTCGGGAGATCGCTAAGCTAAAGAGAGCCAATGAAGCACACTACTTTCAATCCAATTCGCCCAACCAAAAAAACACTTGAAGGCTCAATAAATTCCCTAACTTTGGAGGAATCAATCCTGAAGTCTGGTTTATATGAAGCTATAATTGTACTAAACTTTTTGCATTTGACAGAACAGAGGGATTGACGAGGCAAACTAGTAGTACGTGCCAATTAAATGTCTTACGAATAAATCTTGGCTGGTGAGGTTCAACCAACTGCTAATACTCCCTTGTCTCCTATACTTCACAAGCTAAGGTTGATGAAGCGTAAGATCCTGGCCAATTAGATACAATTAGTGACTTAAACATCAAATCATTAATTTCAAGCTTGAATGAGTTTGACAGTGACATCAATTCCTGTAGAGTAAGTATTCTTGTTCTACACAATGTTGGTTCTGTTGCTCTGTGACAAATTTGTATGTGGATTAAAACCAAGTTTATGCAGCAAAACTTCATGAAATCATAAAAATTTTCTCTGTTTTGAACATTTCAAGTGGTGTGGGGTCTTTTGGATCAAGAAAGCACTCTATTACATTGTAGTATATGTTCAAACATACTTTCTCAACCTGCTACTAAATCACAAAGAGGAGTCAACAACGCCTCCACTGAGGCTTGATCTCATGACCTTCTATATAGGAGAATCACTACATGCCATATGAGCACAAGGTGTTTGGCATATTTAGTATAATTAGTTTTGTTACTTTAAAGAAATAGATGCATGTAATCCCTAAGTTGATTCTCTTATACAGTTATACTAATATTTATAAAATTGACACTGTCATTTTTTAGTCATTGATCATCATAGATTGATGAATCAAATTAGTTTACACTTATCACGAGAAACCTAGTTCACATTTGATCAAGATTATATGTGTGTGTGTGAGAAGTAATGTGTGTGTGCAGTGTGTGCATGAGAAGATTATATGTGTGTGTGTGAAGTAATGTAAATTGTACCATTATAGAAATACAGACAAAAAATATTAATACCATAATGACCTAAACCATTTTCAATAATGCAAAAGCATAATTAAAATATTGAGTCTTCTTCTAAATAATCAAAAGAATATTAATTAAACGAAAAAAAAAAACTTAACCTAGATTTGTTTTATTTGTTTTTTTATAATGCAAGAAAATGATTTTCAAGGTTCCTTATTTGTAATTTTTGATGTTCAACTTTGAATGCTATGTATATAGTCTAGCTAATTAATTTACCAAAGTTCATGTTAAATTTTATATTGTATTTTTTCAATACACTAACATATTCATAGTATATGTTCAACAATTATGGCAACTTTGATTAGGATGTGGTTCAAATCTAAAACCTTGCTTATGGAAAACAATGATTAAGTTAAGAATAATAAATAGTTAATAAAATATTCTGTTACAAAAGTTTGCACTAACGGAATGCCCTGGGGGTTGGGGTTGGGGTGGGGGTGGGGGTGGAGGGTGGGGGGAGGGGCGTATTTAGGAAAAGTAAATGATACAATAGAGGGTAAATTAAAGTAGGAAAAATAATTTTTATTTTTAAAATACTAAAATAAAAATAAATAAATAAATAAATAACAATATACATAAATATAGGACTAAAAATGGAATTAACTATATATAGATATATATAATTATTTATTAGTAGATTTAGAGTATAATATATGTAGTAATTTCTTTTAAGTGAAATTTATGAAGGCCAATCATGTAAGTAACCCACAGACAAGTTTGGAATAAACTAAATAATTAAATAATGAAGGATTAGAAAACAGGCTGCTCCGTTTGATTTTATATAACATCAGGAAAAATGGTTTATGGAGTGGTATCCACCCTTAGCTAGAGAAGTTGCAAAACCACCAGTTTACAAAATTAACAATTAAGAAATATAAGAGTGTGGGCAGCAAGAATTATTTAAAGTTGATTTGTGCTTAAATTAAAGTTCACAAATCCGATCCTATCTTTCCTTGTTGCATTCCATCGAATATTTTAAAATACAATTTAAATATAAAGACACACTTTCCAATTCTACATTTAAAATAATGACAATTGGGTTAACAAATCCACCAATGGATTTTTATTTTAATTAAATTAATCTTAATTACCCTTCTTAGCGTATCAGTAACAATAGTGATCCAAAAGATTGTGATCTTGTCAATCGTGATGCATCTTTTGAAATCCAATCCATCCAATTTTTATTTTATTTTATTTTATTTTAAACTCAGGTATCCCAATTTTGTCGAACTAATTCTAAGTCCACAGAACCCCACCTTTACTGCGTAGGTAAATCGCGAGTCGCGCAATTAACCTACTGGTTAGACCCTAGTCTTCATATACGCATAAGGAATCTCATCCAAACTTTTCAGTATCCTTGGATCTTTTTTCCATACATGTTTGAAGTGGGATTTGAACTCCCACATTACCGTGTATACAAATTCGTTAACGGGTCGACACGAACACGAAAAGGCTAAAATACGAACACGACACGTTAAGGTTAACGGGTTCAAATTTTTAACACAAACACAATTTGTTAACGGGTTAAACGGATTGACACGATAGACACACTTTGGTAACATATTTCGGGTTGTGTCGACACGATATGACACGAAACCTGTTTAAACCCGCTAAACCTATTAAAATATTTTTTTAAAAAATAAAATTTAAAGTTAAGCTATATAAAAATAAAATAAAAGCTACAATTGAATCAATCAAACAAACTAAAAAAAATATTCAATTTACAACATTCATAAAATGATAAAATAACATCCAAAAATCATAATTAAAGAAGTCCATGCTAGCTTTTAGAATAAATTGAACACAATAAAATTTCAAATTTCAGATTATTGAACATTAATAATTGGTGTAGGATCTTGGCCTAATGTAGTAAATTCATCATTAGTCATGTTCATGATATCGTTTGTAATCTTATTCATGACAATGGTTCTTACCTAAATGACAATGGTTCTTTGCGGGTTATAAACAGGATTGTGTAAACGAGTTAACACGATAATATTTACAAGTTAAACGGGTTCTTAATAGGTTTAACAGGTTAACCCGTTAAGACAGGAAACGTAACGAGTCCTTAACGGGTCAACCCGTAACGAGTCCGATTTCGTGTCGTGTTAATGGGTCGTGTCCATAATTGCCAGGTCTACCTTCAAGTGGTTAAATAAAAATCATTTTGTTGGAAAAAAAATTGCAAAAATAACATTGTAAGTGGATATTTTGTGGTATAAATATATGTGCGGTCCACTACTGATTTGGATCGGGTCAAAGTGGTTTCGGATTCTTCGTAGTGAGACGAAGAGATCGATATATTGTACACTCAAAACGGATAATGAGTGAATGAAAAATCAAAGTAGACTCATTTGAGTTGGAAAATGAAGGTAGAAAGGCGAAAAAGCATTTGTCCCACATTGAAAATAAAAAGAGATTTGCACCACTATATATACAAGAAGGATGTTGAATTGTATTGTATAGAGACTCTCTTTCTCACATATGGAGAGGAAGGATGGTGCAAATCAAATCTCAAAATGAGCTTTTTGAAGAGCTAGCAATTAGTTGAAAAAAGGTAAAATATAATCCTCATCTAATTCCATACTAAAGAAGAATCTATGTATGATATGGTGTTTTGGTGTGCATTTAAGAGAATGGCTAGAATGCTCCACCGTTGTATATATTATAATCGTATTTTAAAAATTATTTGAATGGATTGCAATTAGGGCAGTCTAATTTTTATTCATATGGCCTAGGACCATATATATATATATATATATATATATATATATATATATATATATATATAATAAAGTTCAAATGCGGCGGGGTCTTCCGGTGCGGCGGAATTTCAGAATACACCAACAGTGTTAACAATATGCACCAACTGTGTAATAAAAGTACACCACAATGAAATGTAATAAAACATCACAAAATACACAATAGACTCAAAAAAATACGCCATATAACTCACCACCCCCAATGGTGTATTTCCGAACAGTGTATGGTGTTTTTACTCACACCTAATGGTGTGTGTTTGGTGATACAGGGCTCTGTTTACTCTGTTTTGTGTGGTGTATTTTCCTAACGTTGATGGTGCATATTTGTTGAACTATTGGTGTTGCCGCACCGTAAGACACTGCCGCACCTGAACCCGCCTATATATATATATATATATATATATATATATATATATATATATATATATATATATATATATATATATATATATATATATATATATATATATTGCAATCAATTTGGGTTCGATACCACATATGTTAAGTGAATTTTTTGCACTTTTAGTCCCACGACTATAGTGGCACTGGCAGAATTGATCCACGACTTTTGAACCTTGTAATTTTAGTCCACGACTATTGATCTTTTTGCAAAAATGGTCCTTCCGGCCACTTTTCCGTCAAAATTTCACCGGAAAAAAAAAATTCTCTATTTTTAGCTGGGTTAAATGCGGCGGCGGAGTACATGTACCAGTCCAAAGCTGTTGCCGGATAACCCAACTAGCCCGGGGAACGCCACGGCCGCTCCGCCGCTTACTAACAGCCCTGCCTGCTCCAGGAACTCCGCCGTCTGGGACAGTAGTATGTAGCCCAGTAATATTGTATGTAGTCAAATATCAATTTTTTTCTTTTAATTTGTTGAGATAAGTAAAATGTCAATTTTAACCCGGCTAAAAATGAAGAATATTTTTTTTCCGGTGAAATTTTGACGGAAAAGTGGCCGGAAGGACCATTTTTGCAAAAAAATCAATAGTCGTGGACTAAAATTGCAAGGTTCAAAAGTCGTGGATCAATTCTGCCGGTGTCACTATAGTCGTGGGATTAAAAGTGCAAAAAACTCTATGTTAAGTCCACAAACTGTATGTAACTTCTACATTATTAAAACATTATCCATTTTACGTCTCCATGATATATTTATTCCTTTTAGAGACCCTTTACGAAAAGTCATTGAAAACTGTAAAAGGTGGAAGAAGAAACAATGAGAGATCTCCTTCCAACATATCTATTGAAAACAGAATGTGGTGACGAACATCCTTGCTAAACAAATTCGTATTTCTAACACCGCGTGGGTGGAGTGGGAGGTACCTCCTTCCAGTGTTGAGGACGTGTTATTAGCTGATTTAAGTGCTCTGTTTTATGTGAAAACTATTTCGTAAGGGTGTTTGTTGTAAGGCACTGAACTTGACCCTTTCTTTGATCCACAAAAAAATATCAATTAAATATTATTGTTATTTATAATTCAAATTCTTTCTTAATTTTGCAATGTGTGGCTTAGGTTTATCAATTTTAATATTATTTTGTAGGGATATCAAGGTGGGAGGGGGAGGATTAGTGAAGGCTCATTTCAGGTAAAACGCCCATATTGTGTCATGAAAGGGAACCATGGAGGACCCCCCTTGATGTCTTAATTTGGACATTGAAGATTTTTATTATTTTTTTAAATTATCCTTTTTTGGATCTTTATAAAAGTAAGTTAATGATTACATCAGAATGGATCAACTAGTTGGAGGCAACCAATAAATGGTTTTAATTCCCACAAAACAGCGACAGAACCATGGTTTTCAATACTATAATAATTTCAATTAGCACATAGAATTTTTTTTGTTTTGTCAAGGGCATATCCATACAAACATTCTTAATAGTTGTATTCATGCATGTTCCATTAATTTGGTCATGTACTGTTGTACTGTATATACTTTTCAATTCCTATTGGTTTGTACAACTATAATAATAAATTAAAATTAACAATAGTTTATGGACATATCCTTTTTTATTTGCATTATTCTTTAATTTTCTTGAACTTTAATTTTTAACCTCTAGAACTTGTGCTGCAAATTGCACAACTTGCACAATGGATTTTGAAGTGTCATTTATATATTTATTTTGAAACAGAAGTGTCACTTATTTAGTCACGTGGAAGCTGCAAATTGCACAACTCGCATAATGGACTTTGAAGTGTCATTTTTTTAGTCATGTGGAAAAACTAGAAATTAATGTACAAATACATAGCTAAAAACAACAAGCATTATCAGTTTCAAGATTATACACAGTAACATTTGAAAAAAAAAAACCTAACACTTAATCATTAAATTTTGAAATAAAAAAAAAACAAAAATATTAACATACACACATTAATATATAAACACAACATACAAATAATCATAAATTACACATATATTCAACAAAATTCATATTTTTAACATAACAATATATAAAAATAAAAACTAATCAAATTAATATAAATTCTAAATAGAATTTCTAAAAATCATAATATATCACATTTATCAAAATAATATAAAACACACGAGGTAATCAACTTAATTTGTGAGGGACTATGGGGCGATGACTCCTCTAGGGAGAGAAAGCGGTAGATAAGGTAGTTATACATAGGAGCTGCCTCTCAAGCCAAAAGATTGAAAAGACTAAAGCTAGACCCCATCACCTTCATGTACAATGATTTACCGAGAGGTATGGTACCGCATCGGGATGCCATGATGTTCAGCCACGGATATCAAGTGGACGGTGGTTTGACGAGTTTTTATTGACACTGGTAGTAATAAAATGTTAATGTCTTGTATGTCGAAACCTTTGTGTAGTTTAGCCTTGATTGGAGAAAACTCTTAACTAGTCGTTCCCATGGAGATTGGATAATTTACCCTGGTATGAAGTGTAGACATGGAGTTTGTAGTGGTCAAGCTAGCATTGGAAGCTGTTGCGAAAGTTATCATGGAGTTTTCTGCGAAGGTACCCTTTAGAGGTGGTCCATCGACCACATCGGACGAAGCCGACTTGTGGATTCTTATCCCCATTTGGTGACCTCCCTCAGCACTCAGAAGATTAGAATCCAAACAAAGTTGGTGGTCGGACTGTGACAACCTAAAATTTAATTTTCTAAATTCGGTTTTAAGAAATTTCAAATAGTCATTTTTCACTCTTACAAAAAATTTTGCGATAATAACGGTGATTGAATAAATTATTTTGAGAAACTTTTTAAATAAATTCAACACCGAGATTTTTCTATTTCCAACAATCCTAAATTTCCGGGTACATTGCGTACCAAGTTTTGAACTGAAAAAGTATTCTGAGTGAAACCGGGAGAAATCTGAGAAGCCTAAATCAAGTGTTCATCTAGAAATCATTTTTCGAGAAAATTCATCTTTAATCCCAAACAATTTTAAATCTTGATTTTAGACCACGGTTCATGAAGCATGGTGAACCTCTTTCCTCCAAAATACTTTGCCTGATACTTTTGGAACAAACACCAATTTACCCTTTTGCCATCCACCAATCATGAGAGATTCTCCTAGGGTTTTGAACCCATATAAAAGAAATAGTGAACTCCCATTTCCTCCTGATTCGATTCTTGGCTTCCCAAACATTGAGCTCTGCAATAACAAGAAGGAAGCACAGTAAGGTTTCCAACTTTCTTTATCATCCATTCCTCAATTTTCCCTTCTAGCTTTCATTCCTTTAATCCTTATCTCTGAGGCTCTCTTCCTAAGTTTTGTTGCTTGGTTTTCTGAGGTGTTTAGGTGGTGAAGGGGGTAGTGTTTGAGTTGGGAAGAAGGTGGAATCCATACAAGAAAGAAGAAGCTACAAAGGTATAACCCCATGGACTCCCAAAGCTTATATTTAGACTCTGCGAAGTCTTGTTTTTTTTTTTGTTGAAATGCTTAAGAAATGCTAGATTATTGTTATGTTTGACCTATTAAGTGATCTATTGTTGATCTTTGATGTGTTGTTGAGATTTTGGAAGTGTTAGAATGCTTGAAAATATTTTTGCAGGTGAAAGAAATCTCTTGTGCACAGACAGGTTCACGGGCCTAGCCAACGGCCCTAGGAAGGAGTCGTTGGCCATCCCTGTGAAGAGGCGGCCTCAGGGCACGACCCATGGCAAGGGCTGTGACCTTGAGCCGTGGCTTAGCGGAGTCAAGCGGCGGGCCTTCTCAAGCCCCGCCGCAAGCTCCGCTGGTTTATGCTGTGTAGTATTCGGGCCCCTTTGTGGCTCAACTACATGTTGTTCGGACCGGGACTCGCGGGCCCTTGAGGCTTGGACACTGGAGACTGTCACGACGCACGCATAGAATTTGATTTCGTTGATTTTGGAGTAGAAATGAGTAATATACAAGAGAAATTGTGAAATTGAATGTTTTGGATTATTCTGAGTATGTTTACAGTGAATGAGAATTTGAAATTTCTGACTTAGCTACTTGGTTAAAACGCAGGGTAATTATATGTTAGTCTAACTACGGAGCATGTACATTATTAGATAAGTGTTACTAGATAAGCATGTTTAAAGGGCTATTATGACTTGTTGAGTTGTCTGCCAAAGTGCTAAAAATATGAGAGTGTACAGAGCATGTTTTATTGAATGCTAAAATACGGAGAATGAGTTTATGTTAAGTATTTTGAGTTCAAGAGCATGTTAAATACTTGCTAAGTGTTTACCAAGAGGATTTGCTAAGTAATGAGTTAGAGGCATGTTTTGACAATTGTTGAGAATTTACAGTGAAAGTGAAATTGAAGCATTTCTTATAGAAAAGTGCATATTTGAGCATATCATGTTTTAAAGTGCATAAGTGGCTTAGTGGAAGCCTAAGTGTTCTTTCAAAAACCTATATCTATTTTGGAAAAATCTGTATCTAGTTGCATTGAGAAGTTGCATGATATTTGATTTCCATTTCATGAGAAAAGTTGATTTGTTGAGAAGCTAAGTGCACAAGATTGCATAAGTAAAGTTGTTGCATGAGTTATATATGTACCTAGTGTGAGTATTCTGAGGTTCTGGGGGCCTGTTAGGACTATGTCCTTTCGGAAGAAAAGAGATAAGATCGGATAGAACTGACAAAACAGTGAAAAGAGAAAGTAAAGAAAGAAACGGACATTGCGATCCGATATGAAGTAACGAGGCATATTCCCACGTTACTAGGTTGGGAACTGCCCGCCAGGCTTGGAATCCTGGTCAAGGGGGTGTGCACACTAATAGTTCGATACCTGATTTCATAGAGTTTTGAGAAAAGAACTACGAGATTGGTTCTGTGGGCGAGATGAGTATTAGGCCGGCTAGATGCGAGCTTGGATAGGATTGTTCACACTGCGGTGAGTTCCTACCTCGCCCACGATTAATGAAAGAAAGCGAGTCAAGAGACTCAAGAGAAAGAAAGCGAGTCCAGAGACTCAAGAGAAAGAAAGAAAGAAAGAAAGCGAGTCATTGTGACTCTAAGAAACCTCCACGGAACAAGTGTTTCTCGTTACAAAAGAAAGAGTGTATATGTATATCTATCTATACTTATACTATAGCATCATGTATATCTTATTGCATGATTAAATGTTTTGCACATGTTGCATGGAAGTGAGTAAGAAGCATGACTTATAGTGTCATTTATTTTATGATAGCATGAGATTGCTTTATGAGTTATATGATAGCATGAGATTTCTTTATGAGTTATATGATAGCATGAGATTGCTTTATGAGTTATATGATAGCATGAGATTGCTTTATGAGTTATATGATAGCATGAGTTTACTTATTGAGTTGTTTGTTAGCATGAGTTTGTCTATTGAAACATTTGATAAACTGAGTTTGTTGATTGAGATAAATGATAGAGGAAGTATGTCTATTTGATAACTAGGTTGCAAGCATCTAGAACCCGATGTTAAAGTGTTTAAGTTTACTTGATCTAAGTGTATGTGAGAACTGTTTTACAAAAGTACGTATATACTGTAGTATTTTACAGGGTTGAGTGGCGTTATACCTAGCTTCGTGGTAACATGTTTGTTTTCTACTTGTTGTTTGTTAACCCCTTTCAGGTGGACCCAGTTCGTGAGAGAGTACGAGTTAGACTAGATTAACATAGATAGCTAGTTGTAGTCTAAACTCTTGATGGTTGTTTTTTTAGACTTGTAGTTGACTTTCCCTTTTGTTTTGATGGTGTTGGACACCGGGGTCTTATCCACTAGTTTGATTTGATGTTAGTAAGACTTGAATGGTTTAGTTTGTTTAACCTTTGTCTGTGCAATCACCGTGAAGGGTGATTGTGGTGGTGACACCTCTCCTAAGTTTGTTTAGAAAGCTTGTTTTTTCGCTGGCTTAGTTTATCTTTCAAGGTTAATTATGTTAATAAGGTTTAAGAAAAGTGAGGTGTTAGACGGACACATTAATGAAAGTTTTGAGGCCAAAGGGGTGATAAGTTCTTTATTAACCATAATTTTACCCCTTTAATTAACCCATTTTGAGTATGATTACCCCCAAAACACCCCTAGATTGAAGCTTATTTGTGTGATTATTGATCTTAGGTGCATTCAATCATAAGGAATTGAAAAATTTTGAGCATTTCTAGTTGATTTTGGAGCTAAGGAACCCATTGGATGATACTAAGTGCACTTTAGAGTAACTTGGAAAGAAGTTGCAAGGATGAACAAAAGCAAGCAAGGAAGTTGGAAATTTGACGAGCAAGTGGCCGTCAGCATGCCCGTATACATGTCTATTGTTTGACACAGGTGATGACACGCCCATGAGATGGGCTATTTCCAAGCACGGGTGTGAGTACCTGTGTCACTGCCCATGTGATTGTGCTCTGTTATGATTTTTAGTTGATTTTTGGCTTTTATATGGAAACTACTAGATCTAGAATCAAAACCTAGCAGTCAAAGACGATTTTCTTCGATTTCTTTCCATCACTTTTGCTTATATTGTTAGTAGATTCTTTAATTTTATCATTATTGAAGATTGTAATCAATATTGGAGCATCAACTTTGGATTTCTCTCTATTACTTTCAATAGATAAGTCACTTTTCATCTTACCTCCTTTAGCTTTTATGAATATGCTTTCCTTTATGTTTTTGCTTTCTTTTTATTAAATATGTGTGAGTAGTCCCTTTAGGACTTGGGTTGGGGTGGTTTGACCTTTTTATATGCTTTATCCATGATTATTGCATAAAAAATGCGAATTTCCAATTTAGGGTTCTTGATATTGTGGAGGATTATTTGCTATCTCTTGTCAAGGTGTGTAGCATAACACTTTTAACATGTCTTTGGAGGAAATTCAATCTTAATGAGCGTTGGATTGAATTTCCATGCCAGTCCTTACACAAACTCGTTTTTCACTATGAGAATAGGGGAAATAGATGGATTTGAATCGTTGTGTTCTTGAAGGGTATGATTAGAGGTTGATGCATCGCGAGAGTGGGCAAGCCCTAAACCTAATCCTTGTTTATTTGATTATGAGACTGGCTTGTAGACTAAGATTTTTTAGTGCATATTCCGTTTGATTTCCTAACGCATTTCTTGTCCCCCAATATAATCCATTAGGGTATTAGCATATAGAAGATCATGCTCCCTTACCCGGGTCCTTATTTTCTAAATGGAAAAATTGTATTATGTCCCTCTATAATATGTCAATTATCAATGTCACCCTTGAATTATTAGTGGTGTAAATGTTGCCCCACAATTTTGAAAACGGTACATATAGTACTCTCCTGTAGTGTAAATATTGCTCCTCAATTTTCAAAAGGTTACATATATTGCCCCTCATATACGGTACAGGAGGGGCAATATATGTACCATTTTGAAAATTGAGGGGAAACATTTACACTATTAATAATTCAAGAGTGACATTGATAATTGACATATTATGGTGGGGCATAAATTACAATTTTCTTTTTCTAAATTGATTTTAATCTCATGTTGTTAGTTAATTGCTTAATTCTTTACTTTGGATCATCGCTTGATTCTCAATGTTGATTAATTTGCTTAGCTTTTGAGTTACTTTCAATCCTCGTGCCTAGAATTAGCTATTACATTAGTGCGCCATAAATCCAATTCCTTGAGGACAACATAACTCATTTCCACATTTCACCAATTACCATTATATTGTTAGATATACAATAGATCTAACAATAGTCTAACTATATGAACCATAGTATACGAGAAACCTAACCTCGTATGATTGCGGAAGCGTAGCCGTGTTGATCTCCAGCCATAGTTGATGTTCCTGTTGTGTTGCCTCTTAACGGTAGACCGTTAGTCATGTTTTGCCTCAAACCTGACTCAGAACCCTAGATGGTGTATTGATGTCTACTGAGCAGTCTGAGTACCGTAACAGAATGTGCTAACATCATTCATCATGTATCCCATCAATCCAGAATTATATCAGGCACAGAGTTTGGTTGATTAACAACTACTAGTTATTAAGTCCAACCAAACCACTTAATAAGCCTAGTCAACTTGCACCACTTAATTAAGACCCTAATATATAATATATAATATATATTATTAGGGAAAATCTTACATTCTCCCACTTGGTGCAAGTACTAGCACAACCTTCATCAAAGAACAAAACACACGAATCATAGTGATATGTCCTCTATTTAATCAGAGTAGTATCCGTTATGGTCACATCCATTTTAATTCTCCAACTTATGTCCTTAATGAACAAACCCTATGTTTATTCTCGGTACCTTAAGGGATGTTTCTAAAAATACATTATGTGCACAACTGAAGGAGAAAACGCATCCAAACTGTACAAAAGAGTACACTGTATGATCTCTAAAACTTTATAAGCATGCCTTAAGTAGAGATCTCTTAATGTTAGCATAATGCTAACTATATTCCATGACTTCTTTATAAGTTAACTTTAAGTACTATCTCTAACAGCTAAGAGCTTGGAGTTGACACGTCTATCACTCCCACTCATCAAAAATAGCCAAAAGATAGTCAAGTCACAGAAGCATTCCAATAACTTAGACAATAAACCAAAGGTCTAAGTCCATGAATTTGGAATCTTAATCATACACCATAACTTCCCAAATAACATCAATGTTCATTTTAAATGAACTGAACATAATGAGTCTTACTTATACGTCCCACAAAATTGTTTTGAGCCCTTACAACCGAAATGGTCCAGGATCAATTTTGAAGAAACTAAAGACTCTATTAATCACTGAAGAATTTATTAAATTACAATGCACCACAAATTAAATGCTTTTGTTCTAATAAATTCCTTAATATTGTTGCAACATTTTCATAAATATGTTGTACAACCAAATGTTCAATAATTTGAACTTATGAATTTATATGAACAAATACAAGATTAATACTTGTGGAATATTTTTGGACTTATTGTTTAACATACAATCCAATTTGGAATGTATGAATACAATAATTAAATCCAAAATCTTTAGTGGAGAAATTTAATGATCTTTTTCTAAATGATCACTCCCACTGACTAAAACATTCTTCAGCGAAATTAATAAAGTGAACTTAATAATATACATACTCATAATTGATTTATTGACCAACTAACAAATGAAGATATAATTCTCCACCATTAGTTGGACATACTAAATAATCAATTTTGGTTCCAATTAAAGTCCAACTAAATAATGAAGATATAATTCCCCATCATAGTTGGACATACTAAAATAAAAATACACCTTCCAAAACCAAGTTAGAAGAATTTGGCTCAAAAGATACATTTTATTATTAATGGAATCCAAAAGATGTATGTCAAATCACGTAACTTACTACAGTTAGTCCGAAGAATCGAGCAAGATTCGTGGATTAATTAATAGAAGTGACTAAATTTTGGAAAGTGACTGAAAAACATGTTTTACCAATGAAAATCATGAAACTTAGAATTATAATTGAACTAAATTTATAAATTCTAAGAATTGTGATAAAATTATTATCTAATGGGTTGAGGGATTTATTGACATAAAACTTGCATGTGGGCTAAAGTTTTAATTCTATTAAATCCAATAAAGAAACCTTTATGATAATATTTTTCACAATTACTAAAGAGCTAGAAGAATCTAGTGACATAAAACTTGCCTGTGGGCTAAAGTTTTACTCAATTAGATCCAACTGAAAAATTTTATTTATGATGAAACTATTATCAAATGAGTTGAAGAATCAAATGACATAAAACTTGCCTGTAGGCTAAAGTTTTAGTCAATAAGATTCATTGCTATCATTATGATAAAAAAAATTAAGAGATCATGTTCATTTTCTTAATCCCTGTAGGCAATTTAAGAAATATGATCTAAAGTTTACATCATAAAATTAAACTTCATGATAGAACTGAAAATTATTTACACATAACCATAAAGTAAATAAATTGATTTATTTCTATCGTCACTGAATAAAACTACTAAACTACATTCCGATACATAATTGCCTGTGGGCTAAATTATGACCGTAGTCCAGTATTTCATCCTGATTAATTATACAAATATAACGAAATTGCCTGTGGGCCAAATTTCATCATATTACATACAATTAATCACAAACGATATGTCCAAAACTTTATGTGATCAAAATAAACCGCTTAATATATAATTTTAACAGATTAAGGATGTTGTGGCTACTCCAAAACCAAATTAAAATTATAAGATCACTAGACAATTATCAATTCATTGCCTAAACTTTATGCGATTGAAACTTAACAATCTTAGGTAGCTGAATATGCTGTAACATTTCCTTAATTAACCAAGATTGAAAAATCAAGATATTTCAGTAAATTAAAGATGCTTTGGCTATTCTTTAATGAACAGAAATAACATCACATTGGCAAGGAATGCTTAAAATTTTGAAAAACAGATTATACCAGATTGTGATAGGAAAATCTAAATATACTCCAAGGAAATGCGGTTAGAGACTAAATCTCACTGAAAATCAATTCCTTAAATAGAGTATCAATTTAAGGAGACTAGTGGCTCAAGATGTCCTTAACTCATGGCCATTAAAACTAGACCTGACAATTATGGACACGATCCGTTAACACGACACGAAACCGGATACGAAAATAACGGGTTAGTGTTTAGTCTTAAGGTGTCCCGGGTCGTTAACGGGTTGACCCGTTAAGGACCCGTTATGTTTCGTGTCTTAACGGGTCAACCCGTTAAACCTATTAAGAACTCGTTTAACCCGTTAATATTATCGTGTTAACCCGTTAACACGAACCCGTTTACCAAACCTGTTTACAACCCGCTAAGAACCATTGTCATTTAGGTAAGAACCATTGTCATGAATGAGATTACAAAAGATATTATGAACATGACTAATGATGAATTTACTACATCAAGCCAAGATCTTACACCAATTATTGATGTTCAACAATATGAAATTTGAAATTTGAATTTTTATTGTGTTCTTTTTATTCTAAAAACTTGTATGGACTCCTTTAATTATGATTTTTGGATGCTATTTTATCATTTTATGAATGTTATGAATTGAATGTTTTTAATTTGTTTGATGAGTTGAATTGTAGGTTTTATTTCTTTTTTTTATAGAACTTAACTTTAAATTTTAGTTTTTTAAATATATTAATATAAATAGCGGGTTTAAACGGATTTCGTGTCATATCGTGTCGACACGACTTGAAACCTGTTAACAAAACGTGTCTATCGTGTCAATCCGTTTAACCCGTTAATAAATCGTGTTCGTGTTCGTGTTCGTGTTAAAATTTTGAACCCGTTAATCATAACGTGTAGTGTCCGTGTTTAGCCTTATCGTGTTCGTGTCATTATCGTGTCGACCCGTTAACGAACCTGTATACACGAATTGCCAGGTCTAATTAAAACTAGTATGTCTCCCCGATTCATATATACTTAATGTATAACTGTTTGGGGGTATGAACCTAAAACTGTAGGGTTCATCTATGATTTAAGCTTAAATGGTGAACTAAAAGTAACGGACTAAGCGTGCTTAAATTCAGACACTAGTAGTTGTTAGTCAACCAATGATGTGGCCGAGGAGTTACTAGGTAGGTTGGAAGCACATAAGTTCCATCACGTGCCCTAGATAGCGAACAAAGAGGCCAGCATTCTATCCAAGTTAGCATTGGGAGGGATACCTGACCACTTGGCAAAGATCTGTCAGACGGAGGTGGTTGACGTGGCTAGTATAGAAACCTTGGTGGTCGTTACGGTGTTCCCTCTTGAGGTGAAAATCTCGGTCGACTAGATTGAGGAGCTGGTTCGATACCTAATGAGGGCTGAGCTCTCTATAGACCTTAAGAAGGTGGCCGAAGTCAAGAGAAGGGCGCCCACATTTCCCTGGACCATATAGGAAAATATTGGTCTTGGAAGGAAAATATAGGAAAATTTGAAATTTTATGAAGGAAAAAAAATGAATTGCTGAAGAAATAGAAAGAAATTTGACAACGAGAACGATTGAAAATATTATTTTTTACCCATCAAAGTTAGGGATGGCAATTCTACCCGCACCTAACGGGTTCCCCGCATCCTCGCCCCTACGGGTTTTAAAATATCCGCACAATTTGGGTAATGGGTGCAGGTATGGGGGAAAATTTATATACCTGCGCGGGTATGGGGCGAGTGCGGGGGGAGGTATCCCCGCCCCGCACCCGCACCCACACCCGCACTTATATATATTGTTATTAGTATTCATTTATTATATAATTTTATGTATATTTTATAATTGAAAATGCATAATGAATTAAACTTCTTAGTTTTTTGTTTATGAAATTTGAATAGGAACAACACAAATAACTTAATGAGTAAACACTTAATACAATTTATACTATCAACACAATTTTAGTTCCAATTAAGAACTAACTTCATTGGTTCTTATTAAATTTTAGAGTTATGTTCAACTTTATAAAAAAATTAATGTGATAATTACAATTGTAGTATAAGATTTTTATTAGATTTAAGTGTAATATAAATAATTAGAGTTGCGGGTTGGGTATTACCCGCACCCGCAAAATCCCCGCGGGAACGGGTATTAGGATTTTCATTACCCGCGCGGGTGCGGGTGCGGGGAGTAGGTTGGAAATGCGGGTGCGGGAGCGGGGGATATGTCCCGCGCACCCACCCCGCCCCATTGCCATCCCTAATCAAAGTTATACTATAATAAACAAAAAATTGATTATTGCATTATTGTTTTGTTTTTTATAATTCTATTATCGCATAACCTTTTACAATAAGATCACAAGTATCACATAAATGTGAATTACAATGCCATTTCAAAATGATATGTTTTTTGAATGCTACCGACTCTATTACAATGTAGTATCTGTTCATAACTACTTTCTCAACCTACTGAAACACAAAGAATCAATAACACTTCCAATGAGGCTTGAACATAAAAATTCATATATGGAGTTTAACCCGAGTGTCATTAGACCATAAGGTCTTGACATTTCAAAATAATATTCTAAAAAATTAATATTCTAAATTCTTTTCTGTATGTACCATACTAATAGCTATACAAATTTAAATCTCATTACTACTACTAAACAATCACAATTTAAATTAAAAGTTATCCTGAGCATAACATGAGATCTATACTAGTTAATTAATAATATTATATCACTAAACTAACATTTGAATTCTTTAATTAAATATGAAATTATATATAACATATAATCAATCATAATATGCTATTTGGACAAAGATTAGAAATGTGCCATATTTTCCTAGAAACTCATTAATGGTGTAGGAAGGCAAATTATACTATAGAGTAGGGTCTAACTTACATTGTATACCCTGGTCCAAAATTAACATTTAAATTCTGTATCTATAGTTGACATATTCTGTACCTGCATGCAGTTGATAGTTTATGTACTTGTAGTTATCATATTATGTGTCAGCAATTATCTAAAAATAACTTTCAAATTCTGCATTTATAGTTGACACAACATTCTGTACTTACAGTTGATAGTTTTTGTACCTGTAATTATCATATTATGTGTTAGCAATTTGTAAGATTTTCCCTTATATATATATATATATATATATATATATATATATATATATATATATATATATATATATATATATATATATATATATTATGGCCTTAATTAAGTGGTGTAAGTTGACTATGCTTTAGTCTGGTTGGACTGAATAACTAGAAGTCGTTAGTCAACCGAACACTATGCCTAATATAATCCTGGATTGATGGGATATAAGATTATTGAATTAGATAGCACAATACATTCCAAGAGAGGTTGTTGTTGTGTGGCCGTGGCATCAAGAAGTTGGGGGGAGGGGGGGTGAACATTTTCACAAATTTGGTTTCAAAATTGAGGCGATAAAACGGGAGATGAATAGTTTGAGAAGCCAGATGGACCCGATTTCCTTAGGACGCTTCAGATAACTTGATGGGCAATTGAGTACTGTCTTGTTGCAGGATGAGTCTTTTTGGAAGCAAAGGGCCAAGCAGCACTGGCTGCAAGGGGCGGATCGGAACACGAAGTTCTTTCATCAGTATGCCACGCACCGTAAACGGAAAAATTCTATTGTGAGGCTTAAGGATGGGAATGGGGTATGGAAGGAGGGTGATGGACTTGTTTCTCTGGTGACGGATTACTACAAGCAGATTTTTCAGACAAATGGGGACATGGGTACTTTTCAAGTGGATACCTTATCACCCCGTGTCACTCGTGCTCAGAATGATGACTTGCTTCGTCCTTTCGAGCCTGCAGAAGTGAAACACGCTTTGTTCGCCATGGGTAAAGACAAATCGCCAGGACCGGATGGAATGAATCCGGGTTTTTATCAGTCTTTCTGGGATCTCATTGGTAAGGATTTTACTGATTTTGTTCTTGCATGTTTATCTCAATCTTCCTTTCCCCCTGAATTGAATGATGCCAATATTGTTCTGATCCCAAAAAAGGCTGCCCCTAAGTTGGTTACTAATTTGAGGCCTATTGCATTATGCAATGTTGTGTATAAAGTAATGGCTAAGATGATAGCTAACCGTATGAAACCGTTATTGGATGGCATTGTTTCAGAGTCGCAGAGTGCTTTTCTTCCAGGTAGGCTTATTTGGGATAACATTCTTATTGCATCTGAAGTGGGTCACTATCTGAGAAGGAAACAATTGGGCCGAGTGGGATGGGCAACCCTGAAGCTAGATATGGCCCAAGCTTATGACCGAATGGAATAGAGGTTTGTAGAACGAATGTTGTTGGGGCTTGGTTTTGATGTTAAATGGGTTAATTCAATCATGCTATGTGTGCGGACAGTCAGGTATAGGGTCCTGGTCAATGGGAAACCAAGTGAGGAGATCTTGCCCACGAGGGGTCTAAGGCAGGGTGATCCACTTTCACCCTACCTTTTTATCATTTGTGCGGAGGGCTTATCTTTATTGTTGCAGGATGCCCAGGCTAAATGACGGATCCATGGCTGCAGAGTGGCGCGTGGGGCCCCTCCCATCACCCACCTCTTCTTTGCGGATGACAGCCTACTGTTCTTCAAGGCTAACATGCAGGAAACCATGGAGGTGAAGCGTTGTTTGGAAATATATGAGCAATTCTCGGGCCAATCTGTCAATTTTCATAAGTCTAACATCTCTTTCAGTCAAAATACTACTTTGTTGGACAGGGATGCTATTGCCATGGGTTTAGGGGTGGAGCAGGTGGAGGATTTTGGCAAATATTTGGGTCTCCCCTCAGTTGTTGGTAGGAACAGGAAATTTGTTTCTTCCTATGTGGAGCAGAAACTGAGACAGAGGTTTGGTTCTTGGAATAAGAGGCTGCTTTCTATGGCAGGTAAAGAGGTACTTCTTAAAAGTGTTGCTCAGGCAATGCCTACGTACACTATGAGTATATTTCTGTTGCATGTATCGCTATGTGCTTCTTTGGAAAGATTGATGAACAGGTATTGGTGGCGTAAGAGTACCACGGTGGATGGGATACATTGGATGGCCTGAGACAGGATGTGTGTGCCTAAGAAGCATGGTGGTATGGGTTTTAAGAGGCTGCATGAATTTAATTTGGCACTACTAGGGAAGCAGGGGTGGCGACTTTTAACCAATCCGGAATCCTTAATGGCCCAAATTTTTAAGGCAAGATATTATCGTGATACTACCTTTTATGAGGCCTCCTTGGGAGGTAATCCGAGCTATGTATGGAGAAGCATTATGGCCAGTGAGAGCCTGATTCGTAGTGGTTGCAGGCGCAGAATTGGTAATGGCAGAACAACCAAGGTTTGGTCACACTCGTGGTTACCTGACACCCAGAATCCGTTTGTGCTTACTGATCAAGTTACCCAACCCCCGGATCTCATGGTAGCTGACCTGTTGGATCATGATCAGGGGAGATGGAACCATGAGCTGGTTTCTCAATTGTTTGATCCCAGGGATACTGGATTAATATTACAAATCCCAGTGAGTATTAATTTCAAGGATGACTGGTTTTGGAAAGGGGATATCAGGGGACAATATACGGTTAAAGATGGCTATAGATGCCAAGGGGAGTTGATCACCACCCCAGACGCAGTCTGGAACAACATTTGGAAGCTTAGGGTCCCTCCCAAGTGGAGGATTTTTCTATGGAAGGCCCTTTCTAATATTTTTCCAACTATTACCAACTTGGTTAGAAGGAGAGTAGAGATTCCTAATATTTGCCCGGCTTGTGGAGATTATGAGGAGGATATTATGCATATTTTATGCACTTGTATTTATGCTAGACGTGTGTGGAATGTTTCACGCCTTCATATCCCTAACGTTGATGGTTATGATTTTATGCAGTGGGTGGAGGCTTGGCTGGGAACCTCAGCAATATCTGCTGGGTTTCTAAAAGAACAGATATGTGGAATACTCTACGAAATTTGGAGAGCTCGGAATATGGCTGTTTGGGATTTTATTCTATCGACCCCCTCGCATCTATGTCACGGTTTTCACGGTACTTGGTCTGTCTGGGCATCGAACAACGCGCCGGCTGCTCCCCCCATTCCGGCTGCTCCCCTCGTTCCGGCTGCCCCCTTACTGCCGTCAGCTCCGGAAATGGCGACGTTGCTGCCGCTGGATGTGGTAATCTGCTACGCTGATGCCGGATTCCACGGCACGTCCCCGTCTTTTGGTTTTTATGTATGCAGTGCAGAGGGTGATTTTGTTGCGGCTGCTAACGGACCTCTTATATGCCCGTATGATCCTCTCCTAGCTGAAGCCATGGCAATACGAGAAGCTCTATCATGGCTACAAGAACACAATTTTCACAACATTGTGATTTTTTCGGATTGTGCGGTCCTTGTTTCTTGCTTTCGCGATGCGAGTTCCTATCGTTCGTACCTAGGTGTTATCTTAGATTCATGTTTGCATTTATTTCGCTCTTTTCATTCTTGCTCCATTAAATTTGTACGCAGAGATGCCAATACGGTAGCTCATGCCTTAGCAAAGCATGTCAGTGCGGTTGACACTCGTACTGTCTGGAGGGATTCTCTTCCTTCCTTTGTTTCGTCTACAGTTTAATGCAATATGATTTCCTTGGCTTTCAAAAAAAAAAAAAAAAGATAGCACAATACATTCAGTTACGGTATTCATACGGTAGAAAACACCAATACACCATCTAGGATTCTGAGTCAAGTATGAGACAAATTAAATAATGGTTAACGGTCTACCTCTTCCGCTTATACGAGGTTAGGTTTCTCGTATACTATTGTTCAATAACGTTAGATTATTTATATCTAACACAATTATCAAGTTATTTGTTTACATGTACAGAAACTGTTAATTGTATGTACAGAATGCATGTGTTAACTTAAGGTACATAATTTTTGTATCAGGATTCACAATCCAATATGAATCCTGGTCTATAGTATAACAATTGGTGTAGGAGCTGTGAAATTTTTTCCAATATGGGATGCAGTTTGGCCATCCCTACCAAGGTGATGTATGAAGGCAAATTAAAGCTAATTTAGGTCAGGATCAGAATGTGCCAATGCGTCCATTGTTACATAAGGATGATGATATCAAAAGCAGCTCTACATACTGATTTCTAGAATCTAACCAATTGTATAGAAAATATATAAATTTTACTCCGTATTATATAACAAAGGCTTTCTATAATATATTTAATCAAGCATTAGTGTGAACCAAATCCTAAAAGTTATTTCTACAATTTGTAATAACTTATTTACAGATATTTTTTGTGGCCTCCCCTGGTCCAACATTAATATATGTACACGTACTAATCGTGCCTTATTATCAAAGAAATAATAATAATAATAATAATAATAATAATAATATCATCATCATCATCATCATCATCATCATCATCATCATCATCATCATCATCATCATCATCATCATCATCATCATCATCATCATCATCATCATCATCATCATCATCATCATCATCATCATCATCATCATCATCATCATCATCATCATCATCATCATCATCATCATCATCATCATCATCATCATCATCATCATCATCATCATTCAATATCTTCACAACTATAAAATTAAAATAGATTCATTCACTAGCAAAAATTTTACTCCTAATTAATAGATTTTTTTTATCAGCACAAAGAGTCAATACCTCTTCCACTAGGGCTCGAACCCATCATAACCTCTCATTTGAGAGAGTTACTTTATGACACTAAACCACAAAATCATTGGCATATAAATAAATATTTGAATTAACTAATCTCCAAATTTTAGTTCAAGTATGGTTTTATTTTGCATTCAAAGATTAATAAATATTAAACTTAAAGCCACTAAATATGATTTCGTTGTGTTAGATTGAGTGAATCGTAACGTAGGGAATAATCCTAGATTTGTTGCATTTACGTTTATTTTTCTATGTATATATTTCATCAATTCAAATCCTTGGTGAGTAATTGGTAGGTCCTATTATTATTACGTTTAGAAAATCTATGGATATTTGTTTATTATTGATTTTTCATATTTAATTATTAATATTTCTCGTTGCAATGTTACTTTTATTTAATTTCAACTATCATTTCCTTCTTAATTTTGATATATTTAAATATAAATAAATATGACCAATTTCTGTGGAATAAGATCTTACTTGCTGCTGTTTCAATTTTTTTTTTTATTAGTATTTTCTATGCGCAATATGTAATAATAGATATCTAATATTAACACTTCATATTAAAATTTTAGATTTATTTAGATTTTAAAGCTCCCTACATTATATTTCTCTTTTACCTTCGTTATTTTGTGTATTAAAAAAAATTGTAGAAAAGTAAGGAAGTTTTTAAATCTTTAAAGTATGCATGATTTTCTTATTATAACAAAGTTTAATTTCCAGGTTGAATTTGAAATGATTTATGTAAGACAATATATAAAATAATTCAATTATACTATAGTATTTGAAACAGGCAAATTATACTTGGACCATGCAAGGTAAATAAATGATAAATGTTCATTTTTAGTATATTGAAGATTCATTCGTAATGTATTCAAAGTTAAATTTTTAGATAGTATATTTAAAAATGAACCTTTAATATAAAAAATAAACCTTAAAAATAACATTTATAATTTAATTAATATGAACATTATATTCAATATATAAAAAAAATGAATTTTTTGTTAATCGTCTATACCGCTTAAAGCGCCTGCATGCTAAATTAATGGCTAACAAAGAACATAGTTGTTTGCTCATGCATATGAACATAGTTATTACTAATTAACTATTAATGCTGTTTTAAAAAAAAAAAAAAACTATTAATGCTGTTTATTATGAAACCCAATAAAAGAAATTATTTGTGAAAGACATTGGTACTTGGTAGTTGAGAAGCACGAAGTTCATGAACGTAACTACAGATTACATTCACTAAAAAATGTTGAAAGTGTAGCAATGTGTGTAAATGGTAAACGCACGCAAGAAATGATATGACTTTACTTTATAGTAACGCAAATATTAACTATATTCAAAATGAATACATTGAAAATTTTGGACAAAGCCTCATTCATGCATGACGTTTAATTTCCATGTAATTATTCTATTGAGCCCAAATATAACGGATATAATACTAATGTATTAGTGTTCAAATGGAAGATAATTTGTGAACCTTTGTTTGAAATACTACAAAGGCAGGTGGGATGTGGATAAAAAGTTGACGACAATTGGTCGGTAATTTGGGCAAACTAACTAAAATAGATAACAATTAAATAGTTAGTGTACTAAATTGTTAGTTTTGAAAGTTGTGGACTGAAATTGAAAACACTCCAATAATCATAGGACCAAAAGTGAAATTAATTCTTATTTAAATTATAAATATAAATAATGGCCTTAAAAATATTAATAATATTAATTATGAAAACTTGGACCTTAAGAGGTATTAAGAGTGTATTATGTATTATTAAGTGGTTAACGTACTAAGTCTATGCAAAACCATATCATTACTTTCGAAAAACTTTCAAAAACTCTATTCATCCTCTAGACATTTACTAGTTCAAATAATCAAAACTAGTTGATCTAATTAATAGAGTTATATAGAGTACTCAACATTGAAATTCTATTAAGTATTTATCACACATATTCATATTTTTTAATTTATAACATACAAATTGTTAAGCAATATAATTAACACCATGCATATTTATGAGGAAAAGACCAATCCATTATCGAAGAAAAAACAAAACAAAAGAACACAATGTTAAATTCACACTACTTTCACTAACACTCTTTAATGTAATAAAATAAGCTAGAGCCGGAGAAATTAATATTCTTAAAAATCTTAAAAGAAATTTTCACACTATTAGAAAAAAGCTGAATTTCTAATCAATTTAGGCTGTGTTTGGAAAACCTAACTCAAAAGGTAGTTGAAAGTTAAAACTGCAGAGCTGTTAAGCTACTTGATTATGCTTAAAAGTGTTTTGTAAAATTAATTATATTTTTTGATAATATGATAAATGTAAATAGACTAAGAATGACATCTTCATAAAATTTAAATAGGTTTGTTTACATATTAAAATTTAACATTTTGAAATGAAACTGTTAGCATAATCATGATCTAGCACCCCATAATGAAGTAGCAATATTGTTGTGAATCTCCTTCATCTCAATAGAGGTTTCACTTAAAATTTCGTTGATGGAGATATTACTACTTGAATCTTGAAGTTCATCACGATGTACGTAATCTAGGTGCTGCTCAAGCACATTAGCACATCATGTCTATCTTGTGAATTTTTCGAATATAATTATGTACTGCAAATGTGGCCATAATAACATCAATTTGAGTCTCCATACTAAATTGTGGCATTTTAGCAACTATCTTCCATCTCTTCTTCAACACTCCAAACGACCTCTCAATACAACTTCGAAGAGAAGAATGTGCACGATTGAATGCTTCTTGAGCATTAGTTGGTGACTCTTGTTCAAATTGATATTGATGATACATTAGCTTATTCTTGGATACGGTACCAAATATCATTATATTGTCTATCTGGATATCCTTTATCCACCAAATAATATCACCCTAAAAAAATATAACACTAAACTTTTATAAGATTAAAATTATATGATTTTTATTTGAGTTAAACTAATAGGAATATGCCAAGCACCTTGTGCTCAGATGGCATGTAGTGACCTCTCCCATGTGGGAAGTCATGAGATCGAGCCTCAGTGGAGGCGTTGTTGACTCTTTAAGGAGTTGAACAGATACTACAATGTAATAGAGTCATATGACACTTTAAGGAGTTGTTGGGTGGTAAATAGTTGCGGAAGAGGATGAATAAAAGTATAGGAGAAGCGGCTTGGGAATGTTCATTGATGGAGTTAGAACTTTAAGGAGTTGTTGGGTGGTAAATAGTTGCGGAAGAGGATGAATAAAAGCGCTTGGGAATGTTCATTGATGGAGTTAGAACTTTAAGGAGTTGTTGGGTGGTAAATAGTTGCGGAAGAGGATGTGCTTCATTAGGTTGAGAAAGTATATTTGAACAGATACTACAATGTAATAGAGTCGCATTCAAAAAAAAAAACTAATAGGAATATGACACTTTAAGGAGTTGTTGGGTGGTAAATAGTTGCGGAAGAGGATGAATAAAAGTATAGGAGAAGCGGCTTGGGAATGTTCATTGATGGAGTTAGAACTTTAAGGAGTTGTTGGGTGGTAAATAGTTGCGGAAGAGGATGAATAAAAGCGCTTGGGAATGTTCATTGATGGAGTTAGAACTTTAAGGAGTTGTTGGGTGGTAAATAGTTGCGGAAGAGGATGTGCTTCATTAGGTTGAGAAAGTATATTTGAACAGATACTACAATGTAATAGAGTCGCATTCAAAAAAAAAACTAATAGGAATATGACACTTTAAGGAGTTGTTGGGTGGTAAATAGTTGCGGAAGAGGATGAATAAAAGTATAGGAGAAGCGGCTTGGGAATGTTCATTGATGGAGTTAGAACTTTAAGGAGTTGTTGGGTGGTAAATAGTTGCGGAAGAGGATGAATAAAAGCGCTTGGGAATGTTCATTGATGGAGTTAGAACTTTAAGGAGTTGTTGGGTGGTAAATAGTTGCGGAAGAGGATGAATAAAAGTATAGGAGAAGAGAAAAGGACAAGATAATTTTAATTGGAATGGGTAAAAGATGTTATTTATTTAAAATAATAAGGATAAAAATGAAAAAAAAAAATTAGGAAGCTACTAGCTTATTTTGAAAATGTTATTAAAAAAACATGCTTAGTAGTAACTTAAAATAAGGTATAAGCTCCTAAATAAGCTGTCTTCCAAGCAATTACTTTAGAGTGATTAGAATTTTGAAATTGACCATTTTCATGGTGTTTTGGCTGTATTTTTTTCCCACATTACGAGATAGAAAAACTAATACTCCGAAAAATCTAGAAAGTATTAAAGTTAGATGAAAATTTTCAATCACTTCACGATTAGACAATTTTTGTTCAATCTCACCGGAGTGAAATATAGATTTGTTGATCCAACCACCGTTTTGGACCAAATTTTCTTACCTGCTGTAGTTGAAAATTGCAAAAAAAAAATAAAAAAAATAAAAAAAAAATTACATTCTCATTTTATTTTATAATTATTAATAAGTGTTTAATAAAATTTTCAAGTACAACTCTACGATACTTTAAACCCCCAATACATTTACCAATATCCTACTATATATATAAAGAGAGAATGAATCAATCTCTTTGGGGTGTTTGGTTGGGTGGAAGAAATTAAGAAGGAAATTAACTCTAATTAGATGGAAAAAGAATAAGGTTAGAATAATGTTGGAATTCAAATTACATTGTTTGGTAGGAAAGAATAGAAGAAGAGGAAAAAAAGTGGTATAAAAATCAAAATGTCTTAATAATAATAATAATAACAATAATAATAATAATAATAACAACAACAACAATCACCAAGGATACTTTTGTCATTTCTTCTATTTTTCTCTTTCTACAAGTATTGATACCTTTATTGAATTACAATTCAATTAAAACTCAATTACATTCAACCAAACGCTTGAACATTCTTCAATAAAAATAAACCTAAAACACCAAAAACATCAATACGTAATATTGAAAGTAAGAATTTAACTTGAAACTATGAAAATAATTTTCTACTATGAGATTTTAAATCAATCTCTTATCATTCTTCAATTCCATGCATATCCTTCTTCTCCCAAAAAGTTGAAATCCCAATCTCAATAGCCCCACACCCCGACCCGACAAAGAAGTAAATTACAGTAACTCAATAACCTAACAAACAGGGTCAAATAATGTCGGTGCACACAATGAATTTGTCCACTTTAAACATAATCTCCACACTATCACTGCCGAGATTCGAACTTTAATCTCTTCTCATCTCTCAAATACTACTTATTAAATCAGTAAGCTAAATTCGTGCGGAGTTACATATCTTTCTCCCTCTTGTTGGTAATATGTATCTGGATACCTAGAAGTGACACTACGTGGGGCACATCCCAAATGAAATTAATTAGGCAATTTTTTATAAGCTAAGGCAATTTAATTGGTCTGGTCTTCAAAATTGATGACTGCCTCTAGAAATTTTCTAAAATTTAACGTAGAAGAAATCTCCCCTTGAAAATCAGAGTCCAAAAGTATGACCCAATCTTGTTTCATATGAATTTATATATGTAGGGTACACAACATTTATTTGTTAATTTTCAATTTCTTATTTCAAAGTGTTTGATTATTTTGGTAATTCATCTTAGAGAAACCTGTCCAAATGTCCAATGGTAATTTGGTAATTAGACCACTCTCTTTAATTTTTACATAAAGTTGTAAAATAAATAAATAAATAAGTATTTATATCACTACTGGAAATTCTGAAATTTCCGACCACCTTAAAGTGATCTTAAATCAAGTCGAAAGCCTTGTTCCGACCACTTTTGGTATCCGCAAAAACCCCCTGTTGCTATTTTCGACCACTTTTTACTTTCAACTTGATTTAAGATCACTTTCAGGTGGTCGGAAATTCAATAAATTTTATATGTTTATTAGTTGCATCAAAAGTACTATTAAACAAAAAAAAAAAAAAATTAAAATTATAAGAAAATATTTTCTTATAATTTTTAATTTTTTTTGTTTAATAGTACTTTTGATGCAACTAATAAACATATAAATTTTATATGCTAAGACTTAATTAAATAATATAAAAAATTAAATTATAAATAACTTCAATCAAATCTCATTAACTAAATCAAACATATAACATGAGATTAATGGAGTTTATTTTAGAAGTAAAGTGAAAATATGAAGATATAATAGTATGATTCATTTTTTAAACTCAGAATAATGCAGGATAAACAAAACATTACGTTACATTTTTCCCTTTGTGCACAATTTGATAAAAATTGGTTAACCAATCGTACAGATTAATTTCGATTAACTATTTTATAATCAAAATATTTTAATTGGATTAACGACTAATCAAAATATTTTAATTGGATTAACGACTAATAATTTTTTTAAATTTTATTTATCAATTAATTCAATTTTAATGTTTTAATTTAATTTAATTTTTTTAATTCATAAATCATACTACTATTATACTAATCATATTCTACGCATCAATGTTTGAGTACAAGACTAGCTACAAATCATTTTCTTTGTATTTAATTTCAGGTTGCAA
The DNA here is from genome assembly GCF_001879475.1 of Ipomoea nil. Taxonomy (NCBI): domain Eukaryota; kingdom Viridiplantae; phylum Streptophyta; class Magnoliopsida; order Solanales; family Convolvulaceae; genus Ipomoea; species Ipomoea nil. The sequence goes on along the minus strand of NW_017617232.1, from coordinate 1,476,290 downwards.
GTTATATTCATTGATTGATTAATTGGCCATATTTGAATATTGTATTATATTATTAATTTATTTTGTTGACATTTTGTCCATGGAACTGAAAGTGACAACCAAAAGTGTCAAAAAGTCTTCTGTAAAATGAGTTATAATCTTTTATAATGTCAAAAAAATAAATCTTCTGCAAAATAATATATCTTAAAAAGAATTAAATTTAACTTGATATTAAAATTTTAATTCTATTTTTAAGTATAATAAAAGAAATGATTATTGACATAATTATTACAAAATACAAATGCTTGATATTAATTAATTTATCAAATTTTTAAGATTTTAATACAGTTGTTATTCATAATTTGGTATAATTATCATAAAGTACAAAAATTTTGATTATTTTCAATTCGCCTAATTTTAAATGTTTGAATATAGTTGCTACAAAAGTACAAAGCATAAAAGTTTGATTTTTTTTCCGCCAATAAGCGTAAAAGAAATAAGCAATAATGTTGTTGATTTTGGACTACTTCTACTTGGGTCAAGTCTCAAACATTAAACCTAGCTTGGATGAATGGGTCAAACTTAAATTGATCCTTATGTGTCAACAAAGACTTGGGAAACATAATATAATTATATATAGAAATAAAAATAAAACTTGACAATAGAAATAAATAAATAAGCAGAATGCATGCAAATATAATTTCAAACATTTAAGTGTATGTATTTTGCTCTTCTAAGCCTCTGATCTCCACTTGTGCCGTATCCTTATGCTTTCGTCATGTGTTGCTAACGGTTACTTTTCTCCTCAAAAAACGTTATTATTTGCTCATTTTCGTGTTAGCCCCTTTCCTCTTACCTACAATAAAAAAAATTATTCAGTTAGGAACAAATTATATTCCAAACTTATAAAGATTCAATCAAATGGAGAGTAAGTTTTTACATTTTTTTTTTTGGTCAAGGATTGGGCAATATAGGTTCCTTCATAAGATTTCGAACTTTTTCCTCGTGCGTCAATGCATTCATCTATGCCTCTCTTTTGGAATATGAGAAATCCAAAAGAAAAAAAAAAAAGAAAAAAAAAAAGGACCAACACCTAACATTGTTACCTAGTATTGTTATGAGAGGGACATGATTAACAAGTTACGAGAAAATTAAAGATATTTTAAGACACCAAATTTCAAATGTAATAACAATTCAAAGACCAAAAGTACATTTGTATCTTAAAGTCAACATTTTGATCTCACTAAATATAAGGCATGTTTAATTATAGAAATTATTTTCTATTTTCTTTCCATTTTAAAAAATTTCAACTTTTTGTTTTTTTTGTTTTTTTTTTTTTTTTTCATTCTAGAACTATATATTTTATTAAAATTAAAAGAAAAAATGATAATTTTAGTCCATTAGTTATACTTACATTGTAGACTCATCAATTCATAAATTATTGCTATATACAACTTTTCCACTTTAATTACGTTGAAAGTGGTTGTTTCAATCTATTACTTATAAATTTTGTTAACATTAAAATTTTATTTTGATTTGTCAAATTATTAAAAGACAAATTGATTATTTTGTAAAAAATTTCCAAGTATAAAAAGAAAAAGAGCTTTCACATTGATGATTTTAAGTAAATGTTGGGTTTAATTTGTTGTAATGTTAATTACATGAGAATACCTTAGTCTATAATTTTGGCATAATTAATGGACTAAAGCAAAAAATTTTCCTTTAAAAAAATTAGGAAAACGAATTACTTAGTTTCTTTATATATTTTATTTGTCACACTTTGAAAAAATATATAATATGAATTTCTATATTACACTCACAAACTTTTATTATGTAACAGCAATTGAGTCTTAATACTAATTATTTTCAAAATTTTATTTTCAACCGATAAATAATATAATCAATATTTAAAGTAATTTTTTCATAAAAGTTAAATTCAATTCTTTTAAATAAATTAAATTAACTGTTAAATTTGTTATCAGGAACATAATTTTCAAAATTTTTATGGCATTGTGATTTTAATCATTTCACATTGCTTTTGTATAGAGAAATAATTTATAAATTGAGTCTGCAATCTAATGGATTAAAACCGTCATTTTTCCAAGTTAAAATCATTTTCAATTTGTAATATGTGAAATTATTTTTAAAAAAAATCATGTCAAAACACAAATATGATGTGAAGTGATAATGGTATTGAATGTATGGGAGGTGATATGAAGTAAATCTTGGTGGGAGTATGGAGAATGGGATGACGTATTACGTATATAGATAATATTAGATATATAATACCAGTACCAGTAACCTGGAGTGTGGTTGAGTACTTGAGTGACAAAGACTCATTCATCTTTAATCAAATGGTCCAAATGTCAAGGGTTCCGTCATTGGCTTTAGGTATAGAGTAATTTTAAATTTTCAGGTTAATTGTCTCACCAAATAAAAGTGTCAATAATTCAACGTCAGAATTAATCATTGTATTCGACAATAAAAATTCTGGGCACACCCATAAAATAAAATAATAATAATAAATAAATAAAGATACTAATACCAGTACATTAGTAAGTAGTGGTGAGCGCATATATGATGCAGTAGGCCGGGACAAATAGGCACATAGTAACCCAACATGGTAGCGCAAGTGGCAAATGAGCTCTCTTTGTGGGGAGAATTTTGGGATAATCCGGATTCGATTCCCATAAGTGATGATTCTCTTTGGGCCAGCTTCTGTGCCTTTCGGAGCTAACCGAGTAGACCTGAACCGTTAAACGGACAGAGAAAGACCAAAAAAAATAGGCACATAGTGGTAAGTGAGATATTGTCACTGCTGGAAATTTCGCTATTTCCGTCCAACATTTCCGTTCAACAATAATGTTGGTCGGTAATTTGTAAAAAATCACAACTTTCTGTCGTACATAGGGATGGACGAAAAGTTGGATGGAATTTCCATCCAACATTCGCACGGTGGACGGAGGTTCCGACCGACACTAAATGTTGGACGGAAATTTCGTCCTACCATTGCGCGTTGGTCGGAAAAATGAATTGACCAATTGGTGAAATACAAAATGGTAGGTATTATTATATACCGTCCAACATTGTTGTTGGACGGAAATCAAAATATTTAAGTGTTTAGGCGGTAAGAATGCTCATTTTGCCAAAATTTTGTTCTAAACGCCAAAATTTTGGGTGGTACCCTACTCATGCTCACTTAATAAAAAAACATTTTTCCCTCACCAGCAAAAACAAAATCATTCCCTGTAGTCATTCATTCGTACCTCGTCACAAACTCTTCTCTGCTCACAGCTCAACCACATCTTCGCAACTCCATCGTCTCAGCTTTATCGGTCATCCGGTCTCCCTCCGCACGCCATCTATACGTTTTAGCCTCCCCATCGCCGTCGCTCATCCACAAAAGTTGTCTCTTCTTGCCACCGCCACCGTCGAGACATGGCATCCTCTTCCCGTCGTTGTCGCCTCTGCCACCGTCAAGCCAACGCCTCACTAATCGCCGTGTCCATTACCATCCTATAGGTTAGTCCTCAAATCTTAAACCCTAATCCCTTATTTTCTAATTATATTTATCCATATCTCATAATTGCATTAAGCCGTAAATCCCTATGTTTCTTACTCTAATTTTATTGTTGAATTTGTCATATTTTAAAATTGTGAATAGAAATGGTAATTTTTGAGAAAGCTAAGAGTCGTCCGTCAGGAAGGTATTACTCAGTTTTCTTGTTGGCTTTGGATTTTGGAAGAATTCCTTTCCAAGATTTCGAATGGTAGAATAATAGTTTCTATGAGAAAATACATGCGTGTTCCAATGACTATATCTTATATCGGAATGAGAATGTAAATTGTACTAATTGCCTTACTTATGGAACTTTAAGGTGAAAGATATGCAAGAATTCTAAGATATCCATAGTACACTTTGATAATTATATTTTGAGGAAATTTCAATTTTGGTCATATGACTATAGGGGTCTTGTTAATTTCAATCTCTTACTTTCAAAAGCGTCAATTTAGTACCTTAACTATGCAATTTTTGTCAATTTTAGTCACTCCGGTCAAATTGCCGGCTAAATTTAGCCGAAAAATTTTAATAGTTAAAATAATGAGGATATTTTGGTCGTTTCACGCCTCTTTTATTCTTCTTCGACGAGTCCATCTCTTTCTCTCTCGTTTCCGGTGTTCTTTCTCAATCTAAACCCTATCTTTAATATCATCAAGCCTCCTTTTCCCATCATCTTACTTCATTGCATTCACCGTAAACGGGAGAGGAAGAGATGGGCTCGCCTAGGAAGAAGAAAAGAGACGTGAAATGATCAAAATACCTTCATTATTTTAACAATTAAAATTTTCCGGCGAAATTTGGTCTGCAAGATGAAACACCAGTGCCCTCTGAAGCTTAAGTACTTTATGTTTTTAAAACTTTTTTGTGTGTATGACAATAGTGCATTGTTTAAATTTTTATGGATTAGATACGATACTATCCTTTTGTTTTAAATAATTTTGATATTGAAATATATTTTCATTTTAAATTTAGATAGTGTGTACATTATTTTGTAAATGATATAGAATGTATTGACAACAGATATAACAAAATTATAACAAGATCAAAATTATTTTTTTTTTATATAAATTTAGATTTTCTTGGTTACAAATTCCGGCCAACTTGTTAGTCACAATTTTCGTCCAACGGTTCAAAGTTGGATGGAAATTCTCATTTTAAAATGTGGGTTACCATCCTGATTTTTCGTCCAACGGGTCAAAGTTTGTCACAATTGTTGACCAACCTGTTGGTCAGAATTTCTGTCCAACGGGTCAAAGTTGGACAGAAGTTTCCATCCTAAAATAGTGGATTGTCATTCAGATTTTCCGTCCAACGGGTCAACGTTGAACGGAAATTCACATCCTAAAAATGGTGGGTTACCATCCGGATTTTCCGTCCAACTTTGACCTATTGGACGTAAATTTCGTCCAACATCTGATGTAGGACGGAATTACCGATGTTCATTTTTCCGAGGTCTCATTTTGGACGGAATGTTGGACAGAAACCCGTTTTCCGACCAATAACCCCCAAGTTGGACGGAAATAGCAGGATTTCCAGTAGTGTGTAATAATGGATGCAACGATAGTGGTATTAAGCAAATAAATAGACCATATAGGGGTACAACATATCGTAGGATGGATATAGGTAGGATATCCAATTTTCTGGTATTGGGGTACAACAAAATGGTGCGAGGAGTCAAGTACTCTCCAGAGAGTATTTCTCATTTTGTATATATGAAATTAAAGGTATAATGAATTATACAACATATCGTATTTTAGGAGATTGTTCTGACAATTCTTGGTAGATGTTTACACAATTGGAGAGTCAGGAAGACTTATCTTCTTCGTAAGGTGCAATCAAAAAGCCTTAAGATATGAAGCTTACAAGGGATTATCAAATGCTTTGTTGCGGGAGAGATAGAATCGTTTGCACAAGGCTGGCGAGTTATTTTGTCTTCGAGTTTTACAGATGGACGAGATATATGATACAAAATTACTAAATGCTATGGCAATATACAGTTTAAATTCCATCTTAGATAATGATGTCATATGCAATGACCATTAACAAAAATCAAGGGCAAACTTTGTTAAAAATGTTATAACCGTACGGTTGAAGATCTTAATTTGTGATGAAATTGGTTACGATTGTACTTCTACAAATAATGTGATTTACAAAGAAGTTTTTAATAATCTGTAATTACACTCTTTCTATTAGTAAATGCCAATAAAATTATTTCGTTGATGCGTAATAGTACATATGAAACACTATTATCTATCAATAATATTTGATATTACAATATAGATCATATATATACATATATATATATATATATATATATATATATATATATATATATATATATATATATATATATATTATCTCTTTGTAAATGTTATAACAATAACTAATATTAACTTCGAACCCAACAGGGTAGCTTAAGTGGCAAATGAGCTCTCTTTGTGGGGGAGAATTTTGGGATAACCCGAGTTCGATTCCCACAAGTGACGATTCCCTTTGGGCCAGCTTCTGTGCCTCCCGGAGCGAACCGGGTGAACCTGGACTGTTAAACGGACAGAGAAATACCCGAACCACAATGTGTTGTTTACACCGAAAAAAAATATTAACTTCGAATAAAATATAATCTGTGCATATCAAGATTGACATACTAGTTAAACATATAATCATATAGGTGGGTAAAATTTTATAAACTTATAAGCATAGTGATTACGTACAAAAAAAAGTTAAATTTGTTGTTATATTTATAAATTTTAGATAGCAGTAAAATTAGATAATTTTGAGACTTAGCCTTTTTTTTTTCTCACAAAAAAATAAAATAAAAGATAGCAGTACAAAATGTTTGTTAAATTTTATTTTTTAAGTTGGATTTTAAAAAAAAAAAAAAATTTTGAAAGTAGTTTATTTCGATTTTTTATAACAGTCTATTTTTCTTATAAAAAAAAACAAAACAAAATTGAAGATTTATCTAGTTACAGTTGACAATAAGGTGGAGGTATCCTTGGATGGGAGTGGAGTAGGCAATGATGAGGGCTAGGGTATGTAAGTAGGAGTGGCAAATATCTACTATACTAATAAGAGCCCAAGAGAGTTAGGCCTATAATGGGTAAAAAAAAATAGCGGTCAAATTTTTTAATCAAATGAATGGCTCAGATTGATCAGATTTTAATTTTTCCTTAAGATTTACTAATTTATCCTTAATGAATATGATTATCCGTTAACTTTTCCGTTAAATATTATCTTTTCCGTTACTTTCTGTTAGTTCACCGTTAACTTACTCATTGATTTCAATAACAAAGGTCTTAGGTTCGAACATCATCCTAATCAAAGTTGGCATAATTAGTACTCTATTTTAGTCTTATTAAATTAAATAATAATTTAGTAGCTACAACAAAAAATAATACATATGCATTTCTTTAATTTAGAATTATGTGTCTACAATGTCGTTATTCAAAAAAATATATTCATTATCAATAAATTAAATAAAGAGAAATAATTTTCATTAGTTATATTGTCTTTATTTTTCTCCAATATAAAAATTCTTTACATTCAAATTCATCAATTGATTATGTTTGGTACATTGTCCCTACAATGTCTTTACTAAAAAAAAATTATTCATTATCAATAAATTAATTAAGAGACATAATATTATTAGTTCTATTGTCTTTATATTTCTCCATGTAAAAATTTTTTACATTCAAATTTCAAATTCATCAATTGATTATATTCACTACATTGTCTATTATTTTTTTGTGCACTATTTTTTAATTAAATATCAAAGTTATAATACAAAATAATGCTATATAGTTGTTTACCAAGTATTTTATTAATACCATGAAAAATTTTAAAAAATATAATTAATAAAACCAATCATATTAACTATCTGAGAGATTTGTTGACAAAGAGAGTATTCAAATCACACAAAAAATTGAAGTGAGAATTACCTCGCAATGTCCTTGTTTGAAAATCAGCAGTTAGCGTTAGCGGATTATATTAGCGAATTTGACCAGCGAATTGTATCAACGGTTGGTAAAAAGATATTTGAAAAAAATTAGCTGTTGTTTAGATTAACATGTAAAATGACCTAAGGGTATACATATATTTAATAATAATAATAATAATAATAATAACAATAATAATAACAACAATAATAATAATAATATTTTAAAAAAATAAAAATAAATAAATAAAATATAATTAAGTCAATTATATTAATTGCTTGAGAGATTTATTGACAAAAAGAGTATTCAAATCACACAACAAATTGGAGTAGGAAACTACCTCGCAATGTCCTTGTTTGGCAATCAGCAATTAACTTTTCAATATTAGTATATATTTAATATTTTATGCCCTAATTTTAATTTACTTTCCCTTATGTCCCGTATTTGGTTTCAACCATACCTAAACAATTATTTTATTGACAATTATAATCAATCTTGACTATATTATCTTGCATTTGTAAACTTAGAATAGAATTGCCTATTTAAATACGTAAATTTAACATTCAATTATCTATGCACGAACAATTCCAATATAATCTTGCCTTGATATACTTTAAAGTACTTATTTAAAAAAAAAATACATTGGGCATTATCCCAATCGCGCAATGCGCGTAAAAAACTAGTATATATAATAATGCTCATATGTGGTTATGTTGTTAGGTGTGGTCGTGTGGCGGAATTTCAGAATATACCAACAGTGTTAACAACATGCACCAACAGTGTAAGCGAAACACACCACAATGAAATGTAAAAGAACACCAAAAAATACACAACAAACCTAAAAAAAAATACACTTTATAACTCACTAACCCCAATGGTATATTTCCGAACACTGTATGGTGTTTTTACTCACACCTAATGGTGTGTTGTTGGTGATGCGTACCTAATTTGTGTGCGTTTTTTTGTGGTGCATTTCCTGACGTTGATGGTGTATATATTACTTAACTATTGGTGTATTCTGAAAATCACCACATGACCACACGGGAAGGGATCACCACACCTGAGTGCGACCCTATATATATATATATATATATATATATATATATATATATATATATATATATATATATATATATATATATATATATATATATATATAAACACCCATACAATTGTTACTTACAAGTTATAAATACCAATTCCTAAAGTGGCACATCACAAAATAGACATGCAATAACTAATCAAACATGCATGGAATTGTCATATTACAAAGTAGCTATTTGTGATGCGTAAATGTAAGAACGTGTAGTATGGTTCAATATATATTTTATAAATTTAATTGTCAAGGAGACTTAAGGTGGAAAATAATAGATCTTATTAGTGGAATGGAAAATTTTTTGTTTTCCATCTTTTTAATCCTCCATTGTTCTTGCTTTTTTTTTTTTTTTTTCAATTCACGATCATTTTTTAAAAGTGTGCTAATTTGAAACAAAAAAAAAAATCAAATATGCCCTTGAATTTTTAGTAAAATGTAGTTAGGCCATTAAACTAAAAACAATTCCAAATAAATCCTTGAACTCACAAAAAAAAAAATGCAATTGAACACTTTTTTAGGCAGTCATTAAGGACATCCACAATGATTTTCTCCGTATCTTCTCATTTTGTGAGCCCAATTCTTCTATATCAAATCTCCTCAATTATTTTCTCTTTACCCTTCATCTCTTTTCTCACTTTTTTGTAAACTTTTAGATATCATCTATTCTTTTATTCACTTTCTAGAATTAATTTATAATTTTAATTTTAGTTTTAAATAAAAAAATAAAAAATTCTTTGAATGGTAAAATATAATTTCATTAACTAAAAATATGATTTCATAAATTAAAATTCATATTTGAAATCATATACGTAGACATGACCACGGTTCCGGTTCCGGTTCCGGTTCCGTATTTGGTCGAACCGGAACCGGAACCGGAACCTTATATTAAGGTTCCAGAACCGGCGGTTCCGGTTGGAACCGCCGGTTCTAACCGGTATTTTTTTTTTTTTTTTTTTTTTTTTTTTTTTGTAAATTGTAAGTTTTTAAGTATTGTTAGGCCTTGAGTTTGAGTAAATTTTTTTTTTTTAAAGATGACAGTTGTAACTTGTAAGTTTAAGTGGAATAAAATGTTTAACTTTGCTATGTTTTAATACAAAGACCTTATGAGAATAGCGACCAGAGAGCATTGAAACTAATAAAGGCAATTCTTAGGCCATTAATGATTAGGATAACAAAGGAAACAAAAGACAATAAATTTTTCATTGTCATTAGTTTCCTTTATTTTTCTAAACATTAATAGACTAAGAATTACCTTTATCAGTTTCAATACTCTCTGGTCACTACTCCCATAAGGTCTTTATATTAATTTATTCATAGCAAAATTAAGTAATTTATTTCACTTAAACTAAAAAAATTTTTAATAATTTTAAAAATGCAAAATTTAATAATTTTGCATTTTTTTTTATTTTTTCGATTTGGAACCGGAACCGTCCGGTTCCAAACCGGAACCGACGGTTCTGGTTCCAATATTATAGGAACCTTAACCGGAACCTATAAGGTTCCGGTTAAGAACCGGAACCGAAACCGTACGAATGGTTCCGGTTCGGTTCCGGTTAGCACAGTGACGGTTCCGGTTACGGTTCCGATTTGAACCGGAACCGTGGTCACCCCTACATATACGGAACAAATTAATATTTCGTAAAATACAAAATTTTAAATACTAAATATAACATCAGTTTATACAATTAATTTTGAATTAAAATCAAAAAATAAAAATATAATTTTAAAATATAAAAAAATGTTAAGAATTTAACAAAATGGCTACTAATATGTGTGTGTGAGACAGTCGTCCCCCGCAGAATTGGAAGCAAGCACCTTGAGGGAAAGAAATGAATCGCTCCACTTTGGGTGGTCGTCTCCTTTCGGCGATGATCTGGGAGGTGAATTTTGTTCAACGGCGAGTAGTTTTCGGCGGCAATTTCCATTAGGTGACAGCGGCTTCCATTTCCCGGCGGCGATCTTGGGCTTCAACAAATTTCGGTCGGCACGGCTCGATTTGGCGTTCGGCGCAGCAATAAGCCAATAAGAGCAACCACACCAATGAATAATATGGGGATAATGTAAGATTAATTCTCTCATGTTGAAAAGAATAATTGATGTGGAGAGGAAAGAATAGCAAAATAGTTCTCCTGCAAATGAAGGGAGAATGGCAGGAAAAAAAAAAAAAAAAAAAAAAAAGTGAAGCAAGCATCTAACGCACGCACGGACTGCACGCGCCCGGTGGCGCGTCAGGCGCGCCAGTCGGCGCGCCTAACGCGTCTGATAACTTTAATTTTTTTTTTTTTTTTTGTTTTATTTTTTCTTTTTTTTTTCTCTACCCTCCCACATTCTCTTTCCTAATCACTCTTACATTATCCCCCAATTATCCCCAACCAATGTGGATGCTCTAAGCTGGGTGGCAGTTTGATTTCCCGGCCTGGGCAGCGCAATTAATTCTCAGTGGCGACAAATCTTTTTTGGCAAAAAATAAATTTTCTGACAGCAGCACATTCTGTTTTTTTTTTTTTTTTTTTAGTCCCTTTTAATTTGCATTGCATCTTATTTGATTACGTATTTGAAGCATTCAAGAATGACTTGTAATTTCTTGTTGCAAGACTTTCTTTCTGTTAAAAAAAGAAAAAAACTAATAAGTTGCTGATAGGGATGACAATTCTACCCGCACCTTATAAGTTTCTCGCATTCTTGTCCCTACGAATTTTAAAATACCTGCACAATTTGAGTAATGGGTGCGGGGATGAGGGAATTTTGTATACCCACGCGGGTATGGGGACGGGTGCGGGGAGAGGTATCCCTGCCCATATATATATATATATATATATATATATATATATATATATATATATATATATATATATATATATATATATATATATATATATATATATATATATAGGGAAGGGATCAGGTGCATTTGTGGCTTCCAGTGCGGTTGTGCGGTGGATTAATGTGCGTGAGGTTTATACTTAATGTGCGTGAGATTTGTACTCAATGTGCCTGAGATTTGTACTTAATGTACGTAATGTTAATATGCGTGAGTTTTGTACTTAATGTGCCTGAGTATTGTACTTAATTAATGTGCGTGAGATTTGTGCTTAATGTGCGTGAGTAGTTCAGAATTACGAACTCAGAAGGAAGCTGAACAGAAAACTCACACACATTAACGTCCAAGCTTCTTGTTACTTCTTCCTTCAATTTGGCCATGGTTTCTGGATTATCAGCTACCTTCAGTGCAGTTGAATGTTTATATAGATGACGCACGCACAGCAAAATTTGCACATCAACTAAGTGTGGATTTCTGTTGTATTATTCCCATAATTCTTAACCACCATAGCCGCCTCCGCATCATCATCATCAGGGAGGGGGCAATGGCTACTGGGGATGGAGAAGAAGCTGACATCCATATTTTCTGCTGCATTTTACACATTCACGCACATTAAGTACAAATCTTAGGCACATTAAGCACAACACTCACGCACATTGAGTACAAATCTCACGCACATTAATCATCCGCATAACCGTACCGGAACCTTTCACTATATATATATATATATATATATATATATATATATATATATATATATATATATATATATATATATAGGCTTCGAATCTGGTGCAACTTCTATACTAGATTAGATCATGAGATCTCATGATATCCATTGATTCATTTTTCATGAATGGTTGAGATTATAAGAGATTGTGAAAGTAATTAAGGATATATTGAAATCAAAAGGAATAAATAGTAATTGTAGATATATGTTTAATTATGGATATAATTCAATTGAAATCTTAAGCATTATATTAGGGAGATTATGTATGGAAATTGATATTTTAAATTATTAGGCACCCTATATATTAATAGTAATAAATAATTATATTTTTTACATCTGAAATTTTAAATTATGGAAAATTTTACGGTGGTGTGTGCGTGGATGCGGAATGGTGTGTGCGTGGATGCGGAATGGTGTGTGTATTTTATATTTTGTCATGGTGTACACCTCTTGTTACAGAAAACCGCACACGCCATTCCACACCTGCGCACACACCACCGTAAAATTCCCCACAGTTAAAAAAAAAAAAAAAAAAAAAAAAAAAACCCAATACTATATCTACTACGCACGGATTATCTACTCGAAATTCGAACGCCGATACCCAAATTAGATTCGTATATTTTTGTTTTTTGGGATACGTTTCGCACACGCCCGAAACTAGTAACACACAAACCAAAATGTACATGCCTGTATCACGAAACGCACATACCAAAACGCATAATTTTATGAAAAAAAACCAGCACGTCATGGTGTACGAGCCCTGTTACAGTAAAACGCATACACCATTCCACACCTACGCACACACCACCGTAAAATTTCCCATAATTTAAAATGACAAATGTACAAAATATAATTAAATATTACTATTGATAGGATCCCTAATATTCTGGTAAGATTCTATTTTAAATATAACCAAAATTAAAAACCAAAATGCAATTACCCTTTCATCCTTGACTTTTAAATATATCCTTATTTAATTATTGTTTGACTTTCAATCCTATTCATCAATTGAAAAACTTTATCAATGGATGAGATAGGATCTCATAATCTCACCTCATTGGGTTGGTCTCACTAGATTCAATATATATATATATATATATATATATATATATATATATATATATATATATATATATATATATATATATACACTTAGCTTGTGTTATTAATATTCATTTATTATATAAGTTTATGTATCTTTTATAATTAAAAATGTATAATGAATTAAACTTGTTTATGGGTTAGTGCCTCAGAAATTCAATTGAATTATCATCTTATTGTCTTAATTTTTTGTTTATGAAAATTGAAAAGGAACAACACAAATAACTTAAGTAGCAAACACTTCTCTATCTCTATATATATTAAAGCAAAATGGTTGGCACAAAAATTTTCCCCCCAAAATTTAGGGGCATTTTTGTAAAACCAAACTCATGATTATGAACAAAACATATATATTTTCATAAAATTTATTAACTAACCATATATTAACCTACTTCTCTCATATAAGATTAGACCATGAGCAATTACATATAGGTATAATAAGATAATATTATATTTATATATTATTATATACTATACATATATATTATTCCAAACAAATATACATATATATCGTACATCATATGTAGTTATTAGGATAAGATTTAGTAATGATATATATAATTGGGAAAAATAATTTAATTATATATATTAATTTAAAAATAATCTATTAAAAAGGTTTGAAATGATATAATAAATTATTTTAAAAATTTTTGGCAGATTGGAATGTCGCAAAAGTCTCCTTGCAATTAGAAATTTTTATTTGTAATTATGAAATTAATTACCATATATAAAAATAGTCTATTAAAAGACAGGATATTTATTTATATAATAATTATTTCCATATGAATATATGTAATTGTCAATTACATAATTAGATATAGGTATAATAGGATAATACTATATTTATATATTATTATATACATATATATCGTACATCATATATATAGTTATTAGGATCGTATTTAGGAATGATATATATAATTGGGTAGAATAATTTAATTATATATATTAATTTAAAATTAACATATTAAAAGGTTTGAAATGATGTAGTAAATTATTTTAAAATTATTTGACAGATTGGAATGTCGTAAAAGTCTCCCTACAATTAAGAATTTTTATTTGTAATTATGAAATTAATCACCATATATAAAAATAGTCTATTAAAAGACAGGATATTTATTTATATAATAATTATTTTCATATGAACGTAACTGTCAATTCCATTATTTACAATATACATAATATTCTTTAACAATGTTAAAAAAAAATAACATTAACTACTACAAATTTATAGGCCGTGCATCGCACGGGTGTCATACTAGTAATACAATATATACAAAACCAACTAACACAATTTTAGTTCTAATTATGGACTAACAAGTAATATTTTTGGCTCTTATTAAATTTTTAGAGTTATATTCAAACTTATAAAAAGAATCAATGTGATAATTAGAATTGTAGTATAAAATTTTTATTAAATTTAAATGTAATATTAAAAATTAGAGTTGTGGGTTGGGTATTACCCGCACCCGCAAAATCTATGCGGAGACAGAGATGAGTAGGAATTTCATTACCCGCGCGGGTGCGGGTGTGGGGAGTGGGTTGTGAATGCGGGGGTGGGCCTGGGGATGTATCCCCGCACCGACCCCCGCCTCATTGCTATTCCTAGTTGCTGATATTTTGGTTAAGATGAATGTTAAGCTCGACTTTTCCTGCTAAATACGCATCTGTTAAGGATCCAACAGATTCACATTGCATCCTAGGTGATGAAGAAACTATAAACAAATAAGATTATTGTAATGTACGCAATCTAAAGTGGGAAAAGAAGGTGTGCAATCTGACAATAAAAAGGGAAATTACCATGTTAACCCTGTTTCTAACCGTCAATAAACGAAATTGTTAACAAAAAAACTAAATTGGGTAAAATAATCAAAATCGATGACTAAATTAAGCGCACAAAGAAACATAAGACTAAATCAAGTAAAATCACTATAGTCGAGGACTATACTAAGTATTAATTAAATAGACATTGTATACTACTCAAGACTTATGTGTCAATTTAATAATAATAATAATAATAATAGTTGAGATGTATAATAGAGATGATATGGCATATTACATGAAATTTACCGGATGATTACCTATAATGGGAAGAGGGGCCATTTTATTTTTATTTTTATTTTTAGTTTGAATGTTTATTTGAAACGGTTTTTGAGTTCCATAATCTAATTACATTTAAAAAAAAAAAAATTATCCAAGAATATATTTGACCTTATCAAAAAAAATTATTACTTCAAAATACGAGTGTACAGTCAACTACATATCTACATTGTTTAGCTCTATTTTCTAATTTTCTATTTAGAAAATATGCTTTCCCTCTTTCAATGGAAAAAAGTTGGAAAATTGATAAACAAACTCCACTTGGATATACATTCTATTTTTTAAAATTTTTTAAAAGAAAACTAATAAAGATATCATTCATTATATTGCTAGCTAGGACAATTCCCCTTTTTTTTTTTTTTTTTTCAATATTACAAAATAATTCATTTCAAAGAGTAGAATCAATTACCTAGGAGCGGTAATATAATACGTAATTAACAGTAAGATCAATATAATACGTAATAACGGTAAGATTATGATATATGATAGATAATATCAAACGTAATAAATTGGTATACGGTGTGGTCAGGTGGGTAATAATATAATATAAGTGTGATTACAAGGCAATCAATGGAGCGGAGATAGTAACATTCACTGAAAAAAGACAAAAATGTAATTTATTTCCATATTTGAACTTTAATTAAAGAACGTGAGCTGGATATATAGAGATTCCGCGTGTAGGATTGAATTAAGCTGTAATCCAAAGGCCCCATTCTTCTTCGCCTCCTCTACTCTCTACCTATATATATATCCCTCTCTCCTCTTCATTTTCTTCATTCACAATAAATTAAACCATTTTGTTGTTTTATCGATCAGAGCACCTTTTTAGTTGGGTCGTCTATCATGGAGTTTATTATGGTCATGCTATTCACATTGGCCACCATTTTCTTCTTGAAAAAATGGTTCTGTTTTGGCAGCAAGAAACTGGGTCTCCCACCAGGCACTCTTGGCTGGCCATACATTGGAGAAACATTCCAACTTTACTCTCAAGACCCCAATGTCTTCTTCGCCTCAAAAGTCAAGAAGTTAGTGAAAACTTTCCCCTTCATTTTCTGGTTATTTTTACTGTTTTTGTGAATGGTGTGATCATTAGTTCATTACAGGTATGGGTCTATATTCAAGACTCATATATTGGGGTGCCCTTGTGTGATGATTTCGAGCCCCGAGGCGGCGAAGGTGGTTTTGGTGACCAAAGCTCATCTCTTCAAGCCTACATTCCCAGCTAGCAAAGAGAGGATGCTGGGGAAACAGGCCATTTTCTTCCACCAGGGAGACTACCATTTCAAGCTCAGGAAGTTGGTTCTCAGAGCTTTCATGCCGGACGCCCTCAAGAACGCGGTCCAGGATATCGATTCCATCGCCAAGCACACGGTTCAGTCCTGGGAAGGCAGGCTAATCAACACCTTCCAAGAAATGAAGACGGTAAGGACTTGAAACTGTTATGTTCTGGACTTGACCCTCCTTCAAGCTTCCGCCCAACAATCTCTCTAGCCACCTGCTGTTAAAAGATTTAACTTTATTCCTTACAGGGGCCGCACTTTTTAGAGGAAGGGTGTTAAAATTGACCCTTCAGCCTCTGTCCAAGAATCCCTAACCACCAATTTGACCCTTCGTCGGCCTCTGCCCAACAAAAACATTGACCTTAATCCCTAATCACCTTGGTCCTTGAGACCTTTGCCCAATAACCCTTAATTACCTGGTGTTGGATTTGACCCTTCACCTGTCCAGAATCCCTTGATTTTGGTTGTTTGAGCAATTTTTGTTTGTTTCCTCCGCCCAACAGAAACATTGAAATTGGTCCTTCGGGCCTCTGCACAACAATCCCTAACCACCTAATGTTGAATTTGACCCTTTCGACCTCGGTCCTGCAGAAACATAGGACAGAAGAATCCCCTGTTTTTCGTTGTCTAACCAATTTTGTGTTTGTTTCAGTACACTTTCAACGTGGCATTGCTTTCTATATTGGGAAAGGACGAGGTTATTTACAGGGAGGATCTGAAGAGGTGCTACTACACCCTGGAGAAGGGCTACAATTCGATGCCGGTTAACATCCCGGGAACGCTGTTCCACAAAGCCATGAAAGCCAGGAAGGAGCTGGCTCAAATCTTGGGGGAAATCCTGTCAATTAGGAGGAGTACGATGAAGAACAACGACAGCCCTAACGACTTGGTCGGATCATTCATGGGCGACAACGAAGGCCTCACCGACGAACAAATCGCAGACAACATAATTGGCGTGATTTTCGCGGCCAGGGACACCACAGCCAGTGTTCTTACTTGGGTCCTCAAGTACTTAGCTGAGAATCCCTCTGTCCTGGAAGCTGTCACAGTAAGATCAGACTCCATTGCATAAAAAATAAAATATTATTTCTTTTTTTTTTTTTTTTTTTGTTATTATTGGTTGATTAAGTTGGGATTTAATTAATGGGATGGTGGCTTTATAGGAAGAGCAAGAGGCCATATTGAAAGGCAAAGAGGGGCAGGTTCTGTGTTGGGAACATACCAAGAAGATGCCTTTAACTTCAAGGGTGATTCAAGAAACACTTAGGGTGGCATCAATTCTGTCTTTTACTTTCAGAGAAGCTGTTGAAGATGTTGAATTTGAAGGTCAGCTTCAACACCTAGCCTGCTCTCACCCCCCTCCCCCCGCCCCCCACACACACAAACCCACCCCATCTGACTAATTTCCGTTCACTCCGAGAGGCACAGGAACTGGTCCAAGGGTCAGAATTGTAACTTGGAGTCAAACCCAGTTTATCTCAGAAACCGTCCTTACGAAAAAGCTCATTTGCTACTTAAGCTACCATTTGGGTTAAACCGACCCAAGAGTTAACAAAGTTAATACTTTGTTCAATTCTGATGTCATAGGCTTGGTTTGTTTTTGGAAATGATTTTCAGGGTATCTCATACCAAAAGGGTGGAAGGTGTTGCCTCTCTTTAGAAACATTCATCACAGCCCAGAAAATTTCCCAGACCCAGAAAAATTTGATCCTTCAAGATTTGAGGTAAATTTTTTGATTACTTATCAATTCTTTATGATATATATATATATATATATATATATATATATATATATATATATATATATGTTACATTCAATTTTACCCATGTAAATCCCCTAAAACTGAGACAAATAATTGGTGTGATGTGACAGGAAGCTCCCAAACCCAACACATTTATGCCATTTGGAAGTGGGATCCATGCATGTCCTGGGAATGAGTTAGCCAAGCTTGAGATTTTGATCCTTGTACATCATCTCATCACAAAATACAGGTTGGTCAAAAAAGAAACTCTCAACTTCTACTTCGTTTCTTCTTTTCTGGGAATTCACATGATGAAAATAGCTTATTCTTATCCCATTAGACAGTAAAATTTAAGAGTATATATAGCAGATGCTTGTCAAAAAAGACTTGTAGACCCAATAACTTACTATAATTATCATAATTTCTTCATCATTTTTGGTGATGGGCTTTCAAAATAGATTAAGCAATGATAAGATTTGGTTTGTGGTGTTATGTTGCAGGTGGTCTATGGTGGGCCCACAGAATGGAATTCAGTATGGACCCTTTGCTCTTCCACAGAATGGGTTGCCCATAAGGCTGTCTCTCAAAGAAACCCCATCCACACTCATACAATAAAAGTTGGCATTTTCTGTTCTGAGGCACAATAAACATGAACAGACAAAATCAATCAGCAAAAGTGTGAGAAAATTTTAGGGAGAAATTAAGCAAATTGTAAATAGTGTGTTCCCATGCATACTACAATAAGAGTTGTAAGGGAACTAACTCAAATTGAGTTGACTAGAGATCCATTATTATTATTATTTTAACAAAATAAGAAACTCATATAGAGCAAAAGCCAAAGGGGTTAGTTTAACATCATAGTTAAATTCTTATTTTTTTGTTGCATTGTTTGTTAGTTTCTTGGCATGCTTGTAATGTAATCTAGTTGGAAGTTATTGGAAATCTCCTTTTTGACGGCACAACTTTTCTCTAACGTATATATGGGAGTATTTATTTCTTCTCTTACTTGTGTGTTTTGACATTGTTGCGAAGACTGATAAAGGCAAAGTCTAGTATCCGATGGTTGCGGAATTGTTGGAAGGAGGTCGATAAAGGTCAAGTGCAGCACTCAGTGTCTCGAAAATGTGTGGCGGTATAAAGAAATAAAGTTGTGTATTCACTACTAGCTATAGCTTTTGGAGGGGTAAGTGTTTGATCCTAACAAGTGGTATCAAAGGGAGGTCATGGGTTCAAGTACGAGCTATAGCTTTTGGCGTAATGGTAAGCGATTGTTCCTAATAGACATGGTTGGATGGCCAACACCAGTGGTGGAGCCAGAAAGCTGGGGTTGGGGGGGCCAAATTTATAGAAGAAATTTATTATCTTATTGTGCCAATTATTATTGATAATTATTTTTAATTATACTATGTACAATAATATATGAAATATATAATTATATGAGTACGATCGTTAAGATTGTCAAACATTAATTTTGAATTTTTTTACATAACACAAAAAGTATACAATAGTAAAAAATAGGAAAAATTACATTTTTAACCACTAAGTTATAGGGTAATTGAAGAATTCATAATTATTAGTCATACTTACTTTTCGTCCCTAAAATATACTCCGTAATTGATGTTGCAAATTTCGTCCCTTTACTAACAAAACATTAGGAACGAAGTATAGCTTAGAAAGAAAGAGTGACCACAACATGTCATTTAAAGGACGAAATTTGCAACGTCAATTATAGTTTAGAGACGAAAAGTGAACACGACCAACAATTATGGACGAATTCTATAATTATCTCATAACTTAGGGACGAAAAGTGTAACTTTCGAGTTCATTTAAAATATACATAATAGATTATTTTTAAAAAAAAAATTAGGAGGGGCCAAAAGTATAATTTATCCATATTATAATAATATATACCTATATATTTATTAAAAACAGGGGTGGGGTTGGGGGGGGGGGGGGGGGGGGGGGCCAGGGCCCCCCTTGGGGTAGGGGTGGCTCCGCCCCTGGCCAACACAATTGCATTTGGATATTTTTCGAAGTTTAAGTTTAACTTAATTTGTACCAAATGTTCACAATTTACCTTTTAAAAATTGACAATTTGTATACTATGAACACACAATGTTACATATATGTAATTGATTATCTTATTTTGTATTAAAAAGTTCCTTTCAAATACTACAATCACACAATATTAACAGATTAGGATATTATGACCCTGTATTGTATTCACAAATTCCCTTCTACAATTGTTATGTATTTTGAATTGATTTAGAAACACAATTTATATTCTAAAAGTTTACAATTCCAATACTAAAATTACACTATTTATACGTCGTTTAGAACCAAGGTCCACCTTGCAAAGTGGACCCTAATCCATGGTATAACAATTCTCTGATAGCACTCTTGGTTTTTTTTGGCAGCAGAAGATCCAGTCACGCTGCGGAGGATAAAAAGAAATATAGTTTAATTTATTCTCTAATTAAAAAATTATTAAATATATTTCATTTTCAAGTCAATCCAAACAAATCAACAACTGACTTTTTACCTATATATATATACTTCCATTCAATCATGGCGTCACCTCTGATCCAATGCTCAATTTTTTTAAAAAAATATTTGACTTTAACAAATTCAATTGTATAGTATAACAAATCACGTAGCAGCTGACCTTATTAAGTTAGCAACACTTGTCTCTCTTCCAGCCTATGATCGCTACTTCTAAACTACCATCATTATATTGTTACAGCTTAGCCGGGAATCACATCATCTTAGCTTATTCAATCCATAATTAATTTAATTTGTTTAATCCATAAGAAGAAATAATTAAATATTGAATACGTACTATTCAATTATAATGCATGCTCAAGTCCGATGAATGTGATGACACAATGTAGGGTTTTAATTTAAATAATTAAGTTTTATATATTTCATTATACATTAAAGTATATTAAGAAGAATGTTTTAAATAATGTTTAACGATAAAACTTATGGGTCCGTTTACTAATAGAAAACTGTTCTCAATATTCTGGTTTTTAATTTTTCAGTTTTCATTCTCTGTTTTCTGTTTAGAAAACTTGTTTACTAACAGAAAATTGTTCTCTGTTTTCTTTTTCTAATTTTTTAGTTTTTACCTAAAATTTAGTTTAGATAATATTAATATTTTTTGAGCTAATATTTAAAATAATTTTTTTTTTTTGGATATATTCATTTGAATGACATGCATGTATATGAATATATAACTTTTACTTTGAATTCTAATATATATGAGATATCAATATTCGATATCTAGACCGAATTTGTATTATAATGTAACATAATTAAAAATATTCGAACTAATAATTTATTGAGTTCAATCAAAATCTAAAACATTATATAGAGTTTAATTCTTAATTTTGATAATGTAAATAATGTCTAACTTTAAAATGTAAACAAATAAAATTATGTTTAAATAAGTAAAGTAGAAAATATAGAAGATAGTGATAAGTAAAATAAGATGATAATGAATATAATCATATTAATGTGGTTATAGTGACATATAACTAAATAGATGATAGATGATTCTGTTTTTCATTTCGAAAACAGTTTTTAAGTGTGTTTCAGTTTTTCAGAAATTTTCAAAAATTATTTTCAGTTTTCAAAATAGAAAATTGTGTTAGTAAACATGTTTTCTGTTTTCTATTTTCCAGTTTCCGAAAATTTTCAGAATTTTCAGTTAGTAAACGGCCCTTATATATTTAAAAAGGACATTTATATATGTATGTTTTGTTAAGCAAGTACAAAAAATGATCAAATTTGTTTGAAAATTATATTAAAAAGAAAGATAAAAGGGTAAATAAGGCTCAATCTATATTTTATAAAGTTTTTGTATTGTTTTTGTTTAGTTTCAATGCTTTTTCTTTTATAGAAAAAATTGAAATTTATACTCTTCACAAATATGTCAATTAAAAATATTACTTCTGAATTATTAGTAGTGTAAATATTACTTCTCGATTTTCAAAACGTTAGCGTTA
This sequence comes from Ipomoea nil, assembly GCF_001879475.1. Classification (NCBI taxonomy): domain Eukaryota; kingdom Viridiplantae; phylum Streptophyta; class Magnoliopsida; order Solanales; family Convolvulaceae; genus Ipomoea; species Ipomoea nil. Next base: position 1,453,937 of record NW_017617232.1, on the reverse strand, counting down.
CGGTAGTTCAATTCAAAAATACATCAACACATGAATTTTTCATAATCACAACTGTGAACTTATCAATCAAATGTTCTCCCGACGTATACGTTAGTTTAATTTATTATTCTATAGAAAAAAAAAACATTTAAGTCGCATTGTTAATAAGTTCAAGAATGGCAGCTAGCTTAGCTACTTAATTAGCTTTCCAGTTCCAGTACGTACAGTAGTCATCATTTTACATGCAACATACACTTTTGTCAATGCCAAAGATATTTATAAATATTTATTAATATTTATCTTACAATTATTTAGGTTGTTGAGGTTTACCAATACGTGGCATGTATTTACAACGTTGATTACTGTTATTACGTTCTTTCATAATCAAAATTTTTTCTTTGATTTTGATAATTATATATTGGCCCTACTGCGGGCAGTATTTGTTGTCTTATTTTGAATGAGATGATCGAGCTGTGTTCATCTAACAACTACACATCACATTTTCTATGTTCTCAATAATATACAATTCGCCCATGAAATCAATTCTTTTTTTTTTTTTCTTAATGTTTAATTTTTAAACAATTTCATATATATATAATTATGATAATAAGTTACATAATTAATTATGATTAATTCCAATTTTTTTTATTCTAAGAATCAACTTTGTAATATCAAATTTAATTTGCCAAGTTATGGGAGTTGCATGTTTGAATGCTATGAATTTCACTTCTATCTTTTACAAATATCTTGTGTTAGGCTGCATGTTTGACTCGATTGTTGAAACACAGATCTCAAAATTTTGATTTTAATTTACCTCCTATGAAATCTCTATGCTTTTTCATATATAAACCTAATTCTGCCAACACTTCATATCTAAATTGCGAAGTCTTCCTTTGTTCAATTAGTTCGTTGAAACATTTATATTTGAGTACTTTTATATATATATATATATATATATATATATATATATATATATATATATATATATATATATATATATATATGCAGGGACGGAGGGACTGCCCCCCTCACCCCACCCCCACCCCCACCCCATATATAGTATTTGTATGTATATATGTATATATAGTACCTGTTTTAGTATTAGTATAAAAAAATTATAAAAAGTTATCAAGAAATGAGTTAGAGTAGGTGGTAGAGCACATCATTGGTAATAATGAGGTTAAGGATTCCAATCTTAGCATCAACATAGTTTTACAATTTTTTTTAATAGCTTTTTAATATTACACACACACTCTATTATAAGATGTGTAATTTATAGTGTGTTTTCTATTTAAATTATTTTATTAATTATGTTTCATATTTTGTTATGAATATTTTAATAAAGTTTCGATGTGTTTTATTTTTCGTCCATATCCAACAATATTTACAATTATATTTCTAAGGTAGTTTATTTATTTATTTTTAAATTATCTCTTTTGTTTTAATGCTTCGTCTTTTCTGAAAAAAAAAATTCTGAATCCGTCTGTACTATTTCGCCCCCCCTCAACCGAATTTCTGGCTCCGTCCATATATATATATATATATGTGTGTGTGTGTGTGATCCATTGTATCATGAGAAGTCTATACTTCAACACTCTTAACACTTTCGGGAAGAAGTGAATCAACTTTAAAGAAAGTTATATATATATATATATATATATAAAAGTTGATTGAAGTTTAAATATTGGTATCGTGTATATATCCATTAATTTTAGTAGGAGAGAAAATACTAATAAATGCAAAGTGGTTAACAACCTTGAATTTGGATTTTTGGAAGATTCTCATCAAGTTTGATTTAGGTATTTTCAACATGCATGCATGCATGTTTACCTTGTTTTTCGTTGAATATATATAAACCACTAGCTCTTCTTTTCCAAAAACATCCATATATTTCAATGTCAGATGGATAAGCATACAGTTGCAGGTCAGATCCAGAACACAGGATTCTTGGGGATCATACTTTACCCAGCTACATGGACAGCAGCTATAGGTTAGTGTCCTTTCTCATGATTTAGTCTTTTTTTTTTTTTTTAAGAATTCTAATGATTTAGTCTAAGATTTGAAATCCTTACTATTCTTGCTGGTTTATCTCGTCTGGCCTTGGGCTTATATTGCAGGCTATTGTGTGGTTATGGCTTGGATAAGGTACATTTCGTGTGGTTATGTTTACTTTGTCTAATTGTTGGCAAAATTGCAATTGTTATACTATGTACCATGGTTCATACTGCATTGTGAATCTTGATAGGAAAATTTTGTACCTTCAGTTAACACATTCTGTACCTACAGTTAATCATTTCTGTACATATAAACAAATAACTTGATAATTGTATGTTGACACATAATATAATAACTACAGATACAGAAACTATCAACTGCATGTACATAATATGTCAACTATAGATACTGAATCTTAAGGTTATTTTTGGACCAAGATCTACAATGCAAGGTAGACCCTCGTCCATGGTATAATTTGCCGCAAAATTGTGCCTCTTACTTGACATTGTTGGTTCTAGGTAGGCTTCTCTTGGATTCAAGGCCTACTCTCCTTGACTTCAATTCAATCATTATTCTATGGACCATGACTCACACATTTGTGTGACTGACTGACTGTATGAGCCATAAATAAAAAGTACATTTTTTGAGGAAAAAATACATTTTAATATACTAAAAGTACATTATTTGTATATGTAAACTACATTATTTGAAGGTACATAATTTTTTATATATTATCAAATAATGTACATTCAGTATACAAATAATGTATTTTTAGTACATAAAAAATGTATATTGCATTCATGGTCCACACAATAATTTGCCCCTTGACTTGGCAAATTATACTATGGACTGGGGTCTACCTTACAATGTGGACTCTGGTCCAAAATAATATTCATATTATGCGTTTGCAGTTAACAAATTATGTGTCTGTAAACTAGATGCACATAATATGTCGTTAACATATTATATGTATATGTAGTTAACATATTATGTGTCTTATGTCTTCAATTTATTTATAGACATATAATTTGTTAACTAAGATCCATAATATATTAACAGCAGACACATATTTTTGGACTAGTGTTCACAATGATGTTAACAAATACCAACTTCTTTTAATAATGATGCTTAATTAAATGTGTGAAATATCGAAAGACAATAGGTGAATTCGGATATTAAAAATTTTATGGCATGATTCGTAGGTGATGAGATATTTTATTCCAGTTGCATCTTTAATTTAAGAGTAAAACAACATTGGTTTAGGGTAAAACCTACATTACTTTTGGAAAACCCCACATTGTTTTTGAGAAGACTTGTTAACATACATAAATTTAAATAGAAAATACGAATTTTCAAAAAAAAAAAAAAAATAGAAAATACGATATTAATTTTATAAACATGCAACAATTAATTTCCCACACATCAATTTTGAATAAAGTCACTTTATTTTAGGAAAAATACGTATTGTTTTGGCCTATCACTTCATTAGGAAGTCTAAACAAGTATCATTTTAGAATAAATATACTTAATTTTTTACACGCATTGTTTTAAATTAAAATGCATGATCCAAGCACATGCCATTTCAGACAAAACCCGCATCGTTTTTTGCCTAATAAATACTCATAAATATATTAAGAAGCCTAAACATTTGTTATTTTTCTTTTTGATAAATAAGTATTATGACTTTATGTATTTGAGTTAGGATATAACTCACAATCCTAATCTCATTACGATTCCCTCATTATATATACTTGTAATATGTACATTTGTAATCAATTCATTCAAGTTGGATTTAATTAGTTCATTTCAATATGTTGTTTGTTTAATTTTAACTGAATAGCATACTCTTCTTTTACAATAACATAGATCCACAACATATTTTAATGTCAGATGATGAGTAAACATCATATCCTTAACATAGGATTCTTGGGGATAGATCCTTAATATGGTGATTGGTGAGCAGCTATAATTTGTGAATTATGATTAACCCCACTCGAGCTCCATGGCCAGATGCAATCTCCTCTCAAAGATATTGTAGTACTGTGTAGTAAGATATATAGGAGGCAACAACAGCGAGCTATATATTTCTAGAATCCTGAGTGGGGGCAAGGATTGACATTAAGGAAATTAACAGGTACTAATTTTCTTCTGTACATTATATATATAGGGAAGGGTTCAGGGGCGGGTATAGCTTCTCGTGCGATTATGCAGTTAACTAAAAAAGACGTACGTTAAGAACACAAACCACAAACTTAAAGTTTTAAAATGACGTATCTTAAGTTTCAACAACTGACGCACCACCTTAAGCATACAAATCAAACACCTTTAAGAAGGAAAACAACGCACCTTAGGAAAGAAAAACCGCGCACCTTAGGAAAGAAAAACCACGCACTTAAAATTTTAGGTCAACGCACCTTAAGTTTCAACACTGACGCACCTTAAGCACACAAATCACGCATCTTAAGAAGGAAAATCACACACCTTAAAAAAGAAAACCACGCATAACCGCGCATGAGAAGGCCTACCGCACGCGAACACAATTCTATATATATGATTATTTTGATGGGTTTCAAGCACCACGTGAACCATAATTTATTTTTTATTTGGTGATTCTGATACTAAATTGAAAATATGTTCTTACTCACAAAAGACGAAATCTCTCGCTTCTGGGCTTCCACATTCCGGGCCATAAGATTTGTGGCGGACGGGAGGTGGTAATTAGGATAAGTCAACGATTCATTAGGTATGAATATTAATGCTTTTGAAAAGTATATGTTCTTTCCCAACTAAAAGTAATTGCACATTTATATTTATATATTATATATGCTCAATAATCAAGAATAAGCTAATTAATGATTGATAATCCTAAGCTAAAAGCTTATAAAGTACTTGTATTTTTCATGAAAAAATATAATTTTATTGCTACGTAACAAGTTGGATTTGGGCAATATAACAGGGAAAAGGGACAAGAGGTTTTCTTGAGGTAACAATTAAAACTCCATAAATGTGCAGATCTTGTGTTAGAATTGTCTCCTAGCTACAAGATTTTGATATATAAATGGTACGGTTTCAAACCAATGCACGGAATATAATTGCATTCAATATAATCACACCAACTAGATAGTCGAATTAGGCAGGGGGTCAAATCTTTATCTCCATTTTTTCTTCTTGTTCTATTATCTAGAATACCAATAATTATTCATCAAGTGAATATATGGATTGCCGAAAGAGCTCTGATCTAGATGTGACCTAACTCTATTATTGTGAATGCCATTATTATGATCGGTACCCATGCTAATAAACATAATTTTGAAACCTTAATTGACATTATTATTATAAGAGAGCATTAGTACCGAAAATTATGTAATAATACCTTAATACACGAACTAATACTAGTTGGTGGGGAGCCTATTGTATTGTGCATTGTTATTTCCCTCCAAAACCTAACACCTATTTTCAAAGAGATATTAGGAAACTTAACTTTAAGGAGGTGTTTGGTTGGGTCTTTTGACTTTATTTAAAGGCTGAATCCCGACCTCCTGCCTGACTAAGCATTTGGGGAGATGTAAATCACGGTGACTCAATGACTTAGCAGATAAGGCTAAAATGCAATCCTTAGCTAGTACAACTTATAATACGTAAGTGTTTCAATGGATACTTTAACTATAATGGAAACAGACTTCGAAGTCAATTGATCTGCATATTATAACTATAATGCATAAGTCTGTTTGGCCTCACTGCCATTGTTATTTGTTAAACCCTATATATATATATATATATATATATATACCAAAAGTATATATATATATATACCAAAAGTTACCAATGCAACAATGGGTACGGTATAGCTAAACTTACACAAGGGAATTCAACACAGCTCTCTGAGAACCCAAGCAGCCGAGATTCCATCTGCAGAAAACTAAAAAGAAATAACAAACAAAAAATTTATCACTCGCCGTTGCCGGGGATCGAACCCGGGTCACCCGCGTGACAGGCGGGAATACTCACCACTATACTACAACGACCCCTGTGAAAATGTAAACAAAAATAATTTTAATTTTATGAAATAATCTAAAGAAAACCGACAAAATGATTCGCCGTTGCCGGGGATCGAACCCGGGTCACCCGCGTGACAGGCGGGAATACTCACCACTATACTACAACGACTTTGACTTTCAAAGTCTGAATTAACCTTTATTAGTCTGTTACAGAATTTGCATTTATTATAATTCCATTTCCAATCTTCCCAGCATTGCAATGCTTCTTTATTTTTATCCTTTAAAAAAAAAAAAAAAACTTAGTCTCTAATTATTAATTTGATAGCATTAAATTTTCCACCACAAAAGTAGTGTCAATGTAATTCTTCATTAGAATTTGAGCATTTCTATTCACAAAGCATTAACAATGAGGGAAAAAGATTTTATTTATTTATTTTTTATTTTATCTCGATGTTTACTTTAAAAAAAATTTAATTATGGTTTTTTTTTGGCAGTTTCCAAGATATTTTTTAAAATTATTTTAACATTCGTTTTATGTATTATCATATAATAGTACTTTTGTTTTTAAAAGTTTAACATTTACATATTATGAAATTTTTTTCATACATGCAACACGCATGCAATTGATTGGTTGTTAATTCAAAATTGAATTATTTGTTTTATAAATTCTATATCAATATCAGAAGGATTGCTATTATCAACAAATTATGATAATCTTCTTTTGACTAAATTTAAGATGTCAAACTGTCAAATCCCTCTCCGAGTATGCACTACTGGAAATTCTGAAATTTCCGACCACCTGAAAGTTATCTTAAATCAAGTCAAAAGCCTTGTTCCGATCACTTTTGGTATCCGAAAAACCCTTGTTGCTATTTCCGACCACTTTTTGCATTCAACTTGATTTAAGATCACATTCAGGTGGTCGGAAATTCAATAATTTCCAGTAGTGATGGCTTAGTGCAATTTTGTGTTATTTAAGAGGTGATATACTATACCCCTTTATATATAAGAATGCTCATTGATTTATGTCATACATGATATGATTGATTTAGATGTTACTAGTTTGAAAGATAAAAGCAAATGATATCATATCAGTTTGCCTGAAGCAAACGAGGGAATGAATTATTTCATATTAATTTGCCCGAAGCAAATGAGAAAGTGAATCACATTATGTGAATTTGCACGAAGCAATTCCCAAACCAGTGAGTGAAACTAATGAAAAGTTGAGGACAAAGATTTTTTGGAGATCTTGAAGAGATATTTTATTTGAAAAGCTTCTCAGCTTCCTTACGATTGTTGTGTACCCTTATAATATCATTTGATATGTATGCTTTCATATATGATTATATATGTTACTCTTAGATGATTGCATATATGTTTTGGGTACTTCATATGTTGCGATACATTTTTAAAAAGGCTTTAAAGACCCAAATGAAATTATAGTATCGGATGTGCTAGTGGGTCTCCTTGGGAAAATATATTTGTTTGGTGAGTCAGATTTCTTCAAATGCATATTACATAAAGCATATTTTGTAGAAGAAAATTCTTAAATTATATAAATTCTTGTTGGGGAAATCAGTTTTATATGTGATTGTTGTTATCACGTACAATCTGACATACTGCATATCATAATTATTTTCCCTAGAACCTAGTACGTGATGTAAAATCAAACATTTCTCATCTGCGTTTAATTCACAATGTGTAGTCGATCTTTTTCTTATATAACCACCATAGTGTACCTTTGTGGGCACGTATATGTTATTATAAACCTCCGTCTGTTATTTAAATTCTTAGAGCCCATGATATGGGATCAATATATAATTAGGTACGCTGATTGCACACTTTATGAAGATCATTTCACGGCATTAAGGGGAGATAAGAGCTCAAATTTAATAGACTGCCGAGAAATTCTATGGATGATTGATAAAAAAGATGTTCAATATTTAAATCCACGTACTAGGTAGACTGAACTAGAAGTTCAGAAGAAGTAAACTGAATTGGAAGTTCAGAAGATAATTAATCTGCCAATATATATTGATCATAAAAAGAGTGACCACCCAAGTCCCATATATCTTCCCCAACTTGGACCGTATGTATCTACCAATGTTCCTTGACGCCAGAAGCGTGGAGACATGTCGGTATAAAAGACAAGAATCCGCGAAAAGCTAAATCTTGTAGAAAATTTTTGTCACTCTTGAAATCGTTTAAAGAAGTATGTCTTGAAGACATTCGTCCAGAAGGCGAAAACCCCCCAGTAAATTTATAGGTGCACCCAAAATCATAATACTGGGGATGCGGAATGACCAGATAAAATATCCTTGGGAAATGGCTAGAGTTTGGTTGAATTAGAAATTGCGATGAATTTTATATATATGGGAGAAATTTATTAAAAATGTTATAGTTGTCGACAACAGAATTGCCTTTACAAATTGCTCTTGTTATACGATATTCTGGATCCAGAGATAGGCACCAGTAGTGCCCTAACTTTTTTTTATGTTTAAAGGAGCAATTAAGGCATATACAGCTCAGTTCGCTAAAATTGTATTCTCTTTATAACATGTACACCATTTAATGTTAACCCTGTAGGTTATAAATGGGTGTTTGTACAAAAGAGAAATACAAACAATCTGGTGGTATGATATAAAGCGAGACTGGTAGCTTAAGGGTTTTACGCAGAAATGTTGGGCGTCGGCCGGGTTGGCTGAGTTCACCCCCTGCTCGATTCAAGACGTGGCACTGTGGCTTACCAGGGAGAGATGTGGTTAAATGGTTAATGTCCACCTACTTATCACCAATTGGTTTTAAGTAGGATATGGCAACCAGGTACCATAGAACTATGTGGTTAAGCGTGCTTAACTTTCGGCAATCCTAAGTATAGTGCAGCGCTGAGATCCAACAAGAAACCCTGAATTGATTTTGATCAAATATTCCCTCCCACAACAGATGGCATTATTTTCGCTAATTAAAATCATTGAACGTCATGACCACAAACTTATGGGTCATTAGACGCTAATATTTATTTGTAAATCCCTGATTGATTCAACACTTTTGAAATAAGGAAAGTGAAAATCGCAACGTGTATCATTAAACTACTAAAGTCTTTGTATGACTTGAATATTATTGACGGAGTGTTTTCCTCCCGAAGAAGGAATATGCAAATAATATGTACCGTTATGTGTTCGTTAACAAATTGTTAATGGAGTTATTTATTTATAATCTCAGTTGATATTGATGGTTTAAATATTATTGAAACACATAGAGGGCTTGGTGATATTAGCTCGTGCCGAAAGACGGAGTTTTGAAATAAAAGACTTGAAAATCTAAGTATTGTCTCGACCTGAAGATCGAGCTTCTCCTTGAAGAAGTTTTATACACCAGTTAGCCTACTTCAAAAATGTCTTGAAGATGTTTTATATGGATATATAAGTATCATTTACTTATCACACTAACAGTTGTCCAATAATCTCTTGAAATATATAAGGGACTATTTAGACTCAAAGATGATAGTGAGGATATTTTGGGACTAGAAGTCCATTACTTCGTTGTTATTGGAGCACTACTATAGAACTAGAAGTTCCATAGTTGCATCAGGCCTAATATTGAATTGGCGATGAAATTGCTAACAACGTTTAGTGCTCCCTCTACAATGAAATATTGGAATTGTGTTTAACATATCATCTAGCATTTTTGAGGTACAAAGATTTTGACGTTTATGTGAGAAACCAATATGTGATTTTGATGGGCTACTTGAGTACTGGCTCTTTTATTTGATCCCTATGATGCCAAGTCTCAAACTGGTTATGTTATGTTTTACCCCCAATGTCCCATAGGAGGACGAATAAAGATTGTGTTACCCAAGCAAGTAATAGGTTTGTTAAGGGGAACCTTACAAAACATATTGCACATAAGTCCTTCTACACACATGAACTTCAGAAGAGTGGTAAAATTCTTGTTGAGAAAGTTCGCCCTAGTGAATAACCGTGCTTGCATCCACTTTTGAGTAATATGTTTATAAAATTGGGATGCGTTGCTTAGAAGATTGTTATCTTCAGGGGGAGCGACGATGCCAACTAGACGAGATTGAAAAAGGCTTGATTCAAGCTCGTGTGCGCGGTCACGATGCCAAACTTCGGTATCATTTTCCAACCGGTATAGTCACTTGGTTCGGCCGAAACCGAGAGCACGAGAGGTTGTGGTGCACCGAGAGCACAACTTTCGTGCAACGGTGGCCGAAACTGGGTAAGGTCGAAAGTTGAGACCGAACCCTGCACGCCAACGGTCTGGAACCCGAAAGTTCAGACTGTTATGGGGTTGAATTCATCTATTACAGAGTTAATATCCTATTAACTCCAATTTTGAATTCTGAATTCAATTCTCAGGTAGTGCCCTGCTGTTATAGCTGTTGGAAAGCCAGCTTTAAAGTGCCATAATAAAAGCTATTTAATCCTTCAACCCTATATAATAAAGGGTAGAGGCAGTAGAGAGATACACAGAAAAATAGAACACGAAAGTTCATCATTTTTAGCCTCAAAACCTCTCTGCTTCTACTCCTTCTTCAAGCCTTACTGTCTTCATAACCGTGTCTTGCTTGCCGGATTCCTTGTTTGAGTGCTCAAACATTGAATCACTAACAAGTTTTATCCTAGGAAGCCTAGGCCACAACGCTCCTAGCATCTTTGGGAGGTGGCAAATAAGGTTTTAAGGAAAGAGTGCTCACTTGACTCTTGCAAAAATCCAACACCAAACACTAGCCAAACTTCCTCATCTTTTCTTCCCTTCTTTCCAGAAAATAATAGTAATATTTTATTTGATTATTATTTGTTTTCTACCAACGGTTCCAACACTTTTTTCCCTTAGCTAAGTTTTTCCCCACAGGGTTTTCTTATGCTAAGGTTTTTAATGAGACAATCGATGTAGGTGCACTTGAGTGGATAGTCATGAACACCCTTGAAATCTTGAAGATTATGCTCTGAAGGCATATGGTTGCACTCTTTCTCCCTTAGTTAAGTTTTTCCTCACTGGGTTTTCTTAGGCTAAGGTTTTTAATGAGGCAACCGGTGCAATACAATGGTTTAATATACTTCGTGTATTCTTTTCCTCGTCTAGTTTTTTCCCACTGGGTTTTCTAGCGAGGTTTTTAACAAGGCATGAGTATAGTTATTTAATGGTCAAGGGGGAGTGTTATATATATTAAAGCATAATGAAGTATGTAAAAAATTTTATTGTGTTCAAATTTATTGGTAAAGTTTTATATTTAATATAATTTGTGTATATATTCATTTAAACATCATTTATAATTTATTTGACTCCACATATATAAAGAGGAGAAATTAGATATAAAATAAATATAGTTGTTACATAAATAATCTTTTTCAAATGAATATGTTTTTTGTGGAGATTTTCGACAAATATCGCATGTTGTTTTATTTACAAGTTTTATTTAAATACATTAGTTATATAATTAAAGTATTTATTTCAAATTCAAATTCCTTTCAAAAAAAAAAATTCAACTTCAAATAATAATACAAGTAACAATAAACTTTATAATCAGCATAATAATAGCAAAATTAAACCTCTAAAAATATTAAATATTACATTGTATAGTTATACTTACATTTTTAATCAAATTAATTCTAAGCTCAAGAACTCAAGTACATTTTTCTGTTTTCACAACCATTACTTTCTTTGCTAATTCAGAGAATGTCAAAATTTTAATTGGTAAATTTGTTAAATTAATAATAGGTCGTGCATCGCACAGGACAATTACTAGTGATTTATAAAAACTAGACTAAAAGAGCATTTAATTTGTTAATTAAATGAATCATAAAAAGTAGAATAAAAATATTTATTTATCTTGTGAAAAAATAAAAGAGAGAAGATAATTAAAAGTGTTGCTAATGAGGTTTGAACCCATGACATAAGCATTTTATAACATAAAATTTGGAGTTCAACCAACTAAGATACTCAAATTATTGATATTTTCAATATAAATACAGATTTTATATAATATTTCATGCCCCCACAGCCAAGTCCTCTTTGTCAATGGAATCCCATTCCTGAATATAATGTTCTTTTTATTTTTTCAATTCCATTGTTAACGCTCTCCCATAATCTCCTAAATTTCAATAATAGGTGGAGCTATAACTTAGGCAAGCTAAGGGAATTCATGGTTACCAGGGATTGAACCTGAATCACCAGGCTGACAAGCAAGAATACTCACCACTATACTACAACGACTTTGACTTTCATAGTCTAAATTAACCTCTATTAGCATATATTATAATTCCATTTCCCATCTTCCGAGCATTGCAATACTTTTTTTTTTTTTTTTAAACTTAGTCTCTAATTATTAACTAGTGTTTGACCCGTGCGATGCACGGGATGTAAATTACATAAACATTAATTATGTTTATGTTATGCTAAAAATTGGTTGAAGCAATACAGTAAGAATTTGGTATATATAATCATTCATTATATTTGGGAGATCAACAAAAACCATCTCAAAATGGTATGTTAGAAATAGTATAAAGGTGATGGTAATATAAAAATAATACATTAGAAAACTACAAATTATTGAAAACTTCATGATATACAACATTAGTGGTTGAGGTTGTAGTTGAACTTGAGTCTTTTGCTATCAATATTTTGAGACCGTCTGGATTATTAACCCGAGATGCAGCTACGTACAACTGACCGTGTACAAAAACCGGTTTCTTTAGTACTAAACCTACATGGGTCAACGTTTGGCCTTGACTTTTGTTTATGGTCATTGCATATGAAAGCATCAATGGGAATTGCCTTCGTTGAAACTTGAACGGCAATCTTGGATCCGAGGGTGCCATTGACATTCGGGGGATTAACACTTTTGTACCTTTGTTGGGACCAGTCAGGATCTCGCCTTCAATCACATGATCTGCTAGCTTTGTGATTATCAACCGAGTTCCATTGCACAAACCAAGTGAATGGTCAATATTTCTCATTAACATTACTGGTGATCCGATTTTCAAGGTCAGTGTATGATTTGGTAGACCTGAAACCCGAATGCTATTTAGAAACTCCGGTGTGTGTACGTCTCCAAATATACCGTTATCGCCATCGGCTTTGCATACTGCGTCTGAACTATAGTATGACCTACTTTCGGCATTGTGCAACTCAGTCATATAGTCATTAACAGCGTTGACAACGTCGAGCGTCGGTGCTAATATGGCACGACCCAACAGGTGCTCGGGGTCAGTGTTCCCACTTGCAAACATAGGAAATGTACTGTGCACAATTGCTTTAATGTCGTCCCCCCCCGGATGATACTAACATGTGCGTTGGTATTTCAATTTCTGCAAACCCGTTATTCTGGCCACCAAGCTTCCCATCGCCAATATTGGCAATCCAGTCAGCAAACTCTTGTAACGCATGCCGGTTTCCACCATTTGGTACCGAGCTGAGCCTGAGGTTTTTAGTCAACCTTAAGACTTTGCAAGTATCCCATAGGTATGATGAATTGATCGCTGAAGAAACAATGTCTTGCCGTGTACCTTTGGGAACTCATGGAAGAATTTGACGGAGATCTCCACCCAGTACAACTGTTTTACCACCAAACGTCTTCATTTCACTATTAGGTTCTACAAAACGCAACAAATCCCGCATGGTTCTATCTAAAGCTTGAAAGCAATGTTTATGCATCATGGGAGCTTCATCCCAAATTATCAAGCTCGTCTTGATCAGCAACTCAGCCAGGTCGCTACCTTGCTTAATGTTACAGGTAGAGTCCTCATTTATTGCAATAGGTATTGCAAACCTCGAGTGTGCAGTCCGGCCACCTGGTAGCAACAAAGAAGCTATGCCACTTGAAGCGACATTTAAAATGATTTGTCCTTTGCATCTGACTGCAGCTGATAACGCTCTCCACATGAAAGTCTTTCCTGTTCCACCATAACCATAAACAAAAAATAAGCCACCCTTCTTGTTCTCAATATCTTTGGTAACAGTATCATATATGAGACCCTGTTCTTCAGTTAGTTTGGCACAAAGGACCTCAGAATCTGCCTTCAACTGTTCCGAATCGTACGACAACTCTTCAAAAACCAATCGATTTTGAAACAAACGTGAATTATCAGTACTTGGTGTTGGCATCGGGGGGTAGTCTTTTAAAGACTTGTTTTGTTGACCCAACAGGTTTTCCAGTTCAATTAATGCAAAGTTCTTTTTCTCTTCCTCTGTTAAGACCAAATCTGTTAAAGTAACACCATCAAATTAGTTATAACTATAATCTAGTAAAAATGTTGGAAAATTTATTGTATACTAAAGAAGTAACATTACCTTGTTGTTTTAATACTCTCCTTTGATAATGTTGAGCATCTTCAGACAAATGCTCCCACACTTGATTCCAAACATTTTCGGGTCTAATAATTGATGATGATGTTAGTAAGACAACAAATAGCTTCCTCAATGAATGCGCACTTGACCAATAACTTGCTTCATTTATAGCATCAATGTACTCCTTATCATCGTCTAACAATCCATGAGCATAACACGCATCTCTAAAGGTTAAGTACTCAACACCGTTAACTGTCCTAATATCTTTGTAACTTGTCGGACCACGTACTATGTTCAATAGACACCTCAAATAATATATTTCGCCTGAAGCTGGAGGCACATAGAATATTCTACCAATTGAGGAACCCTTCTTTCTTGGATGCCATTCACGGATGTCCTTCTTCCAAACAAATTTGGTAGGCATCTCGATATACGTCAGTAAACTCGCTTCTTTGAACTTCTGATTGGCTACAAACCATGCATTAAACATACTTTGCCCAACGGTTTCCCTATTGAGGACATTATCAATCGTATCATCGTCTTGGAAAACAACTGACTGGCAGTCCGACAAGTGAAAGCTTAATCGCTCAACCGGGGGAGTTCTGTACTGTACTTCAAAACTAAACAACCTCCATGTTGCCTCACATGCAGATACGTACCTGCAATCATAGTACATGTTTATCTCATCGACAATCTCGTTACCAGCTCCATCGATCATAGCCTTATAAAACTCAGCAGTGACCCGGTCGTTGCCCTTGTTTACGTACTTGAATAAGTACTTGATTGACCTGGATTGGTTACACCATTCAACATTAATATGTGATTTGTATTTCAATAGCAAGTACTGATTATGTGGTACAACATATCTATTATCCAAATCTATTCCATTTTTTTTATTGTCCTCTTATCATCCCTCCTTCGATACAACAGGTAACCATCTTGGTCAAAATGCGATGCATCAATGTATCTTTTTGGAAAATGCTTTGAACACTTGCCATTTGCCATGCACGGGGATTTCATTCGGGCAGCACCACATGGGCCGTGCAACATGAATTCTCCAACATGTTTGTAGTATTCATTCGCTGTCACCTTGTCGGGGATCTCGGCTGAAATGATCGTGTCCATAAAGCCCGGGTCAGCAAATTCGCTGTTCGCTTGAAGGAATAGTAATATGTGGGCATGCGGAAGACCACGTTTCTGGAACTCAATTGTGTATATAACTGTCAAGAGTGTATTTATATTGTCAGTTATACGGTTACTATATTAATTATTAAGGAGAACAAAAACTTCGTTTGAATTTCGTTACACACCTGCCTTTACGCGACCAAATAGTTTCCCATTTTTTATTTCCTTTATTAAACAGTCTAGCTTCATTTTGAAAACACGGCAAACAATGTCCGGGCGATCTTCAGCTTTCAAGTTTCTTTTCTCCAAGAAGCGTTCTATCTCAGGCCATTTAGGATTACATGTAAATGTAATAAAAAGATTGGGATAGCCTACAAATCTACAAATTGCCATGGCGTCTTGGTAATTTTGTATCATGTACCTTGCTCCTCCAGTGAAACTTGATGGTAATATGATTCTTTTACCTTGAGAACTGGGTTGAACTTCACCTCGCGTCAGCGCATCAGAGAGTCCTTTGTAGGCCTCACACCTCAAAGCTTTTTGATTTAACCGAATATAGAGTAACCTCGAAGATTCAACCATAGTATATGCATCAACCAAGAATTGCTGGAATAACCTTTTAGCATACATTATAGTTGAGATCTCATTTGATCTTTCGTGTATACGGAACGCGAAGTACTCTCTTTGTGAAACACTCTTTCTTGAAAAGTCTTTTTTAGTACCCTGTGTAGCAAAATGTATATCTTCCCTGAAACCATCCTCTCCATACGGAAATAATATTGGGTATTGCAATGGTAAATAAGCTGGGTTTAATTCACTTATTCGTTTCAGGACTCATGATCTAGACTCGACAATAATATCACGTTGTCCCATGTAAGGGTCTATATCTCCAACAATGAGAGCGGCAACCTCGGATGTAGTTGGAAGCGCATAAGTTCTGGCATCTTTGGTCCTCTTCCCTATTAATCTCATTCTTATCTGAGTTTGAGGATTAGATTCAATAAACGACTTGGCCATTCGGAATGACTTAACCAACACATTGTGTTCATCTAGCGTTTGCTTAATGTCGTGTACTACCTCAACATGCAATGTAGAACCATTGTTTTGCGCCCTAAACAATGAAGAATATAAAATATTAGATATTCCGTATTCAGACATGATCTAACTAAAATATAATTGATTAACACAAAGCAGTCTACCTCAAAGAGTTGAATCGATTTTCTATCTCATTTTCTGTATCGTCAATGTATAACTGGGCAAATTTAGGTTGAATTCCAACTGAAGGGACTAAGCTCCCAATGCGATGAAAATTTTGACCATTAATCCGGAATATAGGCGGTGATGTTCCGTTGTTAATAGTTCTATCAATTTTGCCACCCATGGACGTGAAGCAGAACATGTTGTTGTAGGACCGTATATTCTTTAAAAAATATTTGTTTTTTTCACTGGTTGTAAAGAATAGGTCATGCAACTTCTGAGGAGGCTTTGTCATTAATGGCAACTTTATCTTCCCATTGACACAACATGCAGAGTATTTTGGATTTTCAGAGCCCTTCGAATTGCTTGACCGTTCATTGTACCAAAAAAACGAATTACAATGCTCGCAAACATAATCTGGATCACCAATATCAAAATAATAACCTACCAGACCGCAAAAAATGTATTAGTTCGTATGTAAAATAATAATGTAAGATAGTCCCTTAATACAAACAGAAAACGTTCTGGTCATAGCATATCACAAATGAACTCACCATTATTTGGGGGCGTATTGTCCTGTAACGGTTCAACAACTTCCTGAAAATCATGCATTAGATTTCGGCAATGCTCGATGGGTCGACTCTCTGGCTCTACAACGACTATTTGCATATTATTGTCATTTGTAATACAACCGTTACTTGCAAACCCTAAAAAAACAATATGTAATTAAAAGTCAATATGATTACATATTTACTTAAACATTATAACTGCATAAATTTAAAAATCTATCCTTCTATCCCTCGATTTATGTTTATACCTATTTGCGAATTTGGTGTTCGGTTTAAGTCGAATGTGCAAGTTTGACGGTTACAGGTAGGTGTTTTGTCGTGGTCCTCATTGACTGTACCGCAGTTTGCTATAATATAACATATATTTTAGTCAAAGTTTGTTAGAATAATAATTAATCGATTTGACTATACACTCTTATTACAATATTTATTTGTGTTTGTTGAAGTTCATACTATTTGCTACGTTGCTAGATGGCATTCTGCTACTCAAATTTTTCGTTGATGTAGTATGTATTCTCCTTCGTATCGGAGAAGAAACTGTCAAAATGAAGGAATAACGACTATTATTAACAAATAAATGAGAAAGATCCTTACAAAAAAACGAACTCTAGTGTTTTATTTTAATATAAGTAATAAGTATATTATTGAATTAAAAAATTATACCTAGTTGCGAATCTGGTGATCTATTTAGGTCGAACGAACGATTGCGGCGCTTTGTACTAAGTGGTTTATCACGATCCCCCTCATCTCGAGCGCAATTTGCTTTAATTGTTTAAAAGCCACACAGAACAGATGTTAGAATGTTAAGTATAGCATTTTACAAACTCCATTCATATCATCTGCAAAACTGAAATCGAAAAGTAATGTTTGAGATTCGTACTATTTGATATGTTGCTTAGCGGTATTCTGCAACTCAACTCTTGCAGCGGTGTATGTCGAATTGTCGTACTAATTACGCTTGATGCTGTGAATTAGAGTATGAAGTTTATGTTACCAACTTATTCAATAAGGATATACACTGTTTTCTAGGCCAAACTTACCATTTGTCACAATACTTAATGGCGTACTTAGCGAACTTTGGAAAACACCAATAAGCGGTTTACTATTGACTGCACTCCGGCTGGATTCAATTGGCGACACGTAGGCTGCATCAGTGATATTACTATTCTCATTCGCTGCAACGTAAACACATATGTCTATCACATATCATACATCATTCGTTGGAACAATTTTTGACAATAATAACAAATTATACTGTAATTATCCAATGATAGTTCGTAATTGATGTCACTATTGTATTGTATAATAATACCGATAGTTTTAATCCAATATTTCAAATTTTATATTTAACCATATTATCACATTATTTTTTTCATAATATGTCATGATAATAATATTATATAATGATATATCTTTTAACCATAGGTGTTTTTATATAGCAATGTCCCGTTTTTTAGAAATAAGGAAAATGCTACTAATCTTCGTAACCGTATTATTGTTTTTATTACTAATAACCTTTAAATATTAAATTTCAAAATAATACTAAATATTATAATTACAACCAATATTTTGTTATTATAATAATCACATTAATGATTCAGACTAATATTTGGCTACCAATTATTTATAAGAACAATAATAATCAGAATATTAATAATCACAATGATAATAATAATAGAAATAATCAGAAACTTTTAGACTAATAAAATTATTAATAACATGAATAATTCAATAATAATACTAATATTAATATTAATAATAATAATAATAATAATAATAATAATAATAATAATAAAAAATAAAATGGAAATGACAGTGAGAATGGTCTCGATGATGTCGCTTTCCTAATCCCTTGAACGCTCATTGTGAGCTCATTTTGCCGGCAATCCACCTGGTTTGTCTCTCTAAAAATGGAGCTGAGTAAGGGTTTAGGGTTCGATTGGTGAGTCTCGTGTACTCTGTACTATGGATTGACAATGAAGATGATGTTTGTGTGGAGCATCGACTGACAAATAGCTCTCGGCATACTCGACGTCTGAGTGTTCATAGTACGGTCACAGCCACAAATGGGAGGTTTGATCTGGACTATCAACGCACGGTTCGCTCCAGTGAACACTATAGTCTCCGTAGTTCATGGGCACATACAGATCGGACATTTTTGGTCATAAATGTGTGCGATTGGGGTCGATGACCATTTTTCCAATTCGGTGGTTCAGCTATTCGATTTGGAAAATAACAACAAAACTGGGTATGTATTACTAACCTAATTATTCTACGCTGTTCAGATGTATATATAAATAGGGCTATTGATAGCGTTTACTTATTAAATATGTAGAAGTAATCCGATTATACAACACATGCATACGAATTTTGCTAACCGTTGAATTTTTAGGATGATTTTTAATTTGCATCGGAGAAGCTAGAATTCGTTGGTTAATAAGTATATTTTTTTAATTATTTTTTTACAGTGTGCCGAACTATTTCTTATAATCTCTATCTATATAGGAAGACAGATAGCTATAATAAAGATAGAAGTGTACTAAGATTTACCTTGGTTGTTGCTGGGATGCTTCCTCTTCGACCCAATGGTGGTTGTAGATGTAAGTTTCCTCATGTATTCTTAGGAAGATGTATTGATTAGAATAAGGAATTGTTTAGGTGGTGTTTAAAACAGCTGTTTAAACTCTCTGTGTTGATTATATAGTTGAAAAGAACTACTCAATTAATATTTGGAGACAACATTGGAAATTGGCCATTATAATGGCTTTTGGAATACTGAAAGGTTTAGTTGTGCTACTTAATGCACAGGGAAGTCCATTAACATATGTAGATGAATATTATTAGTAATTGCATTCATACGAAACTGGAATTGTCAATTTTTATTGGAATGTAAATAGGTTTCTTATTTAGTTAACATAAACTAATAAACTTTATGTCATTTTGCAGGTAGGCAGTAGTCGGTTCAAGCCCACAAATACTGATGGTTGTGATAGGATTTATTTGATAATGATCTTTGTTTGCGACTGTTGTATTTAGACATGCTTCGGGGAACCTAAAGATAAGTTTGTGCTCCATCTAATGTGCTTTACAATAAAGATACACACTACTTGCTGATATTTTTTGAGTGTTGTTAAACTATCTAATGTTAATGATGAATTAATTTGTTTAATTGTAATCCTCCACTTGCAGGTAAGCTAGTACACGTACATTGTATTTATGTCCATTAATTTGTGGATGGTTCATAGATACAAAGTTGGAGTACAGAATATTGTATATACAATTGCTTCGGACTATTAAAAGATAAGTTTTAATACCCTTGTATGGCTCAATCTGATCACGCATTCAAATGTTAGTCAATCATAATAATTTCCTTACATTGTTCGTAACCAAGAATAACTTTAAGGCAGTTATTCAGTTAATTCAAAATCCCCCAAATGCAGGTAAACTACAGATCAAAAGGTCTTCAACTAACATTACTTAAGGACGCTTGCTTTTAACCAAAATTGTTGTCAACAATTGGTAAGTCCCTAATAAGCTGTAAGATCCTAATTAATTTGCTGAAAGTCGTTTTTTAGCTTTAACGGTTGTTGATTCAACTGCAGGTAAGATGCAACATAATCTACATTGTATAAAAAGGTCATTGAGGAGATAATCAACTGTACATTGTTGTCAACAACTGGTAAGTCCCTTAGTCCTCAATTATGAGTACTGGGAAACACATTTTTACTTTAGTTTCCAACAATAGCTTTATGTCACTGATAGCTGTTACTGTACTTCATTGAAAACTAATGTTTTATATATTTTAATTAATCTAGTGTTGATATTGTGTAGTGATAAGACTATTTTTTATATACACGTGTCCCTTTGTTCTTTTTTTTACTATTAATTGTCCGGTAATCTGATTAAGTGATAGAACTTTTTTTTTTTTGCTTTTATCACACATTCCTCTTCTAAATAATTGAATGCATGTTAATTTAGACAGTTTGCCAAATTGTTGAGAGATGAAATAACGTGGTTCTACATTGCTTTAATCCTCATACGAATATAGTAATAGCTTGTTGAGAGAGCAAATAGCTTGTTGAGAGACCAAATATCTTTGTTCTACATTGCTTTAACTTTGGCTGCCTTAGATGATCTACTAATTTGAATATTCAGTTTTTATTAGTTTAGTTACATTTTTTTGGATGACAACTTGCAGATATGTGAGTGTATGCAACTGTAGAAGTGAAATAATTAACAAAGTATAGACTTAGGGAAAATCAATATTTATAAGTTTTACAAATAGTCATTACAACAAAAAGTAGACTTATTTAATCATTAAAACTGAGAGCACAAAAAATTTAAAAAAATTGAACTTGTAGGTTCATAATGAGTATCCTACACTAATGTTCCTTAATATTACATAATTAGAAAGTGTTAGCTGTATTACATGCTAACATAAACCATTGGATGGTCCTCGAGAATGCTGATTTCAGCTACTTCTAGATTCGTGTGCCAGCAGTCTGGTCTTTAGGAATATGCCTGCCAACTGATTGACCTTTTCCCACCATGTCTGCAAGCCTTTGAATTCTTTTACCATGATCTCTGCAATCTTTCTATTGTTTTGCCATCAATTCCTGCCAAAAAAAATCGATAATAGGAATACAACAAATCTAGAGGGTTTCTCATGTTTGGTACTAAACCAACAAAACCATACATTATGCAAAAAAGTCCAGTCCAGCTGATGTTCCCAAAACACAATACTGTCAACAAAAACCATCATTCAAAACAAAATCAAAAAACCAAAAGAGCACATTGTCAGACATTTAATTCATTACAAATCTGTTTCTTTCTCAATCTTCACAACACTGTCCTTGCTTTTCTTCAAGCTTTGTGTGCTTGAAAACTCATCAATTAGCGATCTCTTCACGGTTCCATTCTCAATAATGTTATCTTCGTTCAGTCTCTGTGCAACAACCTGGAGAGGGCTTTCAGCTTCATTTGCTGGGTCGATATCCTACACATAGAAATGGTGAACATGTAAATGTAAAATACTTAGTTTATAAAGTAATTCTTATAACATGATTCTGGATCAGCAGTATACCTCTATATCCCATAGGTCCTCATCCGTAAGCTCCAACTCCAACTTTGATGAGAGGTCCCTGTCCCTAACTTGGATTAGCTCTGGTGCGTGCTTCTCAACAATCTTTTCATCAGTGATGATTCTCATAACAGGGAAAGCATTGAGATAGTTTTGGAACTGTTCCTTACGCACAGCAATTCGAAATAACAGATTCAAGCCGATTAGAGTTTCAAGCTCCTTAGGTAGACCCTTTCTTCCCTGCAGATAACTCAATTAGTTAAAAGAGATTCAGTACTTATGAAAGCTATACTGTATTAATGTTTTTCATATAGGTGGTCCAAAGAGAATTAACTGAATACTTAGGTAGATGCTTCATTTGGATAATTATATATATGTATTTCATGAGATGACAAAGTTAGTAGTACTAAGCTAATAGTATAGGACATGTTGAAATTATATTAGTACCTTTGTATGGGTATCCTTCAAATCATCTGCACTAATTCCAATTAGATCGAGGCACTCCCTGTCCCATAGAAGAAAAGGCGCATTGCCATCCAAGTCCACAACTCTAACCTTAACTCTGTACCTCAGTGTCCCATCACCCCAATTTCTGTCACATGTACTACACCACAACCATTTCCCTTTTAGCTTAAGCTTTTTGTTGCAACCCTTGGTTCGACATGAAGCATAGTACCACTCTGGATCATCAATGAACACAATCCTAGCTGCAACCCAGAAATCTCCAAACTGCAGTGAACTTTATACAATTAGAGATGCAACTATAATATAATGTATAATTCTGGAAATCTTTAGCTAACAGTAATTATTAATCATCATTACGTTATATAACTAACAAATATCAGTTCTGATTTTGCAGGTTTGGGTTTATTAGAGAGTATATGCTTGCAAAAAACAAAACACAGAACTGCCACAACAGATGGTGGTCTAAAATTCTTATATTAGATAAGTAACCAATGTTATTAGGCTCTATAAGACTTTATCACATTCCACAATTTGTTTTGCTTTATCTGATCCAAAAACTAACAAATATCACTTCTGATTTTGCAGGTTTGGGTTCATTAGAGAGTATATGCTAGCAAGAAACAAAACACAGAACTACCACAACAGATGGTGGTCTAAAATTCTTATATTAGATAAGTAACCAATGTTATTAGGCTCTATAAGACTTTATCACATTCCACAATTTGTTTTGCTTTATCTGATCCAAAAACTAACAAATATCACTTCTGATTTTGCAGGTTTGGGTTCATTAGAGAGTATATGCTAGCAAGAAACAAAACACAGAACTGCCACAACAGATGGTGCTCTAAAATTCTTACATTAGATAAGTAAACAATGTTATTAGGCTCTATAAGACTTTATCACATTCCACAACTTGTTTTGCTTTATCTAATCCAAAAACTAACAAATATCACTTTTGATTTTGCAGGTTTGGGTTCATCAGAGAGTATATACATTCCAAACATGAAAAACAGAACTGCCACAACAAATAGTGGTACCAAATTATTAAATTATATAAGTAATCAATGTTAGGCTCTATAAAACTTTATCACATTCCACAATTTGTTTTGCTTTATCTGATCCAAAATATGAAATGCAGGCAAAAGACTACAGATTGTAGTTCCCAGTATACCGAGTAGTTCAGCCATGACATTCAGAAAGGACAGTTTTTCCAAATGTGAAGATGCAAGCATTGATGTAAGTTTAAATTTATGTAAATACTACCTCCTTGTCTCTGTAGATCTCACTGATAGTACGCACTTCCATATCACCAGATAGTGCAACTGAATATGAGCTACATTCCTTAAAACTTGATTGCGATATAATACTGCGCATTGGTGTCTGTTCATGACTCGTCCTGTAAAATATAGGTAATACAGAACATAAAATAAGAATTACAAATAAGAATGGACTATAAATGTAACTGATAGTAGTGAAATAATGTTAATTGACTAACCTCTTCCTGAACTCCTCAAAGGGGGGAGATTCTTGGTTGAAAAGCAGCTGTGTTATATCATAGGAGCTACAAATCTTGACATCACCACCTTTTAGAAAATAGTATTAGT
Source organism: Ipomoea nil (assembly GCF_001879475.1). Lineage (NCBI taxonomy): Eukaryota > Viridiplantae > Streptophyta > Magnoliopsida > Solanales > Convolvulaceae > Ipomoea > Ipomoea nil. The sequence continues at coordinate 1,429,615 of NW_017617232.1, read as the reverse complement.
ACACATTACGCTATAAAGATGTTTTAAGAAGACTTTTTAAGATGCAATTGATAATATAAGATAGTTACAGAAGTAAGTACTTACTTTTTAAACACACCCTTGCCCTACAGAACTGTACCAAGACCAACAATGGTTCTTGTGAAGTAGAATTGTAGAATGCCTCAATCTTGCTTACGTGTTCATCCCACAAAGTACACATTAGTTGTGTTCCACTACAAATTTATTGATAATATATTAGAAAAACAACATTAATAACAAATGATAGAAAGGCAGTGATTTTCAGTATTACTCGGGGTCTTCAAGAGTGAAGTCAATCAGCCTGGAGTTCTTCCCATTAATTAATTTTTCCTCTGGGCAGTGTATTTCAATAACTCGACCAATAACATCTACAAAACAATGGATTAGATGATATAATAATAGTAAAATTATTAACTATTTGGAAAGGATAGACTGAATGAGATAACAGATTACCAAATAGGTGTTTCTCATCAAGGCCTTCAATAGACTTGATCTCTTTAAAGGTCTTCAGCCGATACATTTTCATAGGAAACTTCACATGCTTTAAATCCTTAACCATAGTCTGATAGTTAAATTTTATCATGTACTTCTGTGGGCTGGTTTCAACATACTCCTTGGGTACATGAGCATGCAAGAAGGAACCATGTGTGTTTGTAAATAACAAAAATAGGACTGTAAATATATATCTAATCTAGGTGTATAGATAACATAGATTAACATATGCATCACTGTAAATGTAAAAAGACTGTATGTAAGGCTATTTAAAAAACTATTATAGATAATCTGGACTTCTTATCTCTATCTAATGTTAAATGTTCCTTACCTCTTCATCATGGAAAACAATTTCTTTTGATCTAATCTTCGATGGATCATTCCTCTCAGGAATCTGATATGCTCGGACCACCCTTAGCCTAAGAGCCTGCCTGGTATTCATCGGAGATATTTGGCTCGCAAGTACAAACATTTTGTAGAAGGGAAGAAGAATCAGAGAGTATCTCTATCTATGGAAATTTCGAATGTATTGAGTTGAGTAGCTTTGTATATGGAGTATGTGATGTATATATAAGGTCTGATGACCTTTCGTTATATTTCCTTCGAAATAAACAGCTAGTAAATACCTAGAGAATATGCATGGGTTCGTGGGCTCAATCTCCCATATATCCCATAATAAATTCCTAGAGATTATGTATGGATTAAATACATTCTCCAATCCAATTGGATGGGAGAGTGATCAGCCGTAAATGTATTTAAAAAAATAGGTTTTATATAAACTGTAGTTATTATACTCAATAGGGGACCTTTGGTTTTTCGAAACTTTAACAATAAATTATTCGCCTTTGTCAAAACGTTGCCGTTTCATTTGGGCGGGATTTTTTTGATCCCTTTGTTTTGCTTTAATATAGATAGAGATTTGATAGCATTAAATTTGCCACGACAAAAGTAGTGTCAATTACATTCCTCATTAGAATTTGAGCATTTCTATTCACAACGCATTAACAATGAGGGAAAATGTTTTTTTTTTATTTTATTTTATCTCGATGTTTACTTTTATTAAAAATAATAATAATAATAATAATAATGGTTTTTTTTGGCAGTTTCCAAGATATTTTTAAAAATTATTTTAACATTCGTTTTATGTATTATCATATAATAGTACTTTTGTTTTTAAAAGCTTAACATTTACATACTATGAATATTAAAGATTATAGTGGAGATATTATTAAGAGATATATTCAAATAAGTAATACGTTTGAAATGTATAACTTAGTGAAATTGTATATTTTAATTTGCTTTTGAACATCTCTTTATACACAACATAGACCACTTATTTGAAGAAATTGCATGTTTCTTTTGAAAACTCATTAACATTTTAATTAATTATTATCAAATATTTTCTTATTCATTACTATTTTCATAAAATGTATATATAAATGTGTTATATCATTACGTTATCAATTCGATCTCAGAAATTCCCCTCAACTAGTTCTTTTTTCCTTAGCATTTTCCAATATTTTTCCCGTTCTCAACCGTTTTCTCGTCTCTGATTTTTTCTTTATACCATGATGATGCCGCTTGACCACGTCTTTAATTCATAAAACAGTAAAATAATTAAATATTTTATATTAATTAAATATCTAAAGGCCATTATTTATTATCATATTCTTAAAATAGTAGCAGTGCGGTGCTAATATACGAAGTAGTTGGGTTCAGCTAAACCCACTGAATAGCTTTACTATACGTACTCTTATAATAATATCAAATATTAGACATAAAGAAATAATGCACTAATGCAACTTCTTTTAAAAGTTACTTATTGTATAATATAAAAATACAATTGTCAAAAATTACAAAGAAGAGGAGTTAATAATAATAACAACAACAACTAATAATAATAATAATAATAATAATAATAATAATAATAATAATAATAATAATAATAATAATAATAATATTATTATTATTATTATTATTATTATTATTATTATTATTATTATTATTATTATTATTATTATTATTATTATTATTATTATTATTATTATTATTATTATTATGAGGTGACATCAAAATCAATAATAACAATGTGTTGGCATTCAACTAACTCAGAAAAAAAATATATATAAAGTGATGTCCAAATCAACCATGAATTTAAAGTTACAATATAAATTTTTGTTGTTTGAGAGACAAGAATTTTAATTTTTTTAATAAAACTAATTAGGGAATATATCTTATTTCACCAAAATATAAATTAAAACGGCTAAAACTCAATAATTGAAATCTTTTAAATACTCTTTTTCGGTTTTCCCAAAAATATTATGGTACTTTATCGTTATCCCAGAGATTTTTTTTTTTTTTTTAAGGTCCCAGAGATTATATTTTTTTTTTTGAAGGTCCCAGAGATTAAATTAACATAACACAAACTTAACTTAGGCAGAAAGTCAACAACAGCCAGGCTGTTAGCAATAATGTGTACACAGACTACGTAGTGCATTAGTGCCTAGAAGGTATTAACGAGGCCCCATGCAACACAAATTTTAAGGTTGGCCGGCGAAAATATTAAAAATATTATAAATTTATTACGTAATGGAAGACAAATTCTACCAAATGTTGTGTGATCCATAGTTTTTAATAACCTTTATTTATAAAATTTTTAACATATTAACGTACGATTAATCGTACGTTAATTTATAAATTTTTTGTCTAAAATTACCATTAATATAACACTAAATTAATAGGTCAAATAACATTTATTAATTAATAAATTTATAAAGATAATCTGATCTAACATCAAATTTTGTTAAGCCTGATTACATATTTCTTTAATCATTAAATCATGTAGACGCGGGTTTCAGGCACGACACAGGCGAGGCTACGTATGGCATGATAATAATAGCGTCAGATGGCTCTTTTGTGGCAGCAAGGAATGGCAAGTTACCGATTTGTTTTTCACCACTTATGGCGGAGGCCCAGGCATACAAGGAAGCACTATCCTGGCTACTTGAACGAAGCAACACATCAGTAAGTTTACTCACGGATTGCATGGAATTGGCTACGATTATTCGACGCCATCACACGCCGATCCATTCGTACGTTGGGGTCACAATCGACCAGTGCAGAACGTTTATGTCTTTATTTAATCGTATTACTTTGGATTACATCTCTAGACAGGTTAATTTACATGCGCATACTTTAGCTACGTTAGCATTTACACAGGATCAAGTTATGTACTGAGATGCTATCCCACCTGACGCTATTTCGACTTTGATTCATTAATACAATCGCAAGATTGACCTTCAAAAATTAGAACCACACCAATAATAATCGTGTTCGTGCTAAGTGGAACCTACGTACCCTTACTCAAGGATAGCAAAGCATTACCTCAAAATTTAAGCTAGTTGCATAGTTATAGAATATATATATATATATATATATATATATATATATATATATATATATATATATAAAAGATGAAATTCAAACTCTAAACTTTAACTTAGAAAACTGATCCCAATTTGCTTAGTTAATAAATGGGTAGGCCGTAGGCATGCATTTGATCCTGGCATTTGAAGAATTAAACAACTACCATTCTTGAACATAATTATACAAAATATTGTTTACCTTTTTCGTGTAATTTACTAGCTATTTCATAAGAGTGGTTTACCTAATCCATACTCTTAAATACTGCGGGCCTATGATTTCCTTCATTAACAGTATATATATATATATATATAAAAGGGATCGGGTGTGGGGAGGGCTTCTCGTGCGGTTGGGCAGTTGGATGTACATTAAGTATTAAACTGACGCACTTTAAGTACACAACACATGCACATTAAGCACACAAACAAAACACCTTCAAAACACAAACACACGCACTGCACCTTAAGCACAAAACTCACGTACCTTAAACACAAAGCACACGCACCTTAAGTTTCAACAACTACTCACATTAAGCACAAACCTCATGCACCTTCCTAAACGACTTTGGTGACCTAATGTAGTCCTAGACTTTTGTGTTTGTTTTTTTTTTTTTTCAATTTAGTTCTCCGTTTGTTATTCCGTCAAATTGGTGTCAAGGGATAATTCAATAATCTCAATATTGGCCTCTCTTTAATTACTTTTAGTCTGCGAAGTGCGAAATCCCTCTTTCTTTTACGAATTACTCCTAGACCTGCAAATAAAATTTTATATTCATAGGTTTGCGAGTAATTATTACGGGAGCAATTCGTAAAAGAAAGAAGGATTTCACACTTGGTAGACCTAGGAGTAAAGAGATGTCAATATTAAAATTACTGAAGTGTCCTTTTATTTAACACCAAACCAAATGTATGTACAGAATAACAAACGGAGTATTAAATTGAGAAAAACACCAAAATTTAAAACTACATTTGATGTTAAAATTTTACAATCGAGGACCATTTTGAGGATTAAGTCATTATTTATTAGTACACTACATATTAATTAGTATGTTAACCTGCATGCGTTCATATTAGTATTCGAATTGGAAATAGAAAAGTAGTTTAACAAACACGTATAGTACCGCTGCCAACTTTGTTAAATGTGCATGCAATGCTGGATACAGTCTGACAGTCTGTATGATTCTTGAACTTTAGCTGCACCAGATTATATTCTACCTTCTCTTTCTATTATTATTCAATTTTCATTTTTATGATGACACCTACCTACCTACCTAAAACTTGATCTATAAATACTTACCACTTCTCTTATATTTTCATCATCACTTCAAAATATATATACTTCTTCAGCTTTAGTTCTGAGAGACTATATTTTTTTTTTCTAGTAATTAAAGGATCGGAGAAACATGAGGAACTGGGTTGCTAGTTTTACTCTTTTTGCATTGCTGCTCTCCTCATCTTTCCTTGACATCGCAATGGCTGATTCAAGTAAGCTACTCTAATTTCATCTTACATATATTTCATTCCCAACTTATATTATTTATGTTTCTTGTTTTCTTTGTGCATAAAGATTTTAATTAATAATTATGCATGCAGTGAAGATTACCTCATGTATATATGTATGAATGAATATTTAACTCTCTTATTTTCAATAAAAAATTAAAAAAAAAATCTCTTTATAATTAAAGGATGTGTTATGTCTCAACTAAAAGTCTACAGTAACATTGTCTTGTATGGATTGATCTAATACCAAATTGGAGGATATGTTTAATTTTGTGTCTTGTAAGGATGTGTTTTGTGTAAAAATGTCAAATGTCTTGTGATCGAACGGCATAGCTGTGACCCTCATATTGTAATAGAGTCAATAGCATTCAAAAAAAAATAGTACTTTTAATGTAATTTCTATATATATGAATTTTATATACTAATATTAAACTTAGTACATAGTACTATGAAAATTAATTGAGCTAAAATAATTTCAGTCAAGTCTCGTTGATCGAATTAGACACAAAATATTAAAAAAAAAAAAAAAAAAAAAAAAAAAAAAAAAAGGACGAAGGGTATATATATATATATATATATATATATATATATATATATATATATATATATATATATATATATATATATATATATATATATATATATATATATATATTTATTTATTTATTTATTTATTTATTTATTTATTTATTTATTTATTTATAATTAAGAAGTTTATTTTATGGTTGGTGTGAAAATGGAAAGGTTTGTGCAAGTCGAAGTGTGAGGTGAGGTGCTCAAAAGCAGGGCTAAAGAAGCGTTGCTTGAAGTACTGTGGAATATGCTGTGAAGCCTGCAAATGCGTGCCCTCGGGAACTTATGGGAACAAGTCAGAATGCAAATGCTACAGGGACAAACTCAACTCCAAGGGGAAATCCAAGTGCCCTTAATTCAATTATATATATTATATTATTTCTATTTCTATGTCATGCTCATGCATGCTGTTTCATGTTATCCACAATAACTAAATAAATAAATTTACCATCCTTGTATCAGTTTAATCTCTGTGTATTTATGTATAAATTTGTGTACTCAAAGAAATATATATAAATTTGTGTGAATTAATGAATGAGTTCACAATTTAAACGCAAACAAAATCAACATGAGTGCACCCCTTTAAAATTCAGCACAATACGTAAGTGTACACATAATAGCACAAGTGTGCACATATGAACTCAAGAACAAGAACAACTAACAATTTAACATAAATGACAACATGCACACTAACAAATCAACAGTGCACAAACTGCAAACATCCTCACCAAAGCAACAAGCTACAAACATCCTCATCATCTCCTATGATTCCATAATATGTTAAGTGCACATAATCTCAATATCATATCTACAATGTAATGTAAATCCTAATCAAGATCCACAATGTAATGTAAACCCTGATCTATGGTATAATTTGCCGTTAATGTTACACCCATCCTCTTCCCCTTAACAAATTATTGAGGAAAACAAGTTGGGTGTCCCTTGGCCCAGATAGGTTTCAATCTCTAGCATTTGAGTTGTGACTTCCAAGTGATCCTCTTCTTTGATATAAAATAAATAATAAATAAATAAATAAATAAATAAAAACCTGTACCTTATAAAAGAGCTAACCATTTCACGTGTAACAATTGTGAAAATGATCACATGTAAAATATTTGGTAAAAAATTGTTTGATCTAAGTACAGAATTCCTAGGATTTTTACTAAGCAATCAATACAGCTGCGTCTAAATCTAACCAAAAAAAATTCTCTCATGTTACAAATTGGTATGGTTTTGTTCCACAAACAGGTACAAGCAAGCCTCAGGAAACAGGGTCAGTGAACAACAGCCGCGAGAAGCAATAAAGAAGTATGTAGAAACAGTGTTACCTTTTGATGAACATCATAACTCACCTGTCATACAAGCCGTCGGCCTATGAGATTTGGATAGAAACAAGCACTAGGAAAGACTACAGTTCTGATACCCTTTTCTCAATTTCTGACTGTCCTATTTACCAAAAAGTGGTACAAACAAATGCCAGGTTTTACCACCATCCAGGAAATCTGGCCCTTCCATCCCAAGTATCTCCACAAATTCCTTTGCAACTTGTTGGTTTTTGCCGTATAGAGATCCAGGATGCATATCATTGTGTAGCTATATATAAAATAAGGTTCTCAACCAAACTATAATTTCTACATCCATCACGACATAGTCTAACCAAGCAGATCTTTGAACAAGTTGGGATTCTCGGTTGACGGTGTAACTCCCATTTGTCTCACAAGAGCATCCTTTTCTAAAGCATCTCTTTGATTTGGTCCTTTGCTAAACGGTGTTGGCTGTGGAATTGTACTTGCTCGGTGACCATTTCCATCAGACATGAGATTCTCATTGCCAGGACTAGATGAAAGGTTGTTGTTCACAACATGAGGTTCTTTAGGAGAGCCAGCTCCAACAGAAACTGGAGCTGAAGGACCTTGGTTTAGGTCAACAAGACCTTCTAACTGTTTGAAAGGATCCACTAGTGGTGCACTATTACTAGGTAAGTTCCCCAAGTCAAGCAAGTCCGGAGGTGGCTGAGGAGCTGTTTTACCTGCACCAGTATCAGATGTTGCATTCTTGTCCATATGAAACTTTTCTGCTGCATGGTTATTTGCCATCAGAGACTTGTCACTGGAAGAACGGCTTCTTTCAGATGTTGATGTGCTCCCAAAGAGTGAAGCAGCAAGTTTTTTCTTTTCTGGGTCACTCTCTACCTTCTTCCTTCTTGAATCGTATGATGACTCACGTGCTTTTGAGTTCACGCTGCTCATGCCATCACTGTCTGTAGCTCCATTCTGAGTCTTAATAGCTTCAGAGTCTGAAGTGGAGGGTGTTACAGCGGAATAAGTGGGCCTACCCCACTTTCTTTGAACACCATCAAGTCGAAGCTTGATTTCTGATGAACCAGGATCAGATACAGATGCTTTTGAAGCAACAGTTTCATGGGCTTCGGGATGATGAGATGGTTCGTGCACAGGAACAAATTCATTTGAGAATGCTTGTGAAACTTGAGCAACCCTTGATGTCAGCAATAGTTTAGGAAGATCATAGGCTTCAAATTTAAGAGAACATGAATGATTTCCATCACGTTCTTGATTCCTAAAATTGCCAATGCTCATCCCCTCAGAGCGCTCACTTTCAGGGATATAAGGTTGAGCACCCTTTTCCAGTGACTCTTGAACATAACCATTGAGAAATGAAAGTTTTCTGTCAACCTGCATGAGATAATATCAGGTCTTCATCAAAAACTGAAAGTATTAAAACTGGAAATAGTCAAAGCCGAGAAAGGGAAACAAACAAAAGAGACCAATATAAGGTTGTATTTTGTTTGTTTATAAAAATATCCATAAAATACAAGCGCTTGTACTTCTGTAAACAAATTATTCAATGATTCATAAGTCAGTTCCTTTATTTTACTTCAAGTTCCCCACTATGATAAGCACTGTGGATTTTGGTTGCTGATTTAATGTCAGAGGCCCAAACAGCTCAACTGATTAATTTAGGATAGCTATCAACATGACCGGAAATGGCATCTAATCATGGGGATTCCAACTTAATATGGAGAAAGAAAAACAAATAAGGGTTTATTTGGTTCAAAATCTAGTTAATGGATCATGGGCTTTCATCAAAAAGATTGAGATTGTTGAGGATAAATATAAAATAATAAATGTGTTCACAACTTCAAAATTTTATTTATGGTGGAATGCAGCATTCAATTTAGCATAGAAGCAGGCAAGAAGTTTTGAGTTCCACTTTGGGCATTCTCGTAGTCAAAATGTTTGTGTTTAGCACATCAAAAAGTACCATCCACACATAAAGGACTGTGCAGACAAACAAAATAACAAATGTGTGTCCTCACTAATAACTTAGCCTTTTAATTGAAGTAGAACCCATATCCAATAAGGCCAACCCTTTATTTTTCTTCTGATTTTTGGCATTAGATAACAGAAAACTTGCCATCACCTAATACTGAAGTCGTTAAAATGAACCAAACTTGGAATAGGGGTGAACTGTCAGTACAACCTCCCACTAAAATGACAAAAGTTAAATAGTTCTTGCAATAAACATAATAATTATTTAAACTTATTAGACAATATGAGACTACTTGTACCTTCTCTATGAATGGGCATATTAACTAACAGGGGAGCAACCAAGTGTAAGTGTATAACCATCACCTCAATATCTTCGCAACTTGCATCCATTGGCATTATGCTTTCAGCAGCATAAGCATCTAAACTGATGAGTCCCTTAAGTTCATACGCACGCTGTTGTAAATCTGCTGAGTTGGATGCTAGTAATTCTTCAATGAAAGATTGGCACTGCAGCGAGAAAATATATCTATTAAACAGAAAAGCATATTAATAGGTAGCAGACAAATTGTGCACAAGCAGCATGAATTGCCACTTCATCAGAACTATACATGCTGAATGGCTACGCATCAAACAGTATCTCATTTATACTTGACTTGAGACTGCAACCATTTTGTATGTCAGAAAACGTAATACAACAAAAATTACTTGCCTCGGGCAACATGCCAACTTTTCTCCCAGCTGCTATCTCAAAGGAATATATTTTTGTAAGCGCTGATACTGCATAGGCCTAAGGTAAGCAGAAAATAAAAACTTCAAAGGTAGTTTAATTGTTCAAAAGAATGGGGTTGTTTAGTAAGTAGAGAATTGGTCCAATTTTCAAGAAAAAATGAAAAATAGGAAATTGGAGAATAAGAAAAATTGAAAAAGAGAAAACTTGTTCACTAAACTCAATTTCTCCAAATTTGTAAACTCTCTCCATTCTTCCCTTTTTTTTTTTTTGGAGAATTCATAAACACAATTCTCCAAATGAAGAAGTGGAAAACACAGATGAACAGTAGCATAAAGGTCAAGAGATCAAATCCTACCAACAACATTAATGTTTCAATGTATTTGCAATGAATTTAAAATTAAGAATCCTAAAACACAGAGAATGAGCCAGTGCATAAGAGCACATCTAAGGAACCAACCAGGCATGGAAGGGTCACACTCAACTAAAAAATTTCATTATCTGCTAATCAATTTAATATGGCATGTTTCAAAAGTTTTGTAATTACTGCTCATCAACCTCACATTCCCCACCCATAGATTCAACTTATACCCTGATCCTATTCCAACTCTTTAGAGCTCCAGTCAGTTGACATATCAAGGACAGCTCAAATAATTTCATGAGTTAAATTTAACAAATATATATCTTAAATATGATCATATAGTAGGAGATAGGCATACATAAATTTTGTTTCCAGTACGATGAAAACTAAGAGAAGTAGCATATCCTCTTCTCAGATTACTCACTATAATACTATCTGAAAATGAATACAAATTATATTAATGTGATAAGAAATTAAATTATAACTTACTGTCAGTAATGGTAAAAACAACATTTTGAAATAGAATGATAAGGCATTTCCTTCTATTTTCCCATTATATAAAGCAATTATTAGTCTATAATATTCATTTCCCTTTAACTTGTTTTCCCAATCTTGGAAATGAGTCAATCCGCATTTTCATTCACTCTGCTCTTTTCACTTTTATATAGTATTGGGGCTTTAGGAAATGAACATAGTAATGATAAATCATAATAGAGGTGAACAAAGTATAACTTGTTAAAAAAGAGTTGTGCATAAAGTACAGATTGAACCAAATTCTATAAATTACTCAGGCAGACGAAGTGTGCAAAGCTCCCACATATGAATGGAAAAACTAAGAACATGTACACAAGTGAAACAATCAAGTAACATTTTATGATTTTAGTGAGTGCCAGTAAAAATAATAGCATGATGTCAAATGAAACATTAGTTCTATTACAAGTTCAAGACAAAAGAATAGGCAAAAGACTAGTACACAGAAATGGAGAGAAATCACATACCTTGACTATGTCATCAGTTGAATGTGCCTCTGCCACATCACATATTTTTCCAGTTATATATGCAGCAGAATACTTCCCATCAGCAGTTCCATATTCACCCAAAACCCAACATATGACCTGCCAACAACAGGAAAGAAATAAAAAAGATTTAATTTTTTTGAAGGAATCAAAAAGGTTTAAATGAATTTATCAAAATTTAAAAATAATAATTAAAACAAAAACAAACAAACAAACAAAAAACAGAAAACAAAACTTATATAATAAAGAATATTTTAAAAATTACTCCATAATGCTGAGAAGGCTGGGATCTCTACTTAAAGATGCCTGAATTGTGAAAAAACCTACTTGAAGAAATGCAGAGGGAAGTTTTGGCTCTCCCATGATTTGCAAATATGACTCCACCTGCAAGAAGTCAAAATTTGTCTTTTGAGGTTAAACATAACAATGATAATAATTATCTAATGATGGCCTAGAGGTGGAAAACACAGAAGCTGAAATGGAAAATGCATTTTTGCTGTCAGGAAAACCACATTAAGGAACATGCAATAGATTCAACAAAATAATAAAACTTTGACCATTTAGTTATTTAGACATGAGATGCAGTCAACAGAACATCATGTAAATGATAAAATAACCAATAAGAACAATAGAATGCTCCAGGTGGCTACAATATAGGACCAAGTATCTAGAACCATAAGAAGAGACAATCAGCATTTACCTTCCCCTATTTAAAATTAGAAATTTACAAAGCAGTTATAAATGTATTATGGTCAAGAATGGGATTATCTACCTACAAATTTTCAGTTAATAAATAAAATAACTAACAATATTCAAAATAGCGTGGATACTGAAAGTGTTTTAATAGAAATTAACACTTAACAGACACATACAGCAGATGATGTCAGCTGAGTATCAGCAGTATTGTCATCTTCTCCAAATCCTTCAGCAATCAGTCGCATCAAGTTATGCACAATCTTCATGTTCACCAAATCTCCAGCATTCTCAAACACTTTATTCATTGTCTGCAAATTAACATTTTAAAAATAGAGAGTGACAAGTTCAGTACCTGGGAGTGCTACATTATTCTGAAGAGAATATAACATAAGTATTGTCATTGCTAAAATTACCAGTATGAACCATTGATTGCTTGGTGCAAATTGTTCTGCAAGTTCAACACATCTGGATGCTATTTCCGTTTTGTAATGGTAATCATTTATGTTTATCATGTATTCAATCATACGATCCACAATCACTTCAACATTGGATGACTTAGTCATTTTATAAAGCAGCTCAAAGGTCTTTCGCTTTAGGGTGTCATCTGGATCCTGCATTAGGCAGCATGCCAAAAATCAACTTTAATTTAGATGAGTAAATCAAGACATCTAACCTAAATGAATGAAGAAATGGGGAGTTATTGCAAGTTTTCAGAAAAACAGCTTCATTCCAGAAAGTTCCTTCAATGAATGAAGAAATATGGAGAGTTCATAATATTTTAACAAGTCATAAGCAGATCCAAAGTAGCACCCAGGAGGTGGTCCAATTAGGTATTAATGTAAAATTTCAGAAATTATCATTACATCTCTCAACACAGCAAGTCTGCAGTGGGTGAAAATGAATAATATTACAAAACTATCTTGTCTTAGTGTTCTAGCCTCTAGCAAAACCACTCTTCCTCTTATGATGTTCTAACCAAACCCTCAGTTCAAATGGGAATTTCCAAAAAGAACATGGTTCAACTTTTCACAGTTCTTCAAACTCAATTTTGCAGTTCCAGTTCCACAAGTCTCAGCTAAATGACCATCACTAGTTTAGTCAAATAAAGAAACTAGTTTATTTAACATCAGTAACGAAATAACCAAATTGACCAAAATATTAAAACATAAGCTAAAATTGCCAAAAGAATAAAATAGGGCAAATTTAACTGCACGATGATAGCATAGGGACTAAATTGATACTTTAGCTAACAATAAATAGGGAAAAGTTCTACAAAGCATTTGTCATATACTTTGAGCATTCAACAGAAAGAAATAAAATAAAATAAAATAAGATAAAATGTCTCACCTCTAAGCAATCAATTACAGCTAGTTGGTGTTGCTCAGCAATTTCTGGACTAATCCTTATCAATCTACCAAGTGCATCAATGCCCAAATACTTAAGGTTATGATTGTCACTCTGTTAAAAATGTAAACTAAACATATTAAGTCAATTAGAAGAATATAACTGCTAGCACATAGAATGCAAAAATTTCAGAAGGCAAACCTTCAAAAATTTGGAAATTGCATCTGCAGCAGATTCTAATAGCTTGGGGCTAGGATATATAGAAGAAACACAGCATATACACTCATACAGGACAGCACTTCCTATATTAGTTGTCAAATCACACTTTCTCATCACATCACCCACAATAGTAAACATGTTTTCACTTGCCTTTTTATCACCACTTCCTAGTAGTGCCAGAATTTTTAACAATTTGATCTGAGCCAAATTCAGAAAGAAAAACAATCATTATCAGAAAATCTTAGAAAGTAATGACAAGAAGTCAACAGCACCAGAATATGAAAGTCTAATTTAAGAAAATATAAAGACTCTTTACAAATATGAAGAAAAATGAATTAGTCTCTTGGGGAACATGGTAAAAGACCATTTTTTGCATTTTCTTTGTTTATGCTTTGAACAGAACCGTGGGAGGGATAATTTCACCTGGACCCTTGAGGCTTCATTACACACACACACCTGGGACCCCTGTTGTTTTAAGTACACTTAAACCACTAGGCTTTATTTTCATATGTCATTCAAGTCCAGAGCATAAAAGACTCCAAATGTTATTCCACTTTTGCATGTTATAGTCTTAATTAAGTCAACTACATTTTTTAAATTATACCTTAGTTTTAATAATAACTAAAAGGTATTTTTTTATTAAATGACAACAATACAAAATTAGTGATAATTTTGAGTTATTCTGGATTGTGAAATTAATGAATATATTTGAAGGGCCACTGAAATTACCTTGCTGTCAATTGTAAAGTTTTTCTTATTCTTAGAATAACAAATAATAATGACTTGTTCAAAGGGAAAAATAGTAGAAGTTTCTATTGATATCAGATAGAGGGTGTAGGTGTAATTTTTGGAACAATGGGAGGTACAAATGATACTGCTGAAAATCTCAGGGTAGTCCACGAGAAATTATCCCACTGTGTAGTGATCAACCTCATATCATCAAAGTAAAACTTGGAGTGTTAGAAATTAAATCCTTGGTTAATGTGCATCACCTGAGAAACAGAAAGGCACTCACATGAGACAAATGAAAAAAACATCAAAAGAACCAATAAAGAAACTTTTCCAAAGAAGCAATGAGAAGTACAATTTAGCATTGTGAATACTTCTTGTTGATGATTCATTGTTTTCTATTTCATGAAAATGAATGAAGTAGGCTTATTGTATTTTTTAGGTTTATTGTCCATAGAAAAGATCATTTTTTTTTGTTAACAATACCATTTTCTAAATGCATGCACATGGTTATTGTCAACTTTGAGGTTATTTTCAAAACAGTTCTCAAAAAATAAGAACAAAGAAGCAACCAAAAGGCATATTTGTACCCAAAAAAAAAAAAAAAAAAAAAAAAAAAGTAGACAACTAAGCCCAAAATAAAACAGGAGTCAGTATCATGGAAGAAAAAAGTAGCTAGGAAGAGAAAAGGCCCATAGTGCAATTGTCCAAGCCTACAATTCCAAAAGTATGCAAAATATATATGTACCAATTTCAGACAACATGAGCTAAATGGAGATCAAACTTACGAGAACTGTTTACATTACATTACTTTCAGTTTTTTCACTCAATATTGACTAGTATCTTATATGGTATATGTTGACTCAAAATGTTTTGTCAAAGTTGTGTGCAAAAAGGAATACTAGTTCTAGAAGGAATCTTAAAAGCAGAATCCCTAATTTAATTTAGATTAGGATTGTCAATCGTATTCACAAACAATTAAGGAGTAGGTATTACAAATAGCAATTGCCCTCCATCACATTGGCTCACGCATTCGAAATCAATCTTGTGAGGTCTGAGAGTCTTTGAGAAAAGTTTTCTAAATTCCCCTAGAAAGTAGTACATGTGTTTAGGTTACAATAGTGCGATAGGAAATATCATTCTATTGTGTAATCTTTGGTTCCAAACAATGTACTTTGAATATTAAGCTTTTAGTGGATTTAGGCAAATTCTCAAATTGAGAAGTGCCTCGCAGATTAGGGTTGTTGCCCGAACTGCGTCACAAACTATCTGTGTTACAACTTCTGTTACAACATCACTATGTGGTGTGTTTTACAAATTTCAATATATATAATTATGAACAAGTATTTCTTATTCCTCTTTGAGAGAAACAAATTATTGCCCTAATGGCCTTCTATTCTTTGAAATTTTAAATTTTGCAACTGATATAATCCACACCATTTTCCTTGCATTTCAATCCCCTCCCAGGCTCCCGCCACTCCCTCCCTCTATTTCTTTTCCTCTTTTCAATAAATTCATACTGCATGTCTAGGATGTTACAAGACTGTTTCTTTTCCTCTTAAATTGAGTACACCCAACAAATGGGACAGAGAAATCCGTCAATTCAAAAGATTTAAGCCCAAGCCAGCAGTGGATTGTCATGGCATTAGTTTTTCCGTGCTTGGAAAAAATTACTTACTCCAATAGATGGGAAATCATAAAAACATGTCACTGTTTTGCATCAAGTAAATTTAAGTTTCCTTTTCTGAATTTTCCGGGATTATTTAGACTGTCTTCAGAATGCTTGAGTTTCAAGATTCAATTTTAGACTAATTTGATTTCTTGGAAATTTCATTTCTTGCATAACTGTAATGATAGAAAAATATTTGATCTTGTGAATTTGTTTGTTGCTCTCTTCTATGTGTTTCTCAATAGAAGGATTTGTGACTTGGATTTGACATTTTCCTTCTAAATCCTTTTTCTTTCCTAATTCATACAGAAAATGTTGCAAACTTCTCTAAATGGAAAAGTTGGGGATTTAGGAAGCAAAATCAAGGAAAATTTATGTAGAGAGCTGCCACTTATGCATTTATTTAGTACACTTCGATAGGCATAAATTTAAGAATTTTTAATGAGTGACGCATACCTAAGTAGCTAGTAGGGAAGCAAGGGATTTATATCAAATATGTAGTTTTCACAGATCTGCAAAAATCTTAGGATTCATTGTTGCAATGAAGATCTGTTCTTGTCCATTTTTAAGGAATTCTTTAATCTATAATTTCCTCCCTCTTATCAGTAAATCATAGTTTTATAATGATAATAAATATAACAGATGAACGCTCTTTTAATATGTTATATGTATAAATGAAAATATAGATATGTGCAGGTGCATAAAAACATTTACAGATATAGCTCGACAATATTATACATAATATGGACACATACAAATGCATGCAATTGCTCATATTCCACATTTAATCCTGTACTGAATAAACTTGGTAATTTTGCACATTTTGTCAACAAAAAGCTAAGTCCAACTAAAGTGTGAAAGCAGCAAATCCAGAAAACAGGAGATTGTAAAGCAGTGCTATGAGGTACAGTCAATACACAAGTTCTAACACTTTGCAACTCATGGACACAAGATAAAATAGATAATGGCCACTATCTATCACTAACTACATACTTCAATAAGACATACCTGAATGAATGGAGCAGGCATATTATGATAATCGTAGCTCTTTGGCAATCTGCGCTCTGCTACTTGCTTAAGAATGTTTACTAAACTGACCACTAAGTCTTTATAGGAGTTAATGTCAGATTTAATAAGATCAAAAAGTGGAAAAAGTGTGGCAGCCATAACTCCAGGATCATTATCACGGAGCCTCTGCAACAAAAATATTCAGTTAAGTGTTAAACCTAGCTTCAGCAACATTGTATAAACATAAAATGCATTGTTTTTGACTCATTCAAAGTTGCTATAGAACATTCTTGTTGGAGCAAATGCTACTACTACTGTTATCTCGTCTCAAATTGCTTGCAATAAGATTTTATGTTATTTCATTAGTTTCCAATACCCACGTTTTCATTACTTGATATTCCATTTAACATTACATCATTCAGAGACAAAGGCTTCAAATTAAAGTAGATTGAAAAGAAATAATCATTTCAAAGCAGATACTACAATGCAAGCATGATGCTGTCTCCGAACCATTCCAATTACCAGAAATATATATATATATATATATATATATATATATATATATATATATATATATATATATATATATATATATATATATATATATATATATATATATATATATATATTATTGGAGAATAAAAAACGAAGCACCTTCCGGAAATTGGAGATAAGGTGGTGGATAGAGGACGGAGACTTTTGGTAAAACCGATGAAGCACCATTACAGCTTTTTTCCTAACAGCCTCCTTGGCGTGTCCCAGCAGCTCCACCACTTGAGGCAACACAGCGGGGATTGTGTCCTCATTAATCAACTTACAAACAGCATTCAATGCCGAGCAAACGACCAAGTAATTATCCGACTTCAAGTCCTTCTGGATCGTGTTTACAATCAAGATAATCAAATCATGGTCCTCGTTCAGAAACAAGGTCACGGCAAGGTACCCGGTTCTCTTGTGCAGCAAAGTATCATCGTGCGTCATCTTAACGGCGTGAATGTAGCCGAACGAAGCGTCGTGGCCAAGCATCTCCACATACACAAGCCGCATTATGAATTCCTTCATCTTCCGCTTCGGGATATCAGGCTCTACGATGCGGCGCTTCAGGGTCTCGATCTCATTGCGAACAATGCGGTCTTCTTCCGCCTTGGATCTGGCTTCGCCGATGGCCTTGATCAGGTCCAAGAACTCCTTCGACTGCCCGAACCCGCCTTGGGAGCCCATTGCGAGCTCCAGTCCGATTGTCTTCAACTGCTCCATTTTTTTTTTTTTTTTTTTTTTTCAGAACGAACAATGCCAAGTTTTATTCGGTAGAAATCATGAGATTTTACGTTCCTCGATTCAGATCGAGGATTGAAACCGATAATAATTTTAGGTTTGAAGATTGGGGAATTTCTGGTGATATCTCTATTCTCTAATGCCAACTCTGCTGTAGATCGATGCCCGGGAAAGTGACACGTGATTATGAGCTCATGTATCCCCCTGTACGCAAACAACTGAAGCTTAACACTTCAAATTTCAATCATAGATAAAACGGAGGTGTACTTCAAACTTCAAAGAGTTATTTTCATTTTGATTAATGAGATTTTTAGCCCATAAATTTTATTTTTTTGACACATTTATTCTTTTACTTTTGATTTTACTCAACATTGAGATTAAAATATTTATTTTTTGAATGCTACTTACTCTATTATATTGTAATATTTGTTCAAATATACTTTCTAAAATATTTAAATAGTCTAATATATGAAACGTAGAATTTGAAAAGATATTCCAAACATTTTGAAATAGAGTTCTACTATATGTATATACATATTTTAATCATTCACTTTTATTAAATAACAACCAAGAATAAGATATTTTCATCATGTGGTCCTAAAGAAAGGAGAAAATTTCAATTTTGGTCATATGACTATATGAGCTTTGTTAATTTCAGCACCTGACTTTCAAAAGTGTCAATTTAGTACCTTGGCTATGCAATTTTTATCAATTTTGGTCACTTCGGTCAAATTGCCGGCCAAATTTCGCCGAAAAATTTTAACAGTTAAAATAATGATGATATTTTAGTCAATTCACATATCTTCCTTCTTCTCCGGCAAATCCGTCGCAGCAGCACACCTTCCAAAGCATACTTAAACTCATTCCTTCAAGCTGTCGCCGGCGATTTATTAGGGTTCAGATGACCAAAATTCTGGTTGAAAACATCTTACCATTTGTGTAAGGGGAGTTTGAGATATCGGCGGACCTAAAAATCTTCGAATTGCACTTCTCTTTGTGCTCGTCCAGCTCGAAGAAGAAAGCGAAATGCTAAAACTGATGCTGGTGCCTATTTATTATAAAACTTCTCTATATCAACATTATGCTAAAATTAATTTTGAATAAATACTTCTCTTTTTGGATAATGTTGAAAGCATCACAGCGCACCTCATCCTCGGATTCGCCGGAGAAGAAGGAAAGAGATGTGAAATGACTAAAATACCCTCATTATTTTTACTGTTAAATTTTCTGGCGAAATTTAGCCGGCAATTTGACCGGAGTGACCAAAATTGCATAGTCAAAGTACTAAATTGACACTTTTGAAAGTCATGTGCTGAAATTAACAAAGCCCCTATAATCATATGACCAAAATTGAAATTTTCTCTAAAGAAAGTGTATGAAGTCAATGATTTGTGAGAGGACGTAGAAGCTAGAAGTAAGAAGTGGGAGTCCATGTAGTATTTTCCGTTTAGACGTTTGGATGGGATGAGGTAATTAGGATGGAAATGAATTGTAATTCCGTGAGAAAAGAATAAAGTGGAATAAAATAAGAATTTAAATTACATTGTTTGGGCAAAAGCTGAGCTAAAACGTGTTTTGGAGGACATAGCAATGCAAGCAACCTCACTTCCGGGTTCAGCCCAGCCAGGACGATACTCGGTTGTTTAAGATTTCCCTTTGGTGGACTTCTATTGGTTGCTGCTCCTTATTTACACATTTAGTTAGTTTACATTAAAGGGAGAGAAGAAAACACAATGTATGTGCTATGACCTGGATGCTGTGGATTTTCAAGTTAACCTGATGGCCTAATGATGCAAGGCAGGTTTTTTGGTCACTGGTAAGAGGGTGAGAAGGGTGTGAAGAAGATTCAGAGTTGTCTTAATATCCTTGTGGTAAGCAATTCTTTGATCAAACATTTACTCTATTAGATTGAATATAGCTTTCAAGAACCATAATGTTTACTTCAGCGGTGAGTTTAATCTTGTGAATGTTCTTCACTTTTACTTTGTAATTGGTTCACTATATTACTGATCTTTTGAATGCAGAAAGTGAGCTTGATTTTTGCTCACACCATGACTGAAATTCTCAGTACTGGTATAGAAGTCCACTAGTCTCCGTTTGATTTCTTGCTGTATCATTTACATAATTTTATTTCAGTCCTTTTAAGGCTTTAATCCCTATGTTCATATATTCCAGCAATGAAGACTGAGTAGAGAGGATATTAAGATCCTGATCCAGCCATCAAAAAAAAAATTATATTGTTTGGTATGTAAGAATATAATTATTAGGAATGAGAAGTGAAGAAGTGATATAAAATTAAAATATCATTGTGTAACAATAATAATAATAATAATAATAATAATAATAATAATAATAATAATAATAATAATAATAATAATAATAATAATAATAATAATAATAATAATAATAATAATAATAATAATAATAATAATAATCAAAGGGTAAATGTGTCAAATTTTTCTTTCTTTTTTTTTTTTCTTTCCCTTCCACTACTGAATTCCATAGAATATAATTGCAATTCCCTCCAACAAAAATGTTGTTAGATTTCTAAATTTCATTGCAAAAGAATTCAAATTCATGCCAACCAAACACCATGTAAATATGTAATGATTTTCGACTTGAAACACTAAATATAATTCTCAACTATGGTGCTATTTTCTAATTTAGTCATTAACTCAACTAATAATTTAACATAAATTTTATATTATCATTCGCGCGCGGAACTAGCTTTTCCATCGTGACAAGTTGTTGGTGCTGAGCAAGCTAAAAAAATCTAGAATGGGGGTTGAATAGACTTTTTCAATTTTTTCTATCGTAGCTCTAAGTGAGCTAGAACAAAGTTAAGGAAATAAATTTCCTTGCAGCGGAAGTCTCAAGCTTGCTTAAAATATGTGGTTGTACCATTTTGTAAATTGTGTGCTCGTGTCAAATGTGAATAATAGTTATGGGTTAGTTACAAGTAATCATAATAGCAGTAAAAGTAAAATGCAAAAGAGAATTTTTAAGTGGTTCGGCAAACCCAACCTACGTCCACTCTTCTCCTTCCACTCCAATGAGGAATTTCACTAAGTATTTTTTTCAATACAAAGTGCGGACAAAAGCACCCTACTTCTATTATATCTGACAATCCTTGAGATAGTGGTCAAACTACAATGATGCTCTATCCTTCACTGCTTGACAATTTTGAGATAGAAAACAGTCGCACTATCTTCCTATCCTTCACTGCCTGATTCGAGCTTGCCAATGATCTATCACCAAGTCCCTTACTGCTATCAACTTCCTTGAAAGATGGTGTTGTTGTTGAGTGCCAGAGTTTTAAAAATAATCAACGTGATTCTTTTTCTTTTGAGCTTAGAATACGCACATTGAATATTCTACTCTATTTTCTCTTGTTGTGTATTCACCTCTCTCTTCTCTGTTTGTGTGTGTGTGTGTGTGTGTGTGCTCTTGTTGTTTCGTGCAATGCTCTTGTAAGACTTGTATCTTCCTTCAAATCTTCATCTCCTGTTATAGTTGTAGTTTTGAAATTGTCCATTGGAAATAAATAATTTCAAATTCAAATTTGAACTTGATCTGATTGCAATAGTGATTAGATATGTTGAATTTTTAATACTGCAACTTTCTCATATGTCAAGATAATCTTTTTGACTTTGTAAGATTTTTCCTGATCTTGCAAGTAATCTCCGGAGTTTGTTTGAGATTTAATTTAATGTTGGTGATAGACCTTGGCTGCTTCAAAAAATCATCTTGAATTTCTTGGCTATTCAATTTTGTCTTCTTCAAATTGAAACTCCTAATCTACAACCTCAGCTCATTTACTCAAACCGTGGTTTATTGGATTCAATTTGTAATCTCATGGATTCGAACTTCACATCAAATAATTCTTAATTTAAATTTGAGACCGTAGCTCAACTAAATCCTTGGCTCAATTTGATTTAATTTGTCTTTCATGAGATTTGAACTCCTCGTTAAAAATTGTAGCTCACTCTTAAAAACCTTAGCTCATCCTCTTTCTTGCAGCAACAGTGGCTCAGCCTTTTTATTTAATTCCTTTGCTCGTCCCTAATTTTCTTCATGGTTACCTTGGCTTGCGTATTTCTCCTCAATTAAAATTCTTGGACTACTGATTTTCTTTGGCTCTAGTACAAAACAAAAATTACACAAAATATAAAACAAATAGAGGTCTAAAATTTTCAACCTAAATTACATTTTTGACTCATCCAAATCTAATTATAATTTATTCCTAACACGTATAATTGTACAAAGTGACGAAACTAACAATCAAAAAGTTATTCCGATCCAGTTGACTTCGTCCGGTTTGGTAAATATTCTCAAGGATGGCATCACTCACTGGTCCATTAGTGGATCTTTCAACATGTATTATTGTAACTATGAAAATGTTTGGCAATTAGCTATAGCTGATTATGTTAGTCGCTAACTGGTTGTGTTTGATGTTTTTATCACCTAGTAATATTAGTGATTAATAAAGAGGTATTTGATAAATTAGTTATTTACAATTAATTAATTACATGTAAAATGACTTATTAGGACCGCTCTAACAACAGTCAGTAAATTAAAAGTGTATCAAATCTACTTACAATTGTCCATTTGGTAAAAATGGAACCTATGCTCTTATTCGTAGCCTTAGACCATCCACAAGTGTGATTTTTCGACCTTTTTTTTCAGAACAGAAATTCAAATGGTGGTTTTTTATTGATGTGAAGATGAATTTTTACAAGGTCTTTTTTTTTTTTTTTTCCTGCAAATGTTGCATTTTTGTAGGTCCTTCCATTTAAGAGAAAAGAGGAAAGCAGCTGAATTGTTGCACGTAGAGTGCAGCCAGTAGACGCGTGCATAGCATTCACCTACTGGGTGCGTTTTTGTTTCACTGTGAATTTTTTTTGTTTTTTTTGTTTTTTTACTTTTCATATTTAGGTGTCAGATTTATATGTTTTTTCTTCTTCTTTTTTTTTTCTCCTTTTTTCTTGCACTCTTTCTCTTTCCTAGGTGTAACTTTAATGCAAGTGCTAGCAGTGATGTGGAACCTTAGCCTAGCTCAAAATAGCAGCCGATAAAGGCGCGTCAAGTCCATTAATGGCTAGCTATATGTCAAAAATGGCTAGGTCGTTGGGCTCCTCTATTTTTGTATGGCTTCTTTCGCATGTGTTTGTTATTACTGTTGATTTTTTAGGCCTACATGAAAAGGGTTTTTGCTTAGCTGCGTGGTATTAATTAATAAGTTTGGCTCTAGTAACAATATAATACATTTGATGCATTTTAAAGTGTTGTGTAATTTTTTAGCCCACGAAGCATCTTAGCCCTATTACACCACACCTAATGCATGTAGTGTTGGAAAAAAATTAGGATAAAATGACATTTTAAGTGATTATTTTGTGGTACAAATATTTGTAATATTCATTTTTCATTTGAACCGCGTAAAAATGGATTCGGGTTCTTCATAATGAGATGAAGAAATCGATATATTGTACGCTCAAAACGGATAATGAGTTAATGTGAAATTGATTTTCAAAAGACCCATTTGAGTTTGAAAATAAAGGCGGAAAAGCTTTGAATAAGTTTTTTGTCCCATATTGGAAAGGGAAGAGGGTTTGCACTAGTATATATATAACTAATACAAGACCTATTTAGAGGAAGATTGAATTGTATACTTTAGAGGTTCTCTCTTACATGTAAGGGAAGGTTGAATCTGCAACCCTAGCCCCCCAGCCCGACAGAGCATCCCTAGTCATTCCTTCACCAACTGATCTTACAGAGCATCCCTAGTCATTCCTTCCCCAACTTCACCCCTATAACCCCCCAACCCCATCCCTAGTCATTCCTTCCCCATCACCCCTATAACCCCCCCAACCAACTGCCCTATAACCCCCCAACCCCATCCCTAGTCATTCCTTCCCCATCACCCCTATAACCCCCCCAACCAACTGATCTTACCACTAATCTTACATAGCATCCCCAACTACACCCCTATAACCCCCCAACCAACTGATCTTACCACTAATCTTACAGAGCATCCCCAACTTCACCCCACCAACCAACTGATCTTACAGAGCTTGTGGGCAAACATATTCCTTTCGTCTCTTGTGCTTGTATTTTTCAGAAATTAATATTTTTGTAGTATTATTGGATAGAAATTAAATGGCATTTGTTATAATTGTCTTCAAGTAGTAAAATGACTCATTAGGTATGCTATTCGGACAATATTTGCTCTAAATTTGAGGGGGGGAAAACACATCTTTCAATTCATTATTGCCAAAATATTGGGTAACATTTCACTATAAACCCTTGTTCAAACAATTTGAGGGGGAATTGTATATTATGGTAAAACCTATATATATTTGTACCAAGACAGGGCTGTATTCCTCCTCATCAAGATTGTATGTATATATGTGTGTTGTATTATTTTACTTTGATCCATGAGCATGGACCTTTGTAGCTTGCTCAACCAGCTGCCTCTTTTGTGTTGTATTAATGAGGGCAGAAGCTAGAGTAGAGGCCACATTAATGATGATCAAAATTGCAGAGGCACTAAAAACTCCATTCTTCACCATATAGCACTCTCCATCTAACCACCCTTCACCCAAGGGCTGACTTTTGTTCATGCTTGTGCCTGTACCCATTAAAATAGCTGCAACTCCAAAGCTCACCCTATTATATATTCATCAACACAACAAGTTAATTTGGATACACTTTTACAATGGTGTCATAAAAATCAAATTTAAGACAATAAAATTTGTGTTACATTTAATTATTATGTATTCTTTTTTTCTTTTTTACGCATACTCGAAATCAAGTCAACCCATTCATGACAACTAACCAATATTAGAAAATAATTTCTTTCTTAACTCATAAACGTAACTAGTGTTGTAAAATCGGCCAAGGCGCCGATTAGGCACTAGGCACCCCTAGACCGAGGTAATTTCAGCCCTAGGCGACTTTTAGTCCATCACACCGACTAGGTAACGCACCATAAATGCCAACTCAGCCGAGTTGAGCGCCTCACTCGGCCGAATCGGGCGCCTAACTCGGCTGAGTTGCCGTTCGGCTACTCCTTTTCTATATTTCTCCAGTTATGTACTCAACTAACATCTAACATATTCAGTTAACTAGTTTAAGGATTATAACAGTCTAATAACTTCTAGCTTTAAGTGAGAAAAATGAAAACGATATACTCGGATTACTTGAGTGCTTGCCAAGCGCTAGAGGTTTCTGCAACATTAAATGTAACATGGCAAATGTTATATTTAAAAGTGACTATTAAATATTACTCTGTAGTTGTTATTAAAAAGAGAAAATGCATAATTGCATTAGACATTAAATATTACTCTGTTACGGCTCGTTTGGTTCGCTGGAAAATATTTGAAGGGAAATGGAATTGAAATTTCATAGAAAATAAATTCCAAGAAAATAGATTTCATTGTTTGGTTGGTGGAAAAGAAATTACTGGGAATATGAACTCCATTGTTTGGTTGAGTTTGGAATGGTAAGGAATAATGTGTATAATGACAAATATAACCCTACACAACAATAATAATATAATAATAATAAGAGTAATTAATAAAGAATGGTGAGAGTAAAATTGTCATATTAGTTTTCCATGGAAAACCTTTTCCATGGAAAACAAAATACCTAACAAAAGCTAGGAATTTGTTTTCCTCATTCTCAAGGAAAACTTTTTCCAATGGAAAATATTTTTCATCCAACCAAACAACATAAAACATCATTTTCCTTCACTTTTAGGAAAACAGTTTTCCATCCAACCAAACACCCCCTAAATGATTTGACACTTGTCATTAATAAATTAAAGTAAATTATTAATTAAGTGTCCAAAACTTTCATGAATTATTATGCTTACCTAGTAATAAAAAATTGTAAATCATATACGGAGAGAGACACACAAACACACAACAGCTGTCCACGTGCCTATGTTAGATTTAATTCAACTTTGTCATTAAAAAGGTTTAAATTATAGAGAAGAATAAGTTTAATAAAAATTAAGAAAGCTCCTAAAAATATTGGAAAATAAATTGTAGGACAAAGTGACAAATACGACTGAGCTATCATAATAATTAAGTTGTACAAATTCACTTCTACCCACTTTTAAACCATTGGTTTATTTAGGAGCCAATACATGCACTCCCTTTGAAATGGTCAACTACTATTTTTATAGAAAAAGGGTTTCGTTTTTTAATAATGCATTTTGTAACCCAATTTTTTTTTTACTTTACTCTAATTAAATTTGTTGTGTTTATTAATTTTTTTAAAAAATATTGTTTTAAAGAAAGGAAAATGAAATATATGTATATATGTTTTTTCCATTATTTTCGGTGACGAGGGCAAACCCGCAAGTTAAGAGAGGTAAATTGTATTAAGAAAATTGTGTGACACGGATTCGACTAAAAAAAATGATGGTAAAGATCAAACGTGTGACATTCAAGTGCGATAATCATGCTCTACCCACTTGATGAATAAGGTCATTCCCATGTTTTTTTTCCTCTAAATGTGCACATCAAACTCATTGGGTGAAAAATGTTATACTCTTTATGTGATTTTAGAGTGTGTTTAGAAAATCATTTTTTGGGGTTTCTGTGTTTGGATGTGCATGGAAAATCAAGTCAATGATCATTTTCCGTTGACTTTGAAAAATACGGTTGTTTTGGAGGAAAATGACTTCCGCCAAAATTTGGCGGAAGTCATTTTCCACAGACCAAAAAATAATTTCCGACCACAATCGTTTCCGACTACAATCACAACCATGATTTCCAGCAAAAACTAGTATTTACTGATTTCCGTCAAAAACCATAGTTTTTTTTTTATTTTTTTTAATAAATAACATTATTTCTAATATTATTATAAATATTTTTATATTCTAAATAAAACAATTAAAATGTTTAATTATATAATTTTACTCATTTTTCAGAAAATGAACCAAACACACTAAGATTCTAAGAAAGTTTTCCAGAATGCAATCAAACACTGAAAATAAAAATATTTTCTGAAAATTGACTCATTTAATTTTCCTAGTTTCCAAACATACCTTAGAGTAAAACCTAAACCTAAAGTGAATCAATTTATTGATAAATAATAAAAAATGAAAAATCATAATGTATACCTTAGATATGTCATACAGAATAAGTTTAAGATTTTGAATGTTTTTAAAAAAAAAAAAAAATTGCCATAAAAAATGTCTGACAATCTGTATGTCTAAAGTTTCGATAAGTGATAAAAAAAACTTGATAAGAAAAAGGTCAAATTCCTAAAACTTGTATTAATTGACTTCAACATAATGGAGTAGAGTAGCACATGTCAATTATATCTTGTGGGCTTCGTAATTTACTTCAATGCCACTAAACAATTCATTCAAATATTATCATTTATCATTCTTAATTTTAATTATATTTCACTTTCAATTTTCAGTTTTGTAAATAAAATATTTCACTTTTAATCTAAAATATTCAAAATATCTTCATCAAAATTTTATTAAAGTTCACTTCATCCATATAAGGACATATTAGATGTTTTACATTAAAAGTGAAATAGAATTTAAGTGAAAAAGTTACAATTTTCATCCTAAGGACAAAACTAAAGATGAAAAGAATTGATTCATAAATAATAGAGAAATAAAAATAGGTGATTGTTATATTTAGGATGAAAGTGTTATTTTTCCTAAGGCTGTCCTCAACCCACAATATGGGGGGCTTATAAGATAATGTAGAAATTACACAAAGCATTGTTTAATTTGTTTGTACTTTCATGTGGCTATTAAATTTGCTAAGGCAGCTTTTACTGTTAAAAGGACAACAAAAGTTGCTACACCATAATTTTTTAAAAATATTTATTTTATTACTCTATATTATTTTATTATTATATTTATAATTTATAATACAATAATATAATATGAAAGTAAGACTATTTTGAAAGTGAAAGAAAATTTAAGGATGTAAAAAATAGTGGAAAAATTACAAAATTAATAAGGTGAAAGAAGGGTGGATTCTTAAAAGTGAGAGATTTACGGGAATAAGATAGTCTAATTTCAAAAAAAACACAAAAATTATCATTTTTCTATTTTTTAATGTGAAACCATCACAATCAAAAATATAAATGACAACCACAAAACTCTATAGTTGATAAATACTAAATTATATAATAATTAAAGTATTGCAATCTAGAAACACATACTAGGAAAGGAAGGGAGCAGGTGACCTACCATGACAGCACCACGGAGAAGATTACGAGCTTTGACTTGCGCCGCTTGCCCAACACGAACGTCCGGCCGATGACCAGCAAGTTTCCGGCGACCTGAGCGCCGCTAAAACTGACCAAAGCCGCAATTCCCAATCCGAAAGCCTCGCTCCGTGGCAAGTAACAGAACTCGCCGTCTAGCCGGAGATCCTCCTTCTGCAAAATTTTCAACGCCGGAAAATCAAGAACCGGCCAATCTCGCCGGAATACAAAATCTCGCCTCCCCAGATTAAAAACTACCTGTGACTTCTTGAATTCAGCGGCGATGCAGAGGGCGAAGGAGACGACGCCAAGGGCGACGATTACGGCCACAATCAGAGGGAATATGTAGCGGTGCTGTTTTTCCATACCATTAATTAATTTACATATATATACATATATATAAAGATTTGGGTGAAGGGTTTCAGAAAGACATGAAGAAGAAGAAAGCAGAGGTTAGCGGTGGATCTGGCTATGGAGAACGGCGGCTTCAATTCTGTGGTTTCTTGTGGTGGGAGGTTTGGATTGGGAAGCTTTTTCTGCAAAGAAATCTCTCATTGCTTGGAAAAGGAGAAGAATTATTCTTAAGAAGGGTGTTAGAAAATTGAAGCTTCTTGTCTTTAGGATTCATGTATTTGTCAGTTGAGATCAATGGTCAACTCTTTCACTGCTTCATTTTAGTTGGTAGATTCAAACAAGTGGGTTTAAAAAAAAAATAAAAAAAATTACTCGCACAAAGAATAAAGATTTGGGTTTGCGGTTAGGAATAAAGTTTTGATTTGGAAAAGGACAAAACATAGGGAGGTTAATGGATTATTACTTTATTAGTTAGTTCTCTTTTAAACTACTCGGATTTGACGGGAGGATTACACACTCAAATTTGATTTGGTTAGTTCAAGTATCAAAAGCTTGAGTTGGATTCTATTATCATAATTAATGTTATAAATTAGTATATGAGTTGTTATTTTGAGACATTATTTTTTAGGTGCGTCTATTAATGAATTAATGTGAGAGTAGATTCCAATTATTTTAGAGCATTCCCAATAATTGTAGATTTTGAAAAGTTTATTTTCGATAAATTATTGTGTATGAAACAATATACATATTTAATATATTAAAAGTATATTATTTGTGTACAGAATGTACATTATTTGTTAATATACAAAAAAAAAAATCATGTACTTTCAAATAATATACTTTTAGTATATTAAAAATGTATTTTTTATTTATGGTTCACACAAATGGGTGGACCATGGAATAATGATTAAGTTTTTTTTGCTGGTGTGACTAGGTAAGAGAAGATGAGAGGGGAGAGAAAAAAAAAAGCAAAGCAAATATGAAAAACAAAAAATAAATAAATAAAGAAAAGCTTCATTAACGCGCCCGCAAGTGCATGTGTCCGGCTGGGCGCTGTGGTTCACTTCACGCGAACTATGCGAGACTTTTGTTTTTCTTTAGTGGGTCCCACAATTATGATAAAAATCAATGCATTGCAGGGAGATCTATTTTATTCTCTCTCCTCTCCCTCTTTCCTCCACATAAACTTTGCTTCCTCAAAAATCACACCGAAAATCACAATTGGGGATGCCCTAAAGACATCCTCAATAGTGGTAGGTTTTTGAAGAGTTTTTGCAGGTGTGATCAGAAAAGAGAAAATGAGAAGGGTGGAAAAAAGAAAAAAAAAAGACAAAATCAAAAACTAAAAAAAAAATAAAAAATAATGCTTAATGCGCCCGCTGGGCGTACTGTTTCTGCGCAACGCACAGAAGTTGCACAGATCAAAATGCTGATGGAGCCCACATTTTCGACAAAAAACTTTACTACAAGGATCTCACTTTTTCTCTCACCTCACCCCTCTCTTCCACCTCACTCAACATACCTCAAAAACTAGTCCTTCTCCTAATGGGGATGCTCTTACATACCCAAAAGGATTAATGAGTAATTAAGAATTTAATAATTGTATTGTTATCTTGAAGTTGAGAAAAATGATTAATGAGTAAATAAAAATTGGAATAAAGGTCAAATAGGCCATTAAATTGCACACCAAACTACAATTAAATCATCGAACTCAAAAAAGATGTAATTAGGTCCCCTGAACTACACCAATTCATGCAATTAGGTCTAAAATGACCTGTTTACCTGTCATGTAGGTTGTGGATTTTAAAAATAATTTTAAACAAAAAACTAATTAAAAAAAAGAAAAAAGAAAAAAAAAAAAAAAGAACGGCCAGAGACGAAATCGTCTCCGGCCATCCTTCGTCTCCTGCCATGGAGACGAAGACCTTCATTTCCATGGCCGGGAGACGAAGGACCGCCGAAGATGATTTTGTCTCTGGCAGTTTTTTATTTTTTTATTTTTTTTTATTTTTAATTAATTTTTTGTTTAAAATTATTTTTAAAATCCACAATCTCCACGTCAGCAAAGTATCAGGTAAACAGGTTATTTTAGACCTAATTGCATGGAGAATTATCAATTTGGTCCCTCGACTATGAGGATTTCGCCATTTTGGTCATCAACTATCAAAATTTCTCAATTTGATCCCAAACTATGGCATTTTTACCTGATTTGGTCCTAAAGTCAAACCAGCTTGTTTAAGGCAATAAACTTGAGGACATTTTTGTAATTGCACATTGTTTCCTTTCTCGACTGTCTAAGTTAATTCCGCGCTTTGCCTTACTTCAGACAAACAAAACCTTCTAATTGTTGAATTTCCAAATAAGAAACCCTAATTGCACAACTCCAGTCAAAAATTTGAGCAATGAGTTGAGAAATCATCTGTCTTTCAAGCAACAACTATAATCCTACATCAGTGGGCGAGCAGAGCACCGACGTGTGCGGATCTACGGTGACTTCTAGTTTCAGCTAGCTCCTTTCCGGCGACCTCTCACCCTTACTCCTCACTCGTCGACGATGCAGACTGTAGATCGGGCGAAGTGTTGACCAGTGGCAGCTCCAAGGCACGACGATGGACCTCTATCTCTCTCTCCCTCGCCTATCCCTCTCATCTCAAAAGCAACTCTAGCGATGTCCTTTTTCGGCGAAGCAGAACAGGTCAGTGACGAGCAACGATCTCCCTCTCTCGCTTCCTGTTGCGGCGGCAGTCTTGGAGGAGTTCCGGCAGTAGCAGCTCCCACATTCTACCTTCATTCCCTCTCTCGGCTAACCTAGCAGTAGCAGTTGGAGGTAGCGTTGACTGGCGTGTAGCGACGACGAAACGTTCCGGTGGCATCCCCGAAGTTGTGGATGGTGGTGGTGTCCGACGGTGTAGTTGAGAGGTGATCGACTATGGTGTTGAGTTGATGTTGAGAATGAAGGGTGAAGTCTAGTGAAGAAATGACATTTTGGCGTTGATGATGATGATGTTGGCTGGAAATTGGAGATGATAATAATAATTTGGATTGAAGATGATGAGGTAATAATAATTCTTTTTAATAATCCCCAAATTGCCCGTTAGTTTGACCGATAAATAACACTTAGGACCAAATCGGGTAAGAATGCCATAGTCGGTGACCAAATTGAGGAATTTTGATAGTCGATGACCAAATTAGTGAGATCCTCATAGTCGAGGGACCAAATCGGTAATTAACTCTAATGGCATGAATTTGTGTAATTCAGGGACCCAATTGCACTTTTTTGAGTTTGATGGCCTAATTGCAACTTGGTGTGCAGTTCAGTGGCCTATTTGACCCTTATTCCATAAAAATTTAATAATTAAAATGTAATCGTGAAATTGAGAAAAAGAAGTTCGAATGGATTTTGAGAGTTTTGAATTTTGATCTCACATTGTTTGAAAATGTAAATCTGGATTAGTATATAGTTATATATACACTACACCAAAAAGGTCATTTAGCAGCGGTTATTTTATTATTTCGTGGCGGTTTGTAACCGCCACTAAATTATTTACAAGCGGTTCTCCAATTGTAACTAAATAGTATGTCATGAAGGATTTAACGGCAATTTTTAACAACCGCGGAAATTGTTGACCAGCATTGCTTTTAGCGGCGGTTACAAAACCGCCGCTAAAAATAAAGTACTTTACTTTTGCTTTTAGCGGCGGTTTATAACCGTCGCTAAAAAATGAGGTACTTTACTTTTACTTTTAGTGACGGTTTTGTAACCGCCGCTAAATATATCTATTTATTTATTCCTTTAAATCTTAGTGGCGGTTATTAAATGTCGCTAGATATTTTGGTTCCTGAAACGGTTTAATTGACGAAATTTTAAACAATTCAATGATCAAATTCATTAAAATTGAAAACTAAGGACAACATTGATAGTTGAAAAACAATTGAGGGACCAAAATGTTGATTTTCCCATAAAAAATGTTATTACCAATTACACCCCATGTAAGAATGGATACAATCATTCATGTAAAGAAACATATCAATTCACAACAATTATACTTTTAATTCAT
Organism: Ipomoea nil; assembly: GCF_001879475.1. Lineage (NCBI taxonomy): Eukaryota > Viridiplantae > Streptophyta > Magnoliopsida > Solanales > Convolvulaceae > Ipomoea > Ipomoea nil. The sequence continues at coordinate 1,396,622 of NW_017617232.1, read as the reverse complement.
AATCTTTATCGCTATCACACAATTCCATTCTTATAATGGTCTAATAACGCATCTCAGTAGTTGGAAAAATAAAGTAAACAACGTTTAAAAAAAAATATTATTATAATTCTTTCCACTAAATGTACTTCATTATCATCATGAGTGCTAATTAATCTTGGCTATAGTTTGATTATATTACTGATACGACGTTGATTGTCGATGTTATGTTTTGATACAAACCGTGGAAATTGCTTGCATGAACCGCTCTTTGTATTGGCTGCTGGTTTCAACTTCTATGGCTGCCGATGCACGCTGGATAGTGTATGATTGTGATGTTTAGTATGCCAAAGTTGATCGCAGACTATTTGAGACTAAACAAACAAATATATATATCTGCCTCATACTAATTATCTTCACGAATATATTAGAGAAAAGGGAAAATAGCACTTTTTTTTTTTCCATGAGTTGTATATTCATAGTATTTTTTCCTCTAAGTGACAGTTTTTCCTCCCTAATATCTTAAATGGACATATTTACTCTTAAAATAAATATTTTATTTTTTTTTTTCTCCAACAAATTATGACAGCGATTTGGTTCAAACCGAACAAACACTATACCAACCAAACCGAAAGGTTTCGATTACAATTTAGAACTGGAACCCGATATTTAGAGATTATTAAAATCGCGAAACGGAACAGCTGGTTCATGTTCTGAACTGAAAAAATAAAATACATTAATTGTTAAATTTATACTATTTTAAAAATAAAAAATAAAATTTTAAAAGAAAGTTTGAACCAAGTTCAAACTGGATCCGGAACCGTGAACTGGCGGTTCAAAATCAAAACCAAATCGCGATCATATATACTTATATGTAAGAATCATAATAAATGTGAAAACGAACTTACACTATTTGTAGATATTGTAATTCTAATTTTAAGTTAATGTTATCTAGTAGTTGTTCCGATTTGAACCGGCGGTTCACGGTTCAGGATCTAATTATTTTGATTCATGATTTTAATAAATTGAAACCCAAATAATGAGTTCTGGTAAAATTTTTGTTGTTGAAGTCGGTGTTGTTGTAAGTCTCGCGCATAGACAACGGTTTTTAACCGTTGTCTTTTCTAGAAACAACAACGGTTTTTGAACCGTTGTCTATTAAATGTTATTGAAACCGGTGTTGTTAAAAGTCACGCACATAGACAACAGTTTTTAACCGTTGTCTTTTCTAGAAACGACAACGGTTTATTGAGTGTTGTTGAAACCGGTGTTGTTAAAAGTCGCCCACATAGACAACAGTTTTTAACCGTTGTCTTTTCTAGAAAAGACAATGATTTTTGAACCGTTGTCTATTAAGTGTTGTTGAAACTGGTGTTGTTAAAAGTCACGCACATAGACAACGGTTTTTAACCATTGTCTTTTCTAAAAATCGTTGTCTATTGAGTGTTGTTGAAACCGGTGTTGTTAAAAGTCACGCACATAGACAACGGTTTTTGAACCGTTGTCTATTGAGTGTTGTTGAAACCAGTGTTGTTAAAAGTCACGCACATAGACAATAGTTAAAAACCGTTGTCTATTGAGTGTTGTTGAAACCGCTGTTGTTAAAAGTCACGCCCATAGACAACGGTTTTAAACTGTTGTCTTTTGTAGAAAAGACAACATTTTTTTACCGTTGACTATTGTGTGTTGTCGAAACCCGCTGTATTCTCGATAATTTAAAGAATAGACAACGATTTTTAACCGTTGTCTTATATATGGAAGACAATGATTTTAAACGGTTGTTTTTAACTTGCTTAAATTTTAAACATAATCATATAAAAATACAATTTATCCAATCACCATCACCAAGTGTAGTTACACAATTTTGCACAAGCTAAGGTTCAAAATACAAATGAACTAATTACCAAGTCTAAATACTTCAATGACCAATTCCAATAATCCAATCACCATCCAAGTCATAATACTTCAAAAAACAATTCCAAAAATCAAGTCTAAATGTTCAAAAAGTTCTAATCATCAAAACCATACCTAGTCTATACAACTTGATACAATATTTGCTCATTCAGTATGCATCAGATCAATAACCGTTGTGTCGTAATCAACTTGTTGGAACTACATGTAAAAAGTTAGTAAATATATTAGTACGTACTCAACATAACCACAATATGATGAATTTTATCAAATCTTAACTATAATAAAGCTATATGGTTTGGAAGGTAATCTATATATATATAAAAGTAAAATCCTCCTAACAAAATTTTCCCCCCAAAACTTTTGTAGTAAAACTTATTTGGTAAGTAAATGTCAAATGGAAATTAAATAAATAAATAAATAAATAAATAATAATAATAATAATAATAATAATAATGATAATAATATAATAATAATAATGTTATTACCTTAAATAAATAAATTATTATACTTTCCCTTAAATAAATAAATTATTATACTTTCCTTTTGAATTAGTATTTTCTACATATAAATACAAGAGCTTCTTCAATCAAAGAATCTCAGACTCATCTTTCTGCTTTCTTTTTGTATGAATTTTTTACATTTTTCTAACTATATTCTCACGTACTTCAATATGTTTTGCAGTTTGGACATCATGAATAGCTTCATCAACGATATCTTCTTGAAGCTCGCCCAAGAGGTGACTCGCTTGGCCCACTACAACAAGAAGCCGATAATCACTTCCCGCGAGATCCAGGCCGGCATGAGATTGGTTCTTCCTGGCGAATTGGTAAAGCACGTTGTCTCTCTAAAAACACTAAAGCAGTCACCATATTTACATGCTCTTAGATGAAATCATTTAAATCTATGTTTCTTTTTTTTATATAATCTCAATTAGGGATTAATAGATATAAAGTAACTTGGATTTGAGTTTAATTTCATATTATTCTTCCAAAAGGTTTAATTTCATATTATAAGTATTGTTATCTACCTTCAACTATCAGTGAATCGATTAGCATTCTCAAAAAAAAAAAAATTGAATGTCTATATCTACGTGCATTTAAGATACAACATGTGTATGATTCATTAGGCTTTGAGGCAGGAGAACACATCTGGGTACATTGCATATTAATGGATCTGTATCTCATTGCAAAAAGATATCCATACAAATAATTAATCTATATCTATATATATATAAAAGTAAAATCCTCCTAACAAATTTTCCCCCCAAAACTTTTGTAGTAAAACTTATTTGGTAAGTAAATGTCAAATGTAAATTAAATTAAATAATAATAATAATAATAATAATAATTTTATTACCTTAAATAAATAAATTATTATACTTTCCTTTTGAATTAGTATTTTCTACCTATAAATACAAGGGCTTCTTCAATCAAAGAATCTCAGACTCATCTCTCTGCTTTCTTTTTGTATGAATTTTTACATTTTTCTAACTATATTCTCACGTACTTCAATATGTTTTGCAGTTTATATCGTCTGGTATGAGTTTGAAGATATTTAAGGAGGCTCTGCTTCAACAAAAGGAAATTGAGGAGGAAAAGCATTTGTAACAGAACCATATTGGTTTAGTTTTTATGGCAGATTGTAGAGATGCGATCGAGGATGATAAATACGGTAATTTTGATGATTTTGTAAGATTTTCTGAAACTTAGAATTAGTATGTTAATTTCGAGATTTGTACATGCCATTTAAGTTTCTATGTTTTTTTTTAACAAGCATAGTTCATTTTACAGCATTTTTTATAATTAATATATATATATATATATATATATATATATATATATATATATATATATATATATATATATATATATATATATATATATATATATATATATATCCGTAGTATAATATAATATAATAATAATAATAATAATGATGCTATTAACTTAAATAAATAACTAAATAATATAATATAATATAATAATAATAATAATATATAATAAATAACTAAATTATTATTTTCACAATTAACTTAAATAATTGTAATCCTAATTCTGTTAAAAATGGAATGGAAATTAGGTAAACTGAAAAAATAATTGAATATTAATAATTGACTGAAAATTAAAAATGAAAAAAGGAACATAAATTAGGTTAATTGAAAAAGGAAATAAATATTTATAATTTACTAAAAATAAAAAATGATCCATAATTGACTAAAATGGAAAAGGAAAATGGTCAAATTATTACATTTTAATTTTTTACAATAATATTACACAATATAGTACATCAAATCATAATTATGTCATAAATCTTTCACAATTTTAAAAATGGAACAGAAATATTTCAATAATAATATTTTACATCATCAAGTAAATGTAAATTAAAAATGAAAATGAAATATTTAAATAACAATATTCTACATCATCAATAATAAAAGCATATTCTAATCAATAATAAAGTTAAATTAAAAATGCAATGAAAATTAAAAATAAAACGGAAATATTTTAATAATAATATTCTACATCATCAATTAAAAATGGAACGAAAATTGGGTAAAATATCACTACATCTGATATTCTAATTGGCTAATTGACCAATTGACTGAAAATAAAAAAGAATAATTTGCTGAAAATAAATATGATATTACTAATTAACTGAAAATATAAAATGAAATGAAATATTAATAGTTGACTGCAAATAAAAAATGATCTATAATTAACTAATATGAAAAAAATAAATGGTTAGGTCATTGCATTTTAATTAAAAATTGATGGAAACTAAAATTTGACGGAAATATTTTAACAATAATATTCTACATCATAGATAATAAAGGCATATTTTAAACAATAATAAAAAATTAAAAATGCAACGGAAATATTTCAATAATAATATTATACATAATCAATTAAAACTCAAACGAAAATTAGGTAAAAATATCATTGCATATGATATTCTAATTGACTAATTGATTAAAAATAAAAAAGAATAATTGGCTGAAAATGAATATGATATTACAAACTGACTTAAAATATAAAAAAATCCCTAATTGACTAATATTCTACCATTATATATTTTCACTCGAGTCACTCATCATGATGGACTGAAGGTGTTAGCTATAGACGATGATGGACAAGATTGTGTTGCTACTACCAATGTCGAAAGATGTTTCAATAATGTGTACATACAATCGTTGACATTTTTTTTAAATGAAAAATTTGCTATATATCTAGACAAAAAATATATATATCTTCCATACAAATGAATTAAGATAGTAATTCATTTCTATAACTGAGTTGCTTGAGAATGAGCACATTTGACTAATTTATAAAAAAAAATACTAAACAATGATAAATAAAATCTCCAAAGTTACAGCACCGCATGCGTACATCTACACATTAGCTATTAATTTGAGCAATCATTTGCTCAAATTTAAGCAATGATAACATCAAAACACATAAATAATCCAAACCATATGTTCAATTGCACTATATAATATTTGATGTTATAATTTAAATAATTATATATTGATCCAAATATTCGTAATATATTACAACAAATTCATTCTGTGCATCGAACGGGTGAAAATACTATTATTCTAATAATTTTTCTTTCCTTCTTTCGTGTAATTACTATGCTAATGTATTTAAATATTGAAAGAGAATTCTATAAAAAGGATCCTTAACTCACTAAAATTCTATATTATTCTTAAAAACAAAACCCCCATTTCTTACTTACCCGCCCAAACAATAAAAAAAAAAAAAAAACCAATTAATAATACTAATAATAATTAGTAAAAAAGTTAGTAGTAAAATAGAAAAAAAGATCCTTAATTCACAAAAAATAGAAAAGGAAACGGGATTCACTAATTAATTAAAACTAACAATAATCAGTAAAAAAAGATCCTTAATTCACTAAAAATGAAAATATAAACGGAATTTACTGATTATGACTAATAATAATTGGTAAAATAGGAAAATAAAAAATGAGTCTTAATTCAATAAAAATGAAAAAAGAAACGTAAGGGTGTGAAAAAAAAAAGGTCATAATAAGGATAACAGTAAAAAAAAAAAAAAAAAAAAAAAAAATTCTACCAAAAATTAGAATAATAAAAAAAGTTTCTTAATTCACGAGAAATAGAAAAGGAAATGGAATTCACTGATTAATTAATAGTAATAATAATCAGTCAGAAAATTAGCAGTAAAATATGAAGAAAAAAAAAGATCATTACTTCACTAAAAATGGAAAAATAAACGAAATTTATTGATTAATACTAATAATAATCAGTAAAGTTGAAAATAAAAAAGGATTCTTAATTCAATGAAAATGAAAGATTTTTTTTTTAAAAAAGGGGTCATAATAAAAATAACAGTAAAAACAATCCTACAAAAAAAATTGAAAAAAAAAGATTCATAATTTACGAAAAATAGAAAATGAAATGGAATTCACTGAATAATTAATACTAATAATAATCAGTAAAATTAAAAGTTAGCATTAAAATAGAAAAATATAAAAGGATCCTTAATTCACTAAAAATAGAAAAAGAAACGAAAATCACTGATTAATACTAATAATACTCAGTTAAATAGGAAAATATAAAAAAATTCTCAATCTATACCATTATTAAAAAGAAAATCTTCTTCCTTACTTTCACACCCAAACAATAGAAAAAGAAAAAAATCTATAATATAATTAAAAACAAAATTCTATTTACTTGATTTATCGCCCAAACAATAGTAAATAGTAAAGGTAAATTTAAAAAAAAAGGATGAAAAAAAAAGAACAAAAATATTTCACAATAATATTCTATATTATCAATTAAAAATGGAATGGAAATTATGTAAATAAATAAGTATCTATTCAAACATATTTTCTCAACCAACACCTTCACTAAGGCTCGATCTTATGACTTCCCACATAAGAGAAGTCACTACATGTCATCTGAGCACAAGGTGCTTGGCAACAAACATTAGGTTAATTGAAAAAAGAAATAAATATTAACAATTGTTTGGAAATAAGAAAATATTCATAATTGACTAAAATAGAAAAAAAAATGGTCAGATCATTGCATTTTAATTTTTCACAATAATATTACACAGTATAATACATCAAATCACAAGTATGTCATAAATTTTACACAATTTTAAACAATAGAATGAAAATATTTCAATAATAATATTCTACACTATCAAGTAAAGGTAAATTAAAAATGAAAAGGAAATACTTCAATAATAATATTCTACATCATCAATACTAAAGACATATTTTAAACAATAGTAAAGGTAACTTAAAAATGTAGCGAAAATTAAAAATGAAATGGAAATATTTCAATAATAATATTCTAAATCATCAATTAAAAATGAAACGAAAATTTGGTAAAAATATCATTGCATTTGATATTTTAGTTCGCTAATTGATTAATTGACTAAAAATAAAAGAGAAGTAATTGGATGAAAATAAATATGATATTACTAATGGATTGAAAATTTAAAAGGAAATGAATATTAATAATTGACTGCAAATAAAAAAATTATTCATAATTGACTAATATGAAAAAAATAAATGGTTAGATCATTGCATTTTAATTAAACTGGAAGGGAAACTAAAATTGAACGCCAATATTTCAATAATAATATTCTACATCATAAATAGTAAGTGCATATTTTAAACAATAGTAAAGGTAAATTACAAATGGAACAGAATTATTTCAATAATAATATTATACATCCTCAATTAAAAATGGAACACAAATTAGGTACAAATATCACTCCATGTAATATTCTAATTGACTAAAAATACAAAAGAATAATTGACTGAAAATGAATATGATATTACTAATTTATTTAAAATATAAAAGGATCGCTAATTGACTAATATTATACCATTATATATTTTCACCGAGTCACCCATCCTGATCAATTGAAGGTGTTAGCTCTAGACGATGATGGACAAGATTTTGTTGCTACTACCAATGTCGTCTACAAAGAGGTTTCAACAATGTGTAAATAAAATCATTGATATTATATTTTTTAAATGACAAAATTGTTATATGTATAGACAAAAAAAATATCCTCCATACAAATGAATTAAGATAACAATTCATTCATATAACTGAGTTGCTAGAGAACGAACACATTTGTATAATTTATAAAAAAAAATACTAAACAATGATAAAAAAAAAAATCTCCAAAGTTATAACACTACATGCATACATCTACACATTAGCTATTAATTTGAGCAATTATTTGCTTAAATTCATACAATGATAATATAAAGACACATAAATGATCCAACCCGTATATTCAATTAAACTATATAATATTTGATGTTCTAATTTAAATAATTATATATCGATCGAAATATTCTTAATATATTACAACAAATTTATTCCGTGCATCGCACAGGCGTAAATACTAGTTAATGTTAAAATTATTATTTTGGTGATTAATTATTGTTATAATTATTGTCTTTATCCTTATTAATTTAAAATAGCCACAACATCCTTTACTAAAAAAAAAAGCACAACATTTGAAAAATAAAATAGCTATTTTTTTCTCGCCCATAACAAAGAATTACATTTATTGAATTAATGGAGTTATTAAATGTTATGATATTAGGATTAAGGATTCCGATTCCCGATTAATAGAAAATATGAAACGATGCAATATTAATTAAATCTATGGCTTTACAATGAAAGTCTATTTGATATGCTTTTGTTATTTATGGTGCTTCTTGGGATTACGATATTAATTAAATTTTCAATGAAAGCCTATTCGATATCTGAAACACTGCAATTAATGCAAGCCTCTACATATAATTTTTCTCCCTCTCAAATGCTGCAAAGAAATGGCAGAAGCGTGAAGGGATGAAGAAAGCAAATGCTGCAGGCCGTGGGTCAATTATTGGACTTCAGAATAATAATAAAACATCATTTGAGCCATAAATTAAAATTAAAATTTATATATATATATATATATATATATATATATATATATATATATATATATATATATATATATATATATATATATATATATATATGGGTCTTTAATGTTTTTCTGAATTTCTAAACTTAGGACTTTTAAAAGAAAAAAATACATTTGAATTATCTCCACAAAAAGTGGGCAAATTATTGTGTGGACCATGATCCACATAATGTTACGTGGACCATAACAAAAAGTACATTTTTAATATACTAAATGTACATTATTTTTCTATTGAATGTACATTATACAATATAATGTACACTCAGAACAAAAATAATGTACATCCCCTGAATGCAATGTACATTATTTTTGTATTTAATGTACATTATTTTACAATAGACAAAATATGGCCCACACAATAATAATTGCAAAAAGTGGTATTGGGCTTATAGAATGACATTTGGGTTGATAGAATGACATGTGCATAAAAAATATATTATATAATCATATAAAAAATGTGTTCAATTAGAGTTTAAATTTATTCATACAAAATTTGAAATTTGCTTTCTAAATGTAATTATCTTAGTTATTATTCGTATTGTGAAAATTATAATATAGATAATACAATTAAGAATAAATCAATGTAATTATGTAAATTCTCTCTATACGGTTATTTGAATATGTACATAATTAGAGATTATATTAACCATACAAAATTTTAATTTTAATTTTAATTGTAATTTTGTATTCTATAAAAATAATAAATACTTGACCAATGGAAGCTCAAAAAATTATTATATTAAACAATTTAAAATATTTTTATTTTTTCTATTTTTTATTTATATTTATAATAACATAATTTTTTCTCGTGCATCGCGCGGGTGAATTACTAGTTATTTGAAATAATTAAAAAAAAAAAAAAAAAAAAAAAGGTCCACTGTAAACATAATATATGTTCATGGTTGAACATGAGATACCTAGATAGTGAGATACATGTGTACATAACATTATATAACAGTAACTCTTCTCGTTAACAACTTGACAAGTAAAAACTAGCTATATATATATATATTTTTTTGAATGCTACTAGCTCTATTACAATGTAGTATCTGCTCATATACTTTCTCAACCTACTGAAACACAAAGAGCTAATAACGCCTCTACTGAGGCTTGAACTCACAATCTTCCTAATGGAAGTCCAACCCGGGTACCATTGGACCACATAGTCCTGGTGGGGAATATACCCCAGGTTCAGGGTGCCCGTACGCTCCATGCTCCTGTTTGAGTCGGGATCAAACGGTTCGGGTCCCGGTCCACGGGTCAAGGTCAACCCATCAACCCTTGACCCTATAAATAGGACCTTAGCCCTCCAAGTTAGGGGTTCTTCCCTTTATCTCTCTCTAGTAGACCTATTCCCTCCCTTCTCTCTAAAGCATAAGAACAATGATGAATAAAAGAGATCGATTTACTTGGTTCTACTACTATATTGTTCATACACATACATACATACGGTACATACATTTCACATACAACCCGGCATTAGTACTATCAATAATGAAGGAATATAATTTATTTCGATGGAGGCATATGCATTAACAATTTATCTAGATATAAATACATATACAAACACATATATATACTTAGTTAACAATTTTAAATTACCTTGTATAATTCCCCACCATTAGTTTGACATACTATATAATCAATATTTGGTTCCAATAATGTGTCCAACTAAAGAGTGAAGACATAATTCCCCACCATAGTTGGAAATACTATAAAAAAAAAAAACAAAAAACAAAAAAAAAAAAAAAAAAAAAAAAAAAAAACAAACAAACAAAATACACCATCCAAAACCAAGTTAGAATTTAACTCAAAAGATACATTTTATTCTTGGAATTAAAAAAAAAAAAAGGTATATCATATCACGTAACTTACTATAATTAGTCCAAAGAACCCAGCAAGCATCGTGAAACAATTAATAAAAGTGATTAAATTTTGAGAAGTGACTAAATACATGTTTTGCCAATGCAAACCATGAAACTTAGGATATGTTTGGCAGAGCTTATTTAGGACCTTATAACTTATTTTAAGCTACTAATAAGCTATGTTTCATAATGTTCCCAAAATAAGCTAGTAGCTTAAAATAAGAGTTTATTTTGAAAAGGTACTTAGGTAAGTTTTAAAAATAAGCTACGAGCTTCCTAAATTTTTTTTTCATGACATCTTTTACCATTCCCAATAAAAATCTTTTTGATCTTTTTTCTTTTCAATATTTTTATTCACCCTCTCCCGCAACTATTGTTCCTTAGTAAATAAATGACATTATTTACCCTTGCGAATTAAAAACTTTTTTCCTTTTTGTTTTAATTTAATATATATCTCATCTCATATATATTATAAAAACAAAAACTTTTTTTTATAATAAATTAAATAAATCACATATATTTAAAAATATAAAAACAATATAATAATCACATCATTTAAATTTTATGAAAATGTCCTGTTAAGTCTTTTTACATTTATCAGCTTATCAAAAAGCTACTTTTAACATAATCAACTAGTTAACAGCTTTTCAGTTTTTCAGCTTCTAGCTTATAGCTTTTAAACTTTTAGCTACTTTTCGACTTTCAGCTACCTTTTCAGCTAAGTTGTCAAACATAGCGTTACAATTATATATAATTGAGCTAAATTTATAAATTTCAAGAAATTGTGATAAAATTATCACTTAATGAATTGATTGACTTCTTGTCATTGTTTATCTATTTTTCTGTTTTTCTCATTCTCTTTTATGAAATTTTGCTTGACTCGAAGAAAGCATCTCGATAATCTGGGGGATTGTATCAATATACAATCTATATGATCTAACCTTATAATTCCCCGTATCCTGAATATAACTAAGCTAAGCATTGAATATTAAATTGTTGCTTTCGTTCGATCATATTGATCCCAATAAAAACCAGCCAAACACTATTTGTTTTTTGTTTTTTTTTTCTTTCAGAGAAATTCTTCAACATCTCTTCAAATTTTACTTCCCCTTCAATTCTTTTTATTTGAAAGCTACTGACTCTATTACAAAAACCAATAATGCCTCCACTAAGGCTCAAACTCATAATCTTCTAAATAGAAATCCAACCCGGGTACCATTAGACCACATAGTCCTGGTTACTTTCCCTTCCATTCAAATACTCTAGAACGTAGCAAAATTCCAATGGTTGTTGAGAAAATAAAGAAAAAAGTTGTTTATCTTTAAATTAAGCTAATAATTAATAATTAATCCTCAAAAGCCAGTAAAATAGGAACACTTTATATATAATAAAAGTTGTTTTAAAACCAAAATGGAATTGATGATCACACCAATCTCAATGTGTCTTGGCTGTACGTATACTATATATTGATTCAAGAATATGAAAATTAATTTCTTTTTGAGTAGTATTGACTGTGTTACAATATAGTATCTGTTCATCCATGTTGTCTCAATCTACTGAAGTACAAAGAGTACGTCAAAGTCCCCACACTAAAGTTTGAATTCGAAACCTCTCATTTGAGAGACCACTGTAGGTCTTTGACCAAGACTATGTGGTCTAATGGTACCCGGGTTGGACTTTCATTTGGAAGATTATGAGTTCGAGCCTCAGTAGAGGCGTTATTGGTTCTTTGTGTTTCAGTAGGTTGAGAAAGTATATGAACAGATACTACAATGTATAGGACCAGTAACATTCAAAAAAAAAAAAAAAAAAATATAGAGTGGTAGCGTTTGTGATATATCACTCATAGAATTTGGTGTAATCATACATAATCTGGACCGTTGTTTGTGTACCGAAATTCTTCCAGAATCATGACTTCTCGGTTATCGTTCCAGATGTTAATTGTTTTCTTCTCGGCTTTGGTGCCTGGGAAAACAAGGGAAAGGATAAGAGACAGATAGACGACATGGAAAAGAGGGTTGTGCCTTAATTTCTCCATGGAAACACCGACGGTGGCGTAAGCGGTACGTGTTTCCCGGAGAAATTGAGGTTAATTATTGGTTAGTCGTCTGCCGGGCACGGTGGTGGTGAGAATGGTGGTTCATTGCAAAAATAATGTTTTTGCATGGCATAAAAAAATGAGGTTGATGTTACGCAATATAAAGGTTTGCATGTTGCATTATTCGTTTAAAAGTAAACCCAAGTTGACTTTTTTTTTTCTTTTTTTTTTTTTTTACCCTGAGAAATTTACGTTGGCTCATTGAATTTTGGAGGTAATTGTTACAAGTTGATTGGATAGGGAAATGACATGATATATCTCATAAATAATAAAATTTTTAATTTGTTTTTAGAATTAATCAAAGTATGTCAACTAAGTAAAAACGTAAACAATGAATTAAAAAGTAAGATCAGAGTACTCAAATATATATATATATATATATATATATATATATATATATATATATATATATATATATATATTATTTGTGGAATTCTTCTTATGCTAAGTATGTGAGAGGTTGTATATCACCATAAAATGGTGGTGTGCACAAGTGATCTGTCCACTTTAAGTGTCAGGGTTTCAAACCTTAGTCTCTTCTTTCGAATACTACCTACTCTAAACCAGTGAGTTAAACCCGCGCGAGCTTGCACAAGACAAGAAGGCTATAGGGTGCAAGTGGCTCTATAGGAAGAAGCCACCAGTATCAATAAAAGAAGGGAAAAGATTCAAGACTCGATTAGTTGCAAAGGAGTTTTCTCAATATAAGAGGATAGATTATGATGAGGTTTTCTCTCATGTTGTTAGACATGCTTCTATCAGGTTACTACTTGCTTTATTTATAGTGATTTAGATGAGCAGATTTCATGAAGCAACTTGAAGGGTTTGTTAAATATGGAGGTGAGCATCTGGTCTGCAAGCTTAAGAGGTCGATGTATGGGCTGAAACATGCTCCACGGTGGTGGTATAAGCAGTTTCATTCTTAATGATCCAAATTGGTTACACACGCGGGTAAGATTGTTGTGTCTATGATAAGAACTTTAATAATGATTCTTTTATTTTTCCGTTACTGTAGGTGGATGATGTTGAAAATTTATATAGTAATGAAGATTAATGTTTTCAGATGGACTACCATGAAAGCTTAAATAATATTTGGAGTTGTGGAGTTAAAAATATTATTTTAGTTTGGTAGAAAGTTAATTGAATACAGTGGAGAAAGAGTTTGCCGGGAGGACTTTGACGGAAAGCTTTGTCTATTTTACAATATTAGAAACATGTTTCAGTTGGAGCTTTGTCCATTTTTCAATATTAGAATATGTTTCAGTTGAAGCTTTGTCTATTCACCAATATTGAAAATTGTTTCAGTTGGAGAATGAATATATAGCTCGTGAGCTTTCAAACTTCCCAAACTTATATGCAAAATTGTGCTAGCAATTATAATATATAAATATATTATTCTTGCACAGTTATTTGCATGCGGTTAGTAACCTTACAAAGGTTCATAATTACGTATATATTCATGTTGAACATGATTTATGTAATTTATTTTCTCCTATGATAAATATATCATTTAAGATATATTTTTGGAAGTTGGAATTTTAAATTACTGGTAACTTCCATGTAACCTCTCCTAACCGTCAAAATATTTTATATAAATGTATGGAGAGACATATGAAAGAGACAGAAAAAATTAACAAGCAATTGAGATATGCCAATTGCCACATGCAATTAATTTGCAGGAAACTAAGATATTTCACAGGCTTACAATTCTACAGGAAATTCTCAAACAAAGTAACTTGAGAATTTCATTCATCTTCTTGTATCTCATAAGATTAAATCTTGAACCTTGTTGCTTTTATAGATGGAGATTTAAAGCTTATAGGAAAGTGATTACATGCCTGAAGATATAATATGATCCAGTTTTTGTTCCTTGTTGTCTATCGTATTTTTGTTGTATCTCAAATGTATTACAGAATACAAGCACTTTCTCCAACAGATGATATGTTGATTGCTGTTAAAAGAATGAATGATATTATTGCATTGAAAGCTTTGTTGAGTCAGGAATTCGACATGAAAGGCTTAGGTCCTGCACAAAAAATTCTCGGCATGGAAATTTGCATAGATAGAGGTGGAAGGAAGCTGTGACTAACTCAGCAGAATTATATTGAGAACGTCCTTGTTAGATTTGGGATGAGAAAATCTAAACTAGTTAGCACTCCATTGGCTAGTCAGTGTCCCCAAACAGTTAGCGATATTGAAGATATGGTAAAGGTTCCTTATGTCAATAAAGTTGGATGCTTAATGTATCTGATTGTTTATACTCGACCTGATTTGGCTCATGATGTTAGTCAAGTCAGTAAGTACATGCCGAAGCTTGGTTGTTGGGAAGCTGTATTGGGAGGAAGTTGAGTGGATGCCTTGATACTTAAAGGGCATTATGGAGCATGGTATTGCATTTAGGAGTCAGTAAAGTGAGCCTTTAGTTGTGGGATTTGTGATTCAAATTATGTTGTGGACATGGATAACAAGCGTTCTACAAAAGGGTATGTCTTTATTCTTGGTGTTGGTCCTGTTTGTTAGATATCATCAGTTCAGTCTGTTGTAGCTTTGTCTACAACTGAAGCAGAATATGACTGTGACTGAGACAGCTAAAAAGACTTTGTGGCTTTCAAGTTAGATTAAGCCTTAAGGAATTGGATATTGATTAAGGTAAATTCCAGTTACATTATGACAGTCCGAGTGCCATCTTTTTGCTAAAAAAATTTATATATCGTGCCAGAACCAAGCATATTGATGTAAGATTGTATAAGGTTAGAGAGTTTGTTGCTTTTGGTGAGATATTATTGCAGAAAATTCATACCTGTGAGAATATAGCAAACATGTTGACAAAGGAAGTTACTATTGACAAGTTCAGACATTGTTTGAACTTATGTGTTTCTAGAGGCTATATGAATATGGTTATCTCGATCCATCAGCAATGTTGAAAAAGACGCTAGGCGCCAATTTTTTAGCGCCTATGCACCCGATTTATTATTTTTTTAAAAAAAAAAATTTTTATTTCAGCAGTAAGCAATTATTGCAGTATGTAGGCATATTGACTATTGAGTATTGAAACTTGAAAGTATCAAACTATTAATACGTTAATTACAGTTCCCTTTGATGGATGACTTATCAACTTCAAATTTGAAGTCTGAACCCACCTCAAGATCTCCACCGTCAATGTGAAGGGCAACCGGCAGGCGGAGAACGAAGAGGTGTTGGAGGCAGAGTCGCAATCGAGGCAGACGTCGCTGCGTCGGTGTGAAGGACAAAGCTAGTACCGTCGCCGTCTCCACTGGCGATCCCCACACTTGGTGGTCGTCGTCTCTAACGTCTCTGTTGCCGTCGTCGTCTCCTCTGGCAATCTCCACCGCCCTTTGCACTCTCTTCCTTCTCCACGTCGTCGCCGCTTCTGGTCTGAGTCGCGAAAAAAAAAAAAAAAAAAAAAAAAAAAAACCTTGTGACGGTTTGGCCGGCTAGGCAATCTAGGTGGTGCCTGCCGGCCGCGAAGGAAGCTGATTCCGGCATTCCTCACCGCAGCCGGACACCGCCTAGCGCCTAGGCGCCAATTAATCGGCGCTTCGACGCGATTTTTGCAACACCGCCCATGAGTATATGTGAAATCGATTATTTTTCTCCTGAGAATAATTGTCAAGGTGGAGATTTGTTATGTATGTTTCATATATACTAGAGAATTATAGGTATACCAGGATATTTGTACACGTACATGTTTAGGGTTGCCTGAATATTTAACCATTACAATTAATAAAAGAAGAACTTCACTCCTATGCTCGTAGGCATATTGTCGAACCACGTAAATCTTGTATTCTTTATTTTCGGTCATTATTTTTTATTCTTGTTCTTATTTATCTCAACATATATGCATTTATTTATTTGTATATAAATATATCATACTGAAAGTAAAAATGTTTTTATCTTTTCAATGATTATTTTAGTTAGTCAAATTTTGTTTCTCTGCAAAATGTGTATTACATCCTATCCTATCATATCCTATATATAATAAAGTTATATGGTCTTGTGAAAATTGAATGTTGCATTTAATTTTCACAAGACCATATGACTTTAAGATGTGAAAGTCTTGTGAAAATTAAATGGGCTTTAAGATGTGAAAATTACTTTAAGATGTGAAAATTAAATGCAACATTGAATTTTCACATCTTAAAGCCATATGGCTTTAAGAAGCATGCATGCAATTCCAAAGTCCATAAGTTTGAAATTAATATATAGCATAGCTATGTGGCTTAATATTTAAGATTGTTGATGTGCATATTGAGGACTACGGAGACAAAGATGCGTTATTCGTGGATTCATCGGATACTATCCAACGACACTCTCCAACTTAATTGACATGAAGTAGGCTTAGTAACATTAAGATTATATTCTCGAATTATTAGTTCTCATCTTTTATTGATTACACACTTAATTCGATAGTATTTGGAAGAAAAAAATCAATGTTCTAACTAAGATTGTGATTTTGGTCTTTAAAGATCAATTGTATGTTGCTACATCTAGAGTTAGAAATCTCAAAGGTCTAAAAATTTTGATCCGTGGTGACTCTAAAATTGTAATTCAATTACTATTGTAGTTTACTAAGTTCTTAAAAATTTATAATATTAAATACTATGTACTAAATTTTTAATATAGTTAAGATTTGTAGTAATCACCCACCTTAAATATTATTTTAATTGTAAATATATTTATGTTCATAATTTTATCATAGGAATTAACACATAATAATTATTAAATAACAAAAATTGTATATATGAATAAATCTCATATAGTGTATATTTTTATAACACATTTTCCGTGCATCGCACGGGACAAATACTAAGTATCTATACTATATATAAAAATAAAATCCTGAAATTTTAACTTCCCGCCCAATTCCTAAAAAATCTCTCTTCCCAATAAAATATATTGATTTCTACTTTCCCATGCGTACAATAATTCTAGGTAAAAATTCGATTCCAAATTAGTGTAATACAATTCTCTTTGCACATCTAATCTATACTATAAATACAAAACAAAATACTGAAATTTTAACTTTCCGCCCAATTCCTAAAAAATCCCTCTTCCCAATAAAATATTTTGATTTCTACTTTCCCATTCGTACAATAATTCTGGGTAAAAATTATATTCTAAAATTATAAAATAGTGTAATACAATTCTCTTTGCACATCTAATCTATGCTATATATAAAAACAAAATCCTGAAATTTTAACTTCCCGCCCAATTCCTAAAAAATCTCTCTTCCCAATAAAATATATTGATTTCTACTTTTCCATTCGTACAATAATTCTGGGTAAAAATTCTATACTAAAATTATAAAATAGCGTAATACAATTCTCTTTGCACATCTAATCTATACTATATATAAAAACAAAATCCTGAAATTTTAACTTCCCGCCCAATTCCTAAAAAATCTCTCTTAAAAACAAAATCCTGAAATTTTAACTTCCCGCCCAATTCCTAAAAAATCTCTCTTCCCAATAAAATATATTGATTTCTACTTTCCATTCGTACAATAATTCTGGGTAAAAGCTGTGAAGTGTAAAAAGTTCGGCAATGCATAAGTTTTGACTCGGTTGTCCGTTTTGGACAAATATTTTTTTGAAATTGTGTATTTTTTCGAGATATATCCACCGCAAACAGCCGTAGACGGTTTGGCCCACCAATTTCTAAAAAAAATGCGTTATTAAATAGTTTCTAAAAAAAAACTATAAGAACTTTATGTTTTATTAATGAATTTTTAAATTTTTTAATTAAAAAATTGTCCCGTGCATTTTTTAATAATCTCTCTTTATAATTGGTCAAATTATTTAATTATGGTAGATTAGGGATAATTAATGATGGTAATAGAAATCCTATAAGCGACCTCTGGTGAAATTAACTCTTAAATAATTATATATCGATTTAAATATTCTTAGTATATTACAACAATTCCATTCCGTGCATCGCACGGGACAAATACTAAGTATTAATTATAATAGCATTTATACTATATTACGGAGTATTACTTTAGTGGAAAAAGTGTCAAATTGACCCCCTAAGTCAAGTTGATAGTGTAATTGAGTCTCCTAAGTAAAAAAAACTGAAACATCTCATTTGAGGAATCACAGCTATGCCGCTCTACCACAAGGCCTTTGGCACTATCCACTTAACTTAAGGGCCAATTTAACACTTTTTTATTTATTTCCTGCAAATTGCCTATTAGAATTTTGCTATAAAATATTACATTTATGCTGTTTTAATAATATCTAACTGTTGCAAATATACTCTTTAAATATCATTTAATATGATTATTTGGCCGTCCGAGAGTGGCTATTTTGTGACATGAGGACAAAATTATTCAGTTTTGTGAGGATAATTAAAGAACATATTTGCAATATATAAGTGTAGGTAAATAACTATTAGCTGATTGGGTAATGAATTACTAAATTAGTTGTTAGTTTTTTTTTTTTTTTTTGAAAATAGTTGTTAGTTGATTACATGTAAAATGACTTTTTCAAAAAGCTAATCGGAAAAACTGTTTTGAACAACTTTTTGAATTTTAACATTTTAGGACAATAAGCTATTACAAAAAACTAATTAATCAAACACTTATATTAAATGTTTAACCAAGTCAAACAGCTAGCAGTCAAATAAACCAAAATTGACTAATAAACTATGTTACCAAGCAAGGATTCACTCACTATTTACAATTCAATTTTCTGAATTATTTAATTTAATTATAGTAAATAAAATTTGTATATTTAAAAACTACATTACAAAATTTATAAAACGCAATAGGACAAATTTAAAAATGTAAGGAACTATTAAAGAAAATAATAATAATAATAATAATAATAATAATAATAATAATAATAATAATAATAATAATAATAATAATAATAATAATAATTTGACCAATGAATAGTACTAAATGCATATAAAATGAGAAAGGAGTACTATTTTAGAGACCAAAAATGTTGTTGTTTTTTTTTTCAAAAATCAATAGAAAAAAAAAAAAAAAAAAAAAAAAAAAAAAAAAAAAAAAAAAAAAAAAAAAAAAAAAAGAGGGAATAAGAAAGAGTGTAAGTATAGATCTTGTTATTGCATCATTCTTGACATATTATTTGAACAATTGGCTTCAAAATGACAGCAAATTCACTAAGGTTTTCCTTTTCCTATACAATCTACAAGTGCAATGAACTAGCAGAGGTAAAACAAGGTATAATATATGTTCTTCCCGGCACAGAGAGAAGAAAAGCGGAAAATAAGGAAGGAAGGAATACTCATCTAAGAACGACTTTTAATTTGCTCTCCACTTGATCTCTTACTTTCCACTGCATTATATTCATAAATATAGACATTTAGCAAAAGTGGTAATCGCTAACATATTTATACGAGTGGTTTCGAGATGTGTGAACGAACCTGCAAATCGTTTATTTCCTCATCTGTGAGTGAGCGCTCCATGGATCGGTAAGCAATCCTATAGCAGTGACTGGTCATTCCTTTCTTATTCGTGAAGTTGTCGATTAGTTGCACCTGAAATTAGAAGATGGGTCAATGGGACAGAAAATCTGCAAAAGTCTAAATTGTTCTTAGTTCGGCACCATTAAACCACACATCCAATTATACCTTGTTTCTTCTTTTTCTCGTTTTCACTTTACAATCACAAAACGCATTTAGTCATTTAATTGAGATGAAACACATCTTTCAATTAAGTATCAGAGCCAACCCTATGCAAATTAGGGCCCACGGTGTTACGTGTAGCCCTTCAAAAGTAACCGGCCCCCACATGGGAATGGGTGTATTGAGCATATAATATAATATATATATAAACATAAATGTACAATCCAAGGATGGCTAAGAATACAAACTTGTAACCACAAGTTTGAATCTTAGCCTTCTTGGGTATCTTTCAAAAGCTCCAGTCTCTACAAGAAGATTTAAAAGTACCGAACATTTATATATTATAGCATACCTCTTCCACAAGATCCCCGGCAATTCCTCTAACAACTTCACAAAGGTTGTTCTCGGTGAATGAATCGCTGATCCAGAAACTCATGTCTTTGTAGCATGGAGGATACTGCACGGTTACAGATATTTCAACCACAATATTAAAAACCTAAAGTACTCTCCGTATAGGACTAAGAAACAAAATATATTTAAAAAAAAATTCTGGAACGTAAGTGTTTTAGCAACTCATTGTAAAACAAATGTTTATGAGATGAAAGGTCAAGAAACAAAAGACAAAGCCCAAGTATCATAAAATGTTACTAGCATAGTACTGTTTTAAGCAAGCAGCACACAATAGAAATGTTAAGCAATACCTTAGAAAATGGCTTGAACTTCACTCCAAGTTGGCCACTTGAAAACTATATGCAATCAGGAACACAGTATTGAAAACATGAGATAGGATTCATAATAACCAGGGTTGTAAAAATCCCGCCTAGGCTCCGAGTAATCGGCGCCTAGGCGCTAGGCGCCCATAGGCCGTGGCGATTTCCCCCCTAGGCTCCCGCCTAGGAGACCGGCCGCCTAGGCACCCGCCTAGGCACCCGCCTAGGCACCCGCCTAGGCACCCGCCTAGCGCCTAACTCGTCCGATTAGGCCGAGTTAACTCGTCAATTTCTGTCGAGTTAACCCGACCGACTCGACCTTGCTAATTTTTTTCATTTATATATATATATATATATATATATATATATATATATATATATATATATATATATATATATATATAATATGACATAGATACACTCGTAGACTAGTTTGATACTTTCAATCTTTGGATGATTGAAGTATTTGGGTATTTCATTTGAGTTTTTTTTTTTTTTAAATATTCTTTTGGTGTTATGACTTATGAATTGTCATTATGTCATTTATTTGGATGTGTTATTTGATTGAATGTTGAAAACAACCTCATTAAAATTGTCAAATTGCAAGTCTGCTACTGTTTTTTTTGGCGACCGCCTAGCGCCGCCTAGATTCCGCCTAGGCGCCGACTAGGCCGCTTAGGCGCTAGGCGCTGCCCGGGCGCCCGACTAGCGCCCAGCGCCTACTGCAACCATGATAATAACGCAAAATCAAAATGGAGAGAAAATAAAACAAGCTGGAAATTTACTTGAGAAGTAAAACGCTCATCTGCAGACCAGAAAAGTCGGATATCTGGAATATCAAAGAGAACCATTGCCAATCGTTCCAATCCAAGTCCAAAAGCCCAAGCAACATTATTGCTTCTCCCACTTCTTTTCAGTATTTCTTGCTCTGTTACCCCACAACCTAATACTTCCATCCACTTTTCCTGGTAAACAATTCCATAACAAGTCAACAATAATAGTACACTATAACTTCTCTAATAAAAATATTATTTAACATTGTAATATTCAAGAAAAAAAAAAAAAAAAAAGGAAATAAACTATTCTGCATATTGAGGAACTTGGAATATTCAGTAAAATTTGGAACATTATCCTTACAATGTCACTCTTACTCTACTGGTAAACATCAATTTATTTGTTCATAAGGTTTTCAGTAATTATTTTTACTATAATTTGGATTGTGAGAAGTGAAAAAAGAAGAAAGTAACTAATTATTATGTAGTATATACTTTAATAATCATTGTGAGAAGTGAAAAAGCAAGGAAAACCTGAAAATATATCTCCAATTCGAATGATGGATTGGTAAAGGGAAAGTATGTGTCGACCCAACGCATCTCCACACCACCTGAAGAATGAATGATTTTAAAACTTAGCCTAGTAAGAGGTAACCATGAAGAAAACGATGACAGGCAGCACAAGCTGGGGTCAATTGCCAATCAAGAAAGCCTAGGGAAACGGCAGAGAAGTGAAATAGAAAAAGACTTTAGTGATTTGCAAAGTTTTAGATCCACTAGAACACACACTTCCCAATTATATATAATTCCATGGTGAGTAGACAAGAAAGGAAAAACTGATCGAACTGCTAAGAATGCAGTTGGATAGCATTGGAGTCTCATTAGCATTGTTCACAAGAAGCTTTACTGCCACTTTCATATTCTGTCTTTGAACTAATAAAATGCATCACCATCAACTCCCACTTAACGTAAAAGTATACCAAATAAATGTTGAGCCAATCCCTCGAGACATATCTTTAGATCCGCAGCAGCATAAGATGTGGCATCAGTGCCTGATCCCTCCCAATCATTTGGAGAAAAGACCCGAACTCCTTCCATCTACATAGTTTGGGAGAAAATTGTCAATAAAAATAATAGATATCATTCTTCTACACAGCAAAAAGCAAGATTCGTGAGGGAGGTACCTGGTGGAAAACAGGGTAGTGAGTTGAGTCAATAGAATCTCTACGGTAAACATCTCCAGTAACAAGGAAATGAGTATGACCCCTGCTCAGTAACTCAGCTTGATGTGCACTTGTGTGGCACCTCAAAACAGTTTGAGAGTCCACGTAATATGTATCATTGTAGCTCCTGCTAACATGGTCAGGAGGTACCAGTACATCATCAAAGTTCTGCAATTGTATCACCAATTATGAAATGCACATCAAATATCAATAATCCAAAAAACAATAAATATAGCATCAGAAAGTTGCAACAAGTAATTGATAAAGCAGAATGTATATGAATTAGGAATTCCAATATTATTTGCATAACAGTTTAGTAGCTTGTTCTGTATCATTCATGGGAATTAGGAATTCTTAAAGAAATCATTAGCATGATAGCATCCTGGTCAGTTTGATAGGATGAGAAATACGCCTTAGACTTCACATATCACGGGGGAAAAGGAAAGCAATATTTTTAAGTTCTATCAATTAATTGTTAGACTAAATCCTATCATCAAAACTAAAAGACTGATATGAGGTAGCTGAAGGAAATGGCATTATGTAACAAAGAGAAAAAGATGCACATGATAGATCAACATAGCAAAGCATTCAAGAAAATGATGAGTACTAACTCATCAATGCTGCATTTTCAATCTTGCGTCAAAATTTTGGAACTCATGGAATTACCCACAAGTAAAAGTAAATAGGATACCAATTTGACTTCTTACAGAAGATAGTAAGTTCTAAACATTAGACTGATATGGCAGTCAGCCATCAAGGAAAAAATTAAACAAATTAAAAGGATTGAAATCACTACTTCTAGAAAGTGAAGGAGAGAAACCAGAAGATACAAATGAAATAACAAAAAAGGAAAAACCTTAGAACCAGAAAACAATTTCTACAAGTTCTTGATAGCACTACCTGTTTAACAGAAACTATAGGGCATAGATCATCAAACTTGTCAAATTTGTTTGGATAATTAGTGTCAAAGTAATCAAAGATTGCATTCTTCAGGATACCAAGTGGATGTTGATCCCTCCTATGAAGCTGCATTCCCAGCTTTGAGAATATTGTATCTGGGACATTGTTTGTAGGGTCATCCCTCACTATTTCTGCATATCAAACCATCTGATCAGTACTCAATTACTGTTAAATAACTTAGGAAACAAATAATATAAACACCAACACAACAATTACACATACGGCATGCTCTGAACTAACTTTGATTGCATTAGTACACATCTGAAACGGTGATAAAATATAATTGTGTGCTAGTCACTATATACTCACATTTCAAAGGTACCCAAACTATATATACTATACACAGACACACAAAGCTACCTCATACTTTAAAGATGCAAACAGAAGAGTTAAAAATAAAAGCTAACTCATGTATGCAAACTTTGGATAGCTTCAATCAAGAAAACTCTAGTACCACCAGTTATAAAATAAAATAAAATAAATCAATTTGACACAAACTTTTATGTCAACTAATATTATAGAATACATAAAAATTGCAGAAGAAATACATAGGGACAAAATCAGGTTAACATTTTACAAGAGGAAGTTGCACATTTAAGCCAACAAGCATATCAAATATTGAAAGAAAAACAAAACTGCACCAAGATGCCAAGATTCTACATTTACAAAAGAATTAAGAAAATTCCAATAACTATAATAAAACATACTGAATAACTAAAACAAGATAAACTCAGTTATCAAAACGCAATCTTGAGAGAACCCCAATGCGATTTGGAACACAAGGGTTATTAATATTGAGAGTAGAAATTCACTCTTCATCTCACCATCCTTGGAAACCTTGAGGCCACCAAGCTCAAGAACTGAGGCGACGGGTGCCCTCCACTTGTGGCGATGGACGGGGGCTTTGTTATCTGCAGGCATAGCACCAGTAGAATAGGGAAAGGAAGAAGAATAGTTGGTGAAACATGCGAGAACATTACATCGTTTAAGGCTGCCGCCATTTCTGCGGAAGAAGAGAGAGGGCCTAGTGGAGACGAAGAAGGTAGATTGAGCAAATGAGAGAGCCATCGCAGTTGTGGCTGACCTGCTGTGACTCAGAGATACTGGTTCACCGTAAAAATTTAATAAATAAAAATGGAATAAAATTTTTGAAAAAAAAAATTGCAAGTTCACAGTGCTGTGTGGACTATAATAAAAAGTACATTTTTAATATACTAAATATACATTATACAATATAATGTACACTCTCCAAGAACCATGACCAATTGTCCTTCAATTCCCCTTCTACAATGGCAAATGCTATAGGGAACAAGTTGTGCCCTCCCTTTTGACAACCCTTAAAATTACTGTAACACCCCGTGTTACGGTCTTCAAACCCGGATTAATTATTGAATTAATCTCGTTAACAATAGTTAAAAAGAATTTAATTTGGTTAGTATTCCCTTAATTAATTAATGTGGTCTACAATGGATCGTGGACCCTTGCCTATATTAAAGACCTTAAGCCTGTTAGGAATAAAGAAACTAGGTCTTTTACTATTCAGATTCTAATTAGGATCCCTAACTCTATAAATAGGGGATTATAAAGCAATTAGAACCCTCTCACATCTCATAACTCTAATACACGAAATTGTCCAAGAAACCTAGCCAAAGGAATTCCCCACCACCAAGCCTAGGAAGGTCAATCGGGGGAAAATCTTGGAGAAGAACCTTAATAGCCAAGGGAGGATTAATTAAGGCTAAGAGGTAACCCATGTCTTACAAAACCTATTTTTATTGTTATTGTTTATTGATTGGCTCCGTTGGTTAATTGAATGTGTGATTTTGTATGTATATCTTGTTAGAGCTTGTCTTTAGGTTTATATGGTGAATTCTTGTTATTCTTGATGGCCCTGCGTGGTTATTAGTATGATCTTGTATTTAATTATGTCTAGATCTTGTCCCTAGGGTTTATATTGTGAATTTTGTAGTTGTAACGTTCTTGGTGTTCTTGGGTGGGTTTATGCATGCTCGGGTGTTGATTCTAGTTTAGGACTTGTCTTTAGGGCTTTGCATATAGATTTCTTGATGTTCTTGAGGTTTCGGATGCTCCTGAACCGTTATGAGGTTGATGTCGAGTCTTGGCATGTTTAGGGATCATGTTAGGATGTAATTGTGGTGATTCTTGGTTTAATTCTTGTTAATCGAATCCGTGTGGTTGTTGATGTGTACTGGGATGTGTTTGGGCATGGTTTTGGATTTAATTGAGAAATTCCCGAATGGAAAAAATGCCAAGTTACCTTCGTACCAATGGGGGGTCTATGGGGGGGACGAGTCCCCACCTACCGCCCACTGGTACATGACCGTCGTACCAGCGGGTGGACGACCACCCGCCGTGCACCCGTTGGTACGAGGCTGCCCACCGGCGGGTAGTCGACTACCCGCTGTGCACCCGCTGGTACGGGACGATGTGGCAAGTCGTTTTCCCCGTTTGTTGTTTCCCCGTGCCCCGTTGTACCCCGTTTGATGTTTATGAGTCTCGTGCGATATTTTGAGTACCGTTCTAGGAATTTGTGCGTAGTGTGTATTGTTGTTATTGAGCCTTGATTGTTGTTATTGATTTCTGTTGATTGATTGAATGGTGATGAGTGTTATTATCATTGCGCAATGATGGTTGTGATTGATGAGAAAGAAGATGTGATTGGTGGAAATGAATTGGCGGTTAGAACAACGAGTGCTCGGTCATTGTGCTATAGGCACAGACTACCCTTGATTTGTTTGCTAAAGACATGGATCAAGTTATAAGCGTCGCAGTGCCATCTCAGGCGCTATATGCACTAACCCCTTGATTATAGTGTTATAGGCACGGGTCATGCGAATGGCACTACGGAGCTACAATGTAGGAGGATTTGTTGGTGGTGTTGGTGGTGTTGGTGGGGGGATGTGCTCCGGAGGAATAAGGGAAGCGATATAAGGGTGGCCTGGAGGTATAGGTTGGAATTGATATAAGGATGAAGAGGAGTAAAGGTTGAAACTTGGTATAATGTTGGATGATGGGTGTGTTATCTGCTGATTACTTATTGTTATTGATTATCGTTTGACCTCCATTGTTGTCATTACATGTTATTGATGAGCTTATTTGTTGCCTAGTCTTGTGATCTTAGGATGCATGTTAGTATCTTTATGATTGTTTATAGTGTCCAGTTTGTTGTCGTGTCTTGAGTCTTGATCTTGATTTTAAAGCTAGAGTCTCGTAGGATTATATATGTATCTCAGTTTAAAAATGATTTTCTTATATCTACCTATATTGTACTTAACGCGTGAGAGTGGGTTACTAGCATTATTCGGCTATTCGCTGACGGTTGTTACACCGCATGTATTTTAGGTACTGATGAGTAGCTTCAGAGCGCGATAGTTGGATCCGTGGACTTAGTTTAGATAATTCTAGTCATAGTTGAATGGTCTGTGTGCCTTGATTTGTATTTAGATATTAATTGTGGTT
The DNA here is from genome assembly GCF_001879475.1 of Ipomoea nil. NCBI lineage: Eukaryota > Viridiplantae > Streptophyta > Magnoliopsida > Solanales > Convolvulaceae > Ipomoea > Ipomoea nil. The sequence continues at coordinate 1,369,026 of NW_017617232.1, read as the reverse complement.
TATGTCTTGTTTAGTTAGTTTAGCATGTGCATCTAAGTTCTCTAGCTTAGATGTGGCATAACACCCCAACTTTCATGTTTACTTCCTACTCTGTTTGGGTATCAATGATAGATTTCCCTTTATTTCATAAGCTTTAAATGTTTTAAAAATTAGGGGTGTTACAGTTGGTATCAGAGCCTAAGTTCGACCCTAGGACAAGACCTTTAGGATAATACTTTAAGATGTTAGGCTCGAACTCTAAGTGTTTGGGACAATTAGGAAAGGACTTTAGGACATTAAGCTCGAACTCTAGAATTTGAGTACTTAGGATATAGGAGCCTTAGGAAGCGCGGTGAGATTGTGAGTTTATTTATCGCTTCTGATAAGTTTCCTACGCTTGTTATTCGTTTCCTATGCTTGCTCTAAAGTTTTGATATTCTTGCATACTTTTACATGCTTTGTCGCATATTATTCTTTGGTTATTAATGATTTACCTTGACATGTTAAAACTTGATAAACTATTGATTTTGTTTAAATGTCGTACTTGTTTATTTGCTTAAGCATGAAAGTTGGATTATGTTCCTAATTGATTTGTTTATAGATCGTGTAAGGAATTGCATATTGTTGCTTAATTATTTGATCAAACGTGCGTTATTTAGATATCTGTTATTTGATAAAGTATTTTGGAACTCGCAATTGATGATTTTATTTGGTCAGTAATTGCTCATTTTTACTGATTATGATTATTAGACTATTTTGATAGTTGAACTGCTTATAGCTAGATTATTTGCCTAAGCATGAAAGTTGGATTATTTTCCTAATTGATTTGTTTATAGATCAGCTAAGGACTCGCATATTGCTTCCTAATTATTTAATCAATGTGCGTTATTTGGATATTTGTTATTTGATAAAATATTTTGAAACTTGCAACTGGTAATTTTATTTGACCTATAATTGCTCACTTTCCTTAACTGTGATTGTTAGACTATTCTAGTTGATTTGCTTATAGAATACTTGCATGAGCTTGCATGAAAGTTACGTGAACATAACTTTATTTCTTAATGGGGGGAATGTGATATGTGATCTTTATGATGTCTCGAACTTTCGTTTGATCCTCTTAAATTCCTTATTGGTCGAGTCTCCCTTGTTCCTTGTTGCTTTATGGATATGCTTCGGGGACGAAGCATCTTTTGGGGGGAAGGGTGTGATTGTGACAACCCATGATTATGACAACTCAAAATTTTAATTTTCTAAATTCCGTTTTAAGAAATTCCAGAATAGCCATTTTTCACCCTTCCAAAATTCTTTATGATGAAAACGGTGTTTGAATTAATTATTTTGAGCTACGTTTTAAATAAATTCAACATTGAGACTCATTATATTTCTAAAATCCTAAATTCTCGGGTACATTGCGTACCAAGTTTTGACCCAAAAGTCAATCTGAGTGAAACCGAGAGGAATCCGGGGAACTAAACCAAGTGGTCATCTAGAAATTATCTTTGAAAAAATATATTGTGACCCCCCAAACTATTTAAAACTATTCTTCTAGACCCTGATCCATGTTACACGGTGGACCACGAGCTGCCAATGCCTTGTCTGATACCTTTGAAGAATCAACCAAAAGACCATTAGGATAAAAAAAAAAAAAAAAAAAAAAAAAAAAACCTATCATTTTAGGGTAATTATATTGAGCCTAATAAATTCCCCAACCCAAATATATAAAATACAGTATTTTCCTAATCATATATATACAATAAATAGATAAATGTATAGGTACGCAGGGGCATATATATATATATATATATATATATATATATATATATATATATATATATATATATATATATATATATATATATATATGGTAGAGTTCCAGTGAGAACATGTGCTTAGGTGAAAACGTGAGAAAACATCATGTGCATCTATCTAATATTTTTTAATGGTCTAGATTAGATTAAATGTGTGCAAAAGCGATTTAATGTGTTTGCACACATTTAATGCGCGTTCGCACACACTTAATTTAATCTAGACCATTAAAAAATATTATATCGATGCACATGATGTGTTCTCACATTCTCATCTAAACACATGTTCTCATATGATCCTAACTATATATATATATATATATATATATATATATATATATATATATATATATATATATATATACACACACACACACACACTGTACATAGTAATCCTTGTTCTCTAATTTTATTACCTAATATCATCGTGATTCGTGAACCCTATTATATGTTGAGCCTAATATTATATTCATAATTCTAAATATACATGTACAGAGTTATATATGCATGCTTTCCTTAAAACATAAATCTAATCTTCCCTAATGAGTAAATACCAATTTTACTCCCACGAGTATTAGCAAAACAACATTTTTGGTCCACATGTTTAATTCCTACCAAAACTCATCCCAAACTATTATTTTACTACCAAAGTTCATCACTCCAGTCGTGAGGTCCATATATACTTTACATGTTATATATATAGGGAAGGGATTAGGGGTGTTCAATCGATTAACCGTTCGGTTAACCGAACCGTTTTAACCGAACCGAATTAACCGAAGTTTTTTTTCCTTTAACCGTTAACCGAACCGAAGTTTGCTCTACCGAATTCACCGAACCGAAATTTTTTTCGGTTAATCGGTCGGTTAACCGATTAACCGAACTTTTTAAAGCTAAAATTTAAAATTCAAAAAATAACACCTAAAATAATAAATCTAATTAAAATAAAATACATATCATAATAAATTCATAACAAAATATACAAAAACATTAATTAGAAACTCCAAACATCCATAACTTCAAATTAGTATTTATATTTATATTATTATTTATATATATATTAAAAACTTCGGTTAACCGTTCGGTTAATTCGGTTAACCGACCTTTCGAACCGAATTAACCGTTAATCGAAGTTTTAAAATTCCTTTAACCATTAACCGAACCGAAAAAGTTCGGTTCGAAAACGGTTAACCGAACTTTGTCGGTTCGGTCGGTTAACCGAAAATTATCCGAAATTTGCACACTCCTAGAAGGGATACTTCCCGTGCGGTTGTGTGGTGGATTAATGTGCGTGAGTGTTGTACTTAATATGCCTGAGATTTGTACTTAATGTGCGTCATGTTAATATGCGTTAGTTTTGTACTTAATGTGTCTGAGTATTATGCTTAATATGCGTGAGATTTATGCTTAATGTGCGTGAGTAGCTCAGAATTACGAGCCCAGAAAGAAGCAGAACAGAAAACTCACGCACATTAACGCCCAAGCTTCTTGTTACTTCTTCCTTCAATTTGGCCATGGATTCTGGATTATCAGCTACCTTCAGTGCAGTTGAATGTTTATATAGATGACGCACGCACATCAAAATTTGCACACCAGCTAAGTGTGGATTTCTGTTGTATTATTCCATAATTCTTAACCACCATAGCTCGCCTCCGCATCATCATCATCAGGGAGGGGACAATGGCTACTGGGAATGGGGAAGAAGCTGACATCCATCTTTTCTACTGCATTTTACACATTCACGCACATTAAGTACAAATCTCAGGCACATTAAGCACAACACTCACGCACATTGAGTACAAATCTCACGCACATTAATCAACCGCACAACCGCACGGGAACCATTCACTATATATATATATATATATATATATATATATATATATTTTGGTTCATGTGAGGTCATGTCTTCCCGTGCGGTTAGTGTGGCATACACCATTAGGTATGTATAAATGCACCATACAGTGTTAAAAAATATACCAGAATAAAATGTCAAAAAACACACCACACAAAAAAAATACACCACACATAATGGTGTGTTTACGAACACTGTGTAGTGCATTTTTACATACGTAATGGTGTATGCCGCACTGACCGCATGGGAAGACCTGACCTCATAGGAACCTGACCATATATATATATATATATATATATATATATATATATATATATATATATATATATATATATATATATATATATATATATATATATATATATATATATATATATATATATATATATATATACACACACACACACACACACCCACACACACACGCATGCTCCCTAAGATAACCCTAATTTTATTTATTTTCCTCCTCTCATAATCTATGTAGACATCCCCTCTAGCACTCTCCCAATCTGAATTTGTTTTAACCCCACAAGAAACAGAAACCTCTCCCTAGGCGCCCATGTGAAAATTCTTTTCCTCAAAAATCTATTCTGTTATTTTTAAATAATTGCTATGGGATCCATGATATCCGCAGATATTGTCTCTTATATGAAAACTGTTTGATGTTGCCATGATATCGAGTATATAAATTGCATGTTCGTATTCGTGTTTATACATGTGATTAGTGTAGAATTAGGGAGATATATACATGGTAACTTGAGGTTGTATGTATATACAAATAGCTCAGTGCGTATGAACTGGATATGTATACTAATGGGGCAGATTGCGCTATATGTCCTTAGAACAACTATTTGGCCATTAGGCATAAAATATTTGTTTATGGAGTTTGGTGAAATATTTAATATGTGCTAAATTTTAGTATTTAATACCTATACAAATACTTGTTATGTGATTACTCATTTACTGTAAGAATCGTAGTGTGCAATATGAAGATTTTGATTTTATTGTCTACCCAAAATTTAGTTACCCCATAAAAAGCAAAAACCTTTTCCCTAATTGCCTACGCAAAAATCTTCTTCTCAAAATCCGATTGTTGCTATTTGAGTAATTGTTATATGATTTATGATCTTCCTGAATATATATGACAATTGTTTGGTTATGCCGCGATTTTGAGTACATGAACTTATTTGTTGCATATGCACTAGTTTAACATGTTGAACAGTACACATACGTGTTGTGTGACATGACTAGTTATTGTTTGAAACTTGAAACGTGTTCACATGTCTTCATGTTCTATGCCTATAGACTTAAGAAATTGCATATTTAGCATAATTACGATTGTATACATATAGGCATGCCAATTTGCAGGTTCCGCATATAACATGATAGTTAATTATCATACGTGTTAGGCTTGCTATTGTGTAATTGTGAGTATTTGGTATAGTTTGTTTTAGTACAATGATTAGGTATAGATCCTGCATCAAAACTAAGTGCACATGACGTTATAACTAGGTGTACCTATAGTTATAAGTAGTTGTACCTAGTTGCATGAATGTTAACAATGCAAAATTACATGCACTTGTAGATGAAAGTAGATGCACTTGTGAGTGATTTTACCTACATCTTTTACTTGCAAAGGTGCACCAACTACTTGCACTTATAACACATTTACATGCACCAAAGTTCGAGTTATTTACGAAAATGCCACCACGTCGTTTTTTTTTTTAAATTAAATTTGATTCGTTGAACTGGCCGGACACGTGGACGACGCTAAATGGTTTTTAGTTCTCTCTTGAGCGGTCGTTCGCATGAGAGTGCGCCCATATATATATATATATATATATATATATATATATATATATATATATATATATATATATATATATATATATATATATATATATATATATATATATATATATATATATATATATATATATATATATATATAGAGGATCTTATGAGAACACTTGCTAATATATACATGCTAGCGTGGAAGAATAAATGGATCTGAAATTTTGTTTCACTAATATAATATTGTATGCATGCTAATAAAGCTATGTCAATGCTTCATAAATTTGTATTGTATATTAATATTATACAATTGACACATGCAGAATCTTTATTTTTTATTATTATTTGTTTTTTTGTATATATTCCGCTTAGACGGGTCTCTGGCACCCAAGTAACGTCTAACGTATTTTGCAACTTTGTGTGGGAGTATATGTTTTACCAATAGTAAAATAGCATAACATTTTGCCCAAAGCTTCAGACATTTCATGGTAGGTTTTGTACATATTTAAGTTCAATTTACGTAAGTACGGCACGGTGTCAACGCTAACTTTCATTAGGGCAACGCCACCTCCAGAACTCTCGTCGGTCGCCTTCGGTCCACTGAGGATGTTCTTCTTGTATGATCTGACTGGTGGCCAATGCAGTACTTGTGCTCTAAGATTCACAATACCAATTTTTTAATTACACAAAATTATAATACAAATATTTCCAAATTCCAAATTTTATAAAAAATTATTACATCTGAGTTTCATTGATAAAATCCAAAACTAAAACAAACTATTATGAAAAACAAAGTAATAATTCAAAATACTGCTATCCTAAAGATTCCAAATGTTTTGTTTTCAACCATTTTTCTTCCCCAAGACTTGTTTGGTAGTTGTAGTTACCTAATTCTTTGTCGGACATAATTATATTGTTTGGTTAGAGGGATTGTAATTCTCTCTATTTGTGTAATTGAAATTCATAGGGTCCCTTATGAATTCCAATTCGGTGGTGGATGGAAAGGTAAACGAAAACGAAATTATAACATCATCCTTGATGATGATGATGATGATTATTATTATTATTATTAGGCATGCAGAATGGTCAAATAGACCAATGTACTAATATTGATTGTTCATCTAGCACCATAAATTAAAATATGGTCAATTTAAGCTATTATACTCCCAATTATAATTCATCTAGCAGTTTTAGCAAATTTCTAACAACTAACCCATCTAATTTGCTTACATGGAGAAATAAAATAAAAACAAAATGCTGACATGTTATTTTTTTCATATAACTTGCTGATTTTGTCACTTTTTTCGGAAGAAAAATTCAAATTTTTTTACGTATTTCCAGATTATGTTGATTTCTTCTACGAATTTTCCAGAAAACAGTGAATCTATTTTTTCCATCGGCTGTGAAATAAGTATGTTATCTTTTTTTTTTTTTTTTTTTTTTTTTTTTTTTGAACCCATTTATTGGCATTGGTATTGTTTTGGTTTTGGTTTTGGATGGTGCATTTATGAGACTCTTCGATACACACTTGAGATGGAAGAACTTGAAAAAAAGTTGGTTAATAGATGTTTCAGGTATATTGCTCTTCATTTGATATATATATATATATATATATATATATATATATATATATATATATATATATATATATATATATATATATAACACGACTTTTGATTTAATGTTTGAGGTGTAACTTAATTAACCGATTTCTTTTGAGTGTAGATACAAAAAAGACATGCTTACGTTTACTGGCTGCAGCCACAATCTGACTGAAGTAGAAACTCTAGATAAAATACACATTTTATTTTATCTTTTGTTATAATAATATTTTTACATTGTTTTTTATTTTAATTTTTATTCTAAATGCGTAGATTTTTTTCCTCAAAATTCATTTTAAATATTAAGTATTTTAATCTAATTTTAATTTTGATACTTCAACCAAATACTTTCACCGAATCTCCAAAAACCCAACCATTCTTCCCTAAACCCCTCCTCCAATTTCCATTTTTTCAGAATTCTATTCTTTTTCAAGAGAAAGCGAAAGGGGATGCAGAGCTTTACCAAATCTGCAGCCCCACTTTGCAGCAGCGGCCATTGTCACAGAATCAGCTCAGCTCCCTGTAAAAGTTCCATCTTTGGAGGTGTTCTTAATTCTAAGCCTCAACGCACCTTAATCCTCAAGCAACTTTCTTCTTCCTCTTCTTGGATGCTTTCCCAACATGCGCAATGTAGCTCCGCCGTTCTGCCCTGCAAAGCTTCTTTGAAAGCTCAAGAAACGCCGGCATCGGACAGGTATTGCCTCCCAACGCTAGTTCAATAAACTTGATTTTTATTATGGTTTCAGGTATGATGTTTAAAAATGTCTTAAATGAATTCACGAATAAAGGCGTTTCCTTTTGAGGTTTATTGAATTATGAAGTCAATCAGTCATGATTTTTACTTAAGTTTTCTAATGTCGTAGCCTCCTCTCAACTATTATCTCCTGATGATGTGCTTTTTGAAGGGGAAAAAAGAGTGTTTTGCTTTTTCTGTTTTGTTCCTTAAGAGCTATGCTTTATAATGAATTAGTGAATTGTAAGTTGTGAGTTGTGCTGCATGATTTACTTCAGAAAGGGCAGTTTTGATTGCGTTTTTTAATGTTTCTGGGTATGTTACTAATGTAGGAGCAGTGTTTCACCCATTCATGGAGTATCTGAAATTGTTGTTGGGGTTCTGGGAGGAGGACAACTTGGCCGTATGTTGTGTCAAGCAGCATCGGAGATGGCCATCAAAGTTATTGTCTTGGACCCAATGAAGGATTGTCCTGCAAGTTTGTTGGCTCATCATCATGTGGTTGGAAGCTATGATGATAGTGCCACTGTTGAAGAATTTGGAAAAAGGTTTGATTTGCACCATTTCCGCTTTGTGGGTATATTGAATTTACTCTTTCTTTTGGTTTCTTACTAATGAATTTGGGTTTCGAGTTAGGTGTGATGTGTTGACGATTGAGATTGAGCATGTTGATGCTGCCACAATTGAAAAGTTGGAGCAGCAAGGGGTGGACTGTGAGCCTAAAGCCTCAACAATCCGGATAATCCAGGTTTTTTTTTTTTTTTTTTTCTCTAGATATGGGATTGTGCGCAATTAGTAACATGAGTCTGTATGCACATGTATTCTATTTTATATTTCAAACAAGTAACACCTAGTTTTGGCTACAGCAGCCTTGACTTTAGTGGTTCTATTCTGATTTGCACTTAATTGTTTTCTTTTATAACAGGACAAATATCTTCAAAAGGTCCACTTTTCTAAATCTGCCATTCCGCTTCCTAAGTTTATGCAGGTGGGGATGATGATAATTCCACTAAATTTGCTATGTTTTCTAGTAATAATCACACCCAAATTGAATGAACAATACTAACATTTGATCACTTTGATATTTGGGTAAGACAGATAGATAATCTTGAAAGTGCTAAAAGAGCAGGTGACCTCTTTGGCTATCCACTTATGGTCAAGAGCAGGAGGCTTGCCTATGATGGGCGTGGCAATGCTGTAGCTAAAAGTGAAGAAGATCTTTCTTCTGCAGTAAATGGTAATATACTATCAATTTATAATATAAACAACAGTTAATTAATTTACCTTGACTTTTGCAAATTCAAGACCTTTAGTAAACACTTTAGTCATCAATTTAATTGTTGTCTTTGTTCTATGGCTTTTATTAAAATAAGAAAATTTAAAATATGAGGGAATAGAAAGGAAAATCAAACCTCTAAAATTAGAAAAAATGGGGGTGGGGGTTAAGTGCTCAATATATTCTGGTAGAGAATTGGGACATAAGATTCAGACGAAAGTGCATCATTTGCTTAATCCTACAATGATACCTTTTTTTTTTTCCTTTTTTTTTTTTTTTTGTGGGAATTGTGAGCTCCAAAGTAAACATATTTTCATTGTTGGTCTCCATCACTTGTTTTTTCCATATGCATCAGTGTGTATATTTAACATGAGTATGTGTCATGTGTGTATGACTGCATGAGCATGGGAATGATGGTTTATTATTATTATTATTATTATTATTATTATTATTTATATTATTTATATTATTTATTATTATTATTTTTATTTACTTTGTTTATGGAGTATTTCTTGAAGCTCATCGGTGATGATTAAATATAAAATAATCTGTATCCCAATTCCTCTCTAATAGCTTAAGATGCTACTTGAGGTGGAATGCATGCTTCAATGCTTACTGTTTAATAAAAAAGTATAAATTAATAACACTTTGCAGCTCTTGGAGGATTCGATCGGGGTTTATATGTTGAGAAGTGGGCCCCATTTGTGAAGGTTAGTATGTGTTATGTGCCATCAAGGCACAAACTTTTAATTAGATAAAATAACACAATAAGAGGAGTTTCTGAAGCTTTTGCTTTGGAAGGAGATATATTTATTAACACGTAATGTCTTATTTTAGGAGCTTTCCGTCATTGTGGCTAGAGGAAGGGATGGCTCTACCCTCTGTTATCCCGTTGTCGAGACAATTCATAGGCAAGATTATATTTATTTGTTGCCTGATCAACTTTTACTATTATTCTTTATCATGTTGAACACGTGCTTCTCATGGATTTGAATTCTGTAATGTTTTTCTTGTTTGGCAATGCTGTGAAAAGCATTTAGCTTTCCTTATTCCTAATTGTTTTTAGTATTCACAGGGAAAACATTTGTCACATTGTGAAGTCACCAGCTAATGTGTCATGGAAGGTTATGAAACTTGCAACTGATGTTGCATGCAAAGCTGTTGGTTCATTAGAAGGTGCTGGTGTTTTTGCTGTTGAGCTGTTTTTGACAGATGGTGATCAGGTTTGTTAGTTGCCAATGTATTTATTACTAATATCTTTTCGCATTTAAAAGGCCGGGAATGCCACATACAAGTATACAACTTTTCACAGTCTCGAAACATGACAACCCTCTCTCTCTCTCTATATATATATATATACTTTCTCTTCACCCAGATTTTACTTAATGAAGTGGCTCCAAGACCTCATAATAGTGGACATCACACTATCGAGTCTTGCTTTACTTCGCAATTTGAGCAACACTTACGAGCTGTGGTAGGGCTGCCACTCGGTGACCCATCAATGAAAACACCTGCTGCCATCATGTACAACATATTAGGTGAAGATGAGGTTAGTAGTTTACATTTTGGGCATTTCATATAATCTTTAATCACTAACTTGATGCTGTACAATATTTAACCTTTCGTCAATATTCAATACTGTGTCATAGAGTCATAGGCACTGTTGCAAAAATTGCGCCTAGGCCGATTAAGGCGGTCAGCCTCCTAGGCGCCCGCCTAGGTGCTCTAGGCGCCTAGCGATTTTTTCAACATTGGTCATAGGTGTGCATTTTGTACATAGATGATGAGTGAAACTTGAGAGTTTTTAAGGTTCAATATGTACAAGTTTCTTGGTATTGTTAATCAGTATAAAAAGTAAAAACATGAGTTTACACATTATAAACTTGTTCTGCTATTTTCCTTGGCATATATTGTGGGAAAAAAAAACATTGCAAGTTTTTGTTACTATTTGTTTAAAAGAATGAGTTGGTGTTTGTAAAGCCTTGCATTTGTGATCCAGGGAGAACCAGGCTTTGCTTTAGCTAATCAGCTTATTGGAAGGGCATTAGAAATACCAGGAGCATCTATTCATTGGTATGACAAACCAGGTTGGTTGAACGAACTGTAATGCCTTTTGTTGCAATTTCTCTTCTTTTCCTATATGGCAGGCTGCAGGCATCCACATGTTATTTACCAAAAGAAAGATTAAGTGAAAGGGAATGAGAACTGAATGATTATAATATCTGTAGAAATGCGAAAACAAAGAAAGATGGGTCACATTACTTTTGTTGGACCCTCAATGGGCATTGTGGAAGCACGGCTAAGATCTGCACTCAGAGAAAATATCACGGATAGCCAGCCTTCTGGATCTGGTATGTTATTCTAGTTTCCTTGCACCTTCTGCTGTGCCTTTCATGAAATGGCTTCCTCTTGACTCTTGTTAGTCAAACCACTAGTTGTCCATGCTTAGTTCTGGGGTGACGAGGGAGACTCGCAGCCAGTACCCGAGAAACCCTGCCTTGTGACCTTAGCCGGCAAAGGACCATGTTAAATCTTGAAATACAAGAACAGTGTGTATACTCTCATATATTTCTGTATAAGAGGAACCCTATTTATACAAAGGTTGGAAGAGTACCAGCCAAAGAATTTGAAATTCAAATGAGAGAATAAGCACCTAACTCTAACTAACCCTTATTCATCTAACACTCCCCCTCAAGCTGGAGCATAGATGTTAATCATGCCCAGCTTGTTACAAATATACTCAACCCTGGCTCTACAAAGGCCTTTTGTAAGCACATTCGCCAGCTGATCACCAGTTCGGACATGGACAACAGAAAGTAGCCCTTGTTGAATCTTGTCCCGCACAAAGTGACAATCTACCTCAATATGTTTAGTGCGCTCATGAAACACAGGATTGCTCGAAATGTGTATAGCGGCTTTGTTGTCACACCATAAAGGAACTGGTTTACTCACTTCTACACCAATCTCTCCAAGGATATTACACAACCACGTCGCCTCACACGCCACATGAGCCATTGCTCTATACTCAGATTCTACACTAGAGCGGGCCACAACACTTTGCTTCTTACTTTCCCACGACACTAGGTTGCCACCAAGGAACACACAATACCCCGTCGTTGACCTCCTGTCACTCGGTGACCCAGCCCAATCAGCGTCAGAGAAGGCCTCAACCCTCACATGCCCATGATTGGCATACAAAATTCCTTTCCCAGGAGCACCCTTCAAATACTTCACAACTCGAACTGCAGCTTCCCAATGGATTTTCTCCGGATTTGCCATGAACTGACTCACCACACTCACTGGAAAGGCAATATCCGGGCGAGTGATAGTAAGGTAATTTAATTTCCCCACCAGTCTCCTATACCGCTCTGGATCTTCAAGAGGCTCCCCCTCACCGGCTACAAGCTTAACATTCTGGTCCATAAGAGTCTCGCAAGGCTTCGAGCCTAAGAGCCCAGAGTCTTCAAGTAAATCTAGCACATATTTTCGTTGTGAAAGAAATATGCCTCTCTTAGAACGAACAACCTCTATTCCAAGGAAGTACTTTAACACTCCCAGGTCTTTAGTATGGAACTTCTTCTTAAGAAAAGACTTGAGCGATCAATTCCCGCTGCATCACCACCTGTGATCACTATATAATCCACATAGACAATTAACAAAATGCCTAGACCCACCTGGGAGGTATAACACAGAAGCAAGGGGTAACGAGGATGTTGCAGCGGCATTACCTTTACCCGAAACAGTGGCTATAGACCCCTCTGCTAGAGTAACGGTATGACTAGAAGTGACGGGCAAATATGTAGAAAAAACATTGTAATTACCTGTCATATGCTCAGAAGCCCTCGAGTCAATGACCCACTGTCGAGGCGCAGAAGAAACACACGCAACTGAATTACCTGTTTGGACAAACGTTGCGGAGGTAGGCACTTGACTGGATGGAAACTGCGAGGAAGAAGAAAGCTTCATCTGATTGAATCTAGCAAACTCCTCATCTGTCATCACTACTGTATGACCTTCTGACGTGGAAGCCGTATTAGCAGCCATTTGTTGTCTTGGCGGCTTAGGACACTGATTCGAAAGTGTCCGGGATCCCCACAATTAAAACAAACTCGTGGGCCTCCACGTCCTCCACGACCTCTCCAAGAACCCCCGCGCCCTCTGGAGCAGTTATTACCCCCTCCTCGAGAGCCATAGCCATAATTATCACTGGTACTTCCCCCTTGGGTTACCAGGGCACTTGAATCCATATTACCCTGTGACATAAGGACATTTCTTTCCTGGAGCTCATTTGAATCATTATTATTTCCTGATGCATTCTGTAGCATAGAAAATACTTGATCCAAAGACTCTAAATCCTTATTTCCTAGCAGTTGAGATCTAATAACATCATATTCTTTATCCATACCAGCAATCCAACTAAAAACAAGTAATCTTTCACGTTGTTTTGTCATTTCACCCACATCATTTGTTATCGGCATAGCAGCACACAAAGCAACACAAACACTCTTAAAGTCATAATAGTAATCTCTAAGCTCACATCCCTTTTGACTAGACTGATACGCTTCCTGAGATAATTGGTATAACTTTCTCAAGTTACTAGTTCCACTAAACCATTTGTTCACTAAATCCCATACTTCTTTAACCGTTTGGCAGTGTTGCATAGATAAAATAATTCTCCTATCAATGCAATTAATTACACGTGACATTAACGCTTTATCAGTAGTTTTTCAGTCCCCAGCTGTAGCATCTGTAGGACACTCTTTTTCCAGATGATCACCCTTCCCCATACCATCTAGATTTACTTTAACCAAAAACTTCCATTCAGGAAAATTAGACCCATCCGGAGCCAAAACTATATCAATTAATTTAGATGGCGTGGAGATAAAAGTGATATTCCTCTCTTGTGCCATTCTAACCCTTTACCCAACACAACCAAAAGCCTACACAGCACACCAACAGAAAAAAAAAGGCTTAACAGTACCAACCTCACGTAGTAAGCAGAACAGCCAAACCACACAGTGCCTGTACCTCTTTCACTGGAAGACACAACCAGACTTCAACACCTCCCACCTCCTAAAACTCAGAACGACGAGGTGAGACTGGAGAAGCAAAAATCGACCGGCGAAGTCACCGGAAACCGCCTCACGCGCCGGCGGCGCGTGAGGGCGCGTGGCTGCACCAACGGCGGCCGGACTTCTTGAAGTGGCGTCGCCCGTCCTCCCTCGACCTAGCCCAGGCACTCACTCTCACTAACTCCGCTTTGATACCATGTTAAATGTTGAAATGCAAGAACAGTGTGTATACTCTCATATATTTCTGTACAAGAGGAACCCTATTTATACAAAGGTTGGAAGAGTACCGGCCAAAGGATTTGAAATTCAAATGAGAGAATAAGCACCTAACTCTAACTAACCCTTATTCATCTAACAGACCACTAGGAGGTAAACCAACTTAGGTTGCCCATAGCTGACCAACTCAAACCAAGAAGGCTGAGATTCGAACTCGTGACCACAAGTTTGTATCCTTAGCCATATTGGCTGGGGTTACCCTGTCCATGCTTATTTCTATTTCACTATATTGGTTTACTAATATACTTCATTCATTATACAGTTGCACCCCGTGTTGGAATCATAATGGGGTCTGATTCAGATCTTCCTGTTATGAAGGATGCTGCAAAGATATTGAAAGAGTTTGATGTGCCTACTGAGGTTATCTCCATAAATCATTACATTACCTTGCCTTGTTTTAATTTCATCTCAATGAACTCCATTTTTTTTAAATAAAATCATGGTTTCCATGAGGCCATAATAGGACTTAAACAAAACATGAATTGCAGGTAAAAATCGTTTCTGCCCATCGGACCCCTGAAATGATGTATTCCTATGCTCTATCCGCTGTAGAACGTGGCATCCAGGTAATTATTGCTGGTGCTGGGGGTGCAGCCCACTTGCCTGGTCAGTACTCCGCTACCAGTAATGCTTAATGACTGTCTATGGTATGTATTTACTACAAACGCTCGATGAACGTTTTGAATTTATGACAACTAGGCATGGTTGCTGCATTGACTCCGTTACCCGTTATTGGAGTTCCAGTACGAGCTTCTGCGCTAGATGGAATGGACTCTCTATTATCTATTGTTCAGGTATTACAAATTCTCTTCAATTATTCCTCTTTAGATCATGGGATTAACTTTTAAAGTGAAATATTAGCTCTAGTCTAAGTGGTAGGGTGTTCTTTGACGACATTAACTTTTCCTGCATAAGCCTCATGAAAGACGAGTATCTGAGCGAAGATAAAATATTGGTTGCTTGCTTCATTTTCTCCCATGTGTCTCGAAGAAAAAAGGAGATTTCTAATCGTAGTTGTCTGATCTTACACAGATGCCAAGAGGTGTTCCGGTTGCAACCGTAGCCATAAACAATGCAACAAATGCAGGTCTGTTGGCAGTGAGATTATTAGGGATCAGCGACACGAACCTGCAAGCAAGGTCGGGTTGCCTCTGTTGTTCCCCAACTAACCCCTTCTCTGAAAATATAGACACATTTCCCAGCTAACGAGCCATTCCTCGTTTTGCAGAATGGCTCAATATCAAGAAGACAGACGAGACGAGGTGTTGGTCAAAGCAGAGAGGCTGGAAAAAGGCGGCTGGGAAGAGTACCTAAATTCTTAGCCCGGATTCAACAACTCCAAACATTATACCACAACCCCCCTTTCCAGATTCAATTTTGAGGATCACACAAGGCCAAAAGAATTGCCTTTTAAAATATCCCTGGGGGCATTTTCATGGGTTTAGGAGTAGGGAATCACAACCAATCCCATTCCCACTTAAAACCCATTGATTTGATTCCTGTCTGAAGTGGGGTTTTATCTCCATTTGATTCAAACATGTCACATATACATGACAGAAGAGTTATCTCATTTTGTCTCGAGAAATAATGCAAAATTGAAATCTACATGAGAAGGCAAAACTTTGCATCTACTTAATAATTATACAAGCTTTATCAATAACGTCTTAGATTAATATGTTTATATTTAGGTGAGATTAATTATATGCAATAGTGTAGTGCCAAAGTGCTAGGGGCTTGAGAAACTACAGAGGAAGTGTAACTCTGAAAAAGTATTTTTTTTAGTGCGGTGTACCTCTCGTGTAGTTTGTAAGTTATTATACAGAAATAGTGTAGCTGATCAATTATTATATAGAAATAAAGTTAATCTAGTACACATGTTTAAGGAATTTCGACAAGGGTATTTCAATCTTTTTTTTTTTTTTTTTTTTTAAATACAAAAATAGGTTGACTTGCTATATTTATATTTTTATTTATATTTTAAAAAATTATAATTGAAGACCTAAATGTCCTTGTATTTTACGACTCATTCTACAACTCTGACATGTTCGCACGACCGCATGAGAAGTAATAGTTGCACAAGATCTAGACCCTATATAGTATATATATATATATATATATATATATATATATATATATAT